>NC_138191.1:71838072-72449501 GCF_964194105.1 Spermophilus citellus | reverse complement strand
CATTTTTACTCCATCAAACACACCTAGTGAGTTGGGAGATAATGTGTGCTGCATTCAGTATCCACAATGCAGTACACACTTTCCCCCTCTCACTTACAGATGATTAAGACCATAGAGAAACTACATAAACAGGAGTACATATGCATTTTGATTAACAAAAGAATGCTAAGCAAACTTAGGTGAATAACAGGAGACATTTTTGGATGTATTTTATCCAGCACATTTAATGATCAATTGTATGCTAACAGTAAACCAATATAAAATATATATTATATATAGATATATAGGACAAGAAAATGGATGCAAATAATAAAAATGTGATTATTATATTTCACACATTTACAACAATGACAAATAACATTTAAAATAAATTAACTAATCATGTCTATTTTAAATAATTTTTTAGTTGTCAATGGACATTTGTTTTATTTATTTGTAAGCAGTTCTGGGAATCAAACACAGTGCCTCACACATGGTAGGCAAACCCTCCACCACTAAGCTACAACCCTATCCCTTAACTAATCATTATAGAAAAATAATACTAAATACCAAAATATGATCAAACAAATTGAATGACCATCAAATTACCAATTACTTAAATTATGGTTGTTAGATAAAAAATGAATAAGATTACATGAATATTTTAAATTTTATATATTCACAAATTAAGAATTACAAGTACCATATCTATTCTTCATGTTTATCTCAATTTTTTCACAACCTCCTGTATTTTTACCTACAGAATTTATGAAAATTTTATAATATAAAATGTAACTTTTTTATTAACACCTATTAAAATTTTAAGAAATACTTGACTATTCAACAAAACATTTGATAGATCAACATAGAGAAACTATAAATTATGTAAATCAAGAGATACATTGCCAGGTGCTATGGTGCACAACTGTAATCCCAGTGGATTAGTATAAATAATTTAAACTATTTTTCATTTTTTGAAAAAATATGAGAAAATGTTCTATATTAAAGATACTAACCTTCTGTCTGCCATTTGTTTTTAATTTTTTTTTCAGATTAACCAGTTTTTCCTTAACATTTAGACTTCTGACATATAGTTAATTTTTAAAACACAGTCTCAGATTCAGTAGTCTCAGGGACAGGAGTCAGTCCAACATTTCAAATTCAACTGATTTGTTGCCACTAAGAAGATTGGATATAATCAGGTAATGCTTGTACAAAGACTCTCCTATCTCCTTTATCTTTGGGACAGTGTCCCAACATGTTTTTTTCTATTTCATGTCAAAAATGTTCTTGGGGCTGGGGATGTGGCTCAAGTGGTAGCACGCTCACCTGGCATGCACGGGGCACTGGGTTTGATCCTCAGCACCACATAAAATAAAATAAAGATGTTGTGTCCACTGAAAACTGAAAAATAAATATTAAAAAATTCTCTCTTCTCTCTCTCTCTCTCTTTAAAAAAATGTTCTTAACTCATTTTAAGATGTTTTACCACAAGGTGAAATAGTCTCACCAATTTTATTTGTCAAGACTCTCTAGAACCAAAAGCATTTCTTGATGCAGTTGTTCATTTTCTTGAAAAGATACCTGATTCAGAGAAAGATCAACTTAAATTGGGACTAAGGGATATATAGCTATGTCCAAGTAACCATATTCATAAACAATTTGTATTATTAAAATAATAATGTTATAGTAATAAATTGCTATGGTGGTAAGGTTGAACAATCTCAAGGAAACAACCTATCACTGTATCTCAAGGATGATAATAAATAAGAATAAACCAAATCCAAAATTAGCAGAAGAGAAAAAAATACCTAAGATCACAGAAGTAATAAATGAAACAGAAACCAAATGTGTGGTGTGTGTGTGTGTACACAAATGTGTTTACATATGTTTAAACACAGAGATATTTCTCCAAAAACATGATCAAAAGAGAAAAACAAAATAAAAGACTTAAGAAAGAGGGATAAAATCAGAAATGACAAAGAAGACATTAAAACTGACATGACAGAAAAGATATCATTAAAGGTTAATATGGACAAATATATTAACAAATTTGAAAAGCTAAAAGAAATGGACAAATTCCTGGACACAGACAAATTCAGAGTGATTAATGAAGAAATAGAAAATCTGAACAGATCGATATTAAATAATAATATTGAACCAGCAATAAAAAGTTTTTCTTCAAGGAATAACACATGCTTCACTATTGAGTTGTGCCAAACATGCAAAGAAAAGAAATTATAAATACTCCTAAAATTATTCAAAAAATGAAGAAAAATAAAAAAACAATAAAAATGAAAAATAAAGGCCAATACACTTTAAACATATAAACATTGTCAATAAAATAGTAGCAAACCAAACCCAAAAGAATGCTAAAATGATTATTCACTATATCAAGTGGGATTCATCCCAGGGATGAAATGATTCAACATATGCCAATCAGTAAATGTGATATACCACATTAACTTAATGAAGAACGAAACCACAAAAATATCTCAGGTGCAGAAAAGGTAAGTGATAAAATTCACATTAATTCATGATAAAAAGCATGAATAAATGAAGTATAGATACCTCAAAATAATAATATATAGCAAACCAATCTAATATTATACTGAACGGAGAAAAGCTGAAAGCTTTCTAAGACCTGGAATAAGTCAAGGATGCCCACTTTTACCATTTTTATTTAGCATAGTGGTGGAAGTTTTAACCAGAGCAATCAGGCAAAAAAATAAATGGTCCTGCCAACTGGAAAAAAGGAAATAAAGTCATCACTTTTTGCAGATGACATGATCTAATACATAGAAAACCCCACAACACCATCCAAAATGATATAGAACTAGTGAATTCAACAAAGTAACAAGATATAAAATGAATATATAAAAGTCATTACTATTGCTTTATGCCAATAGTAAACTATGTTACATAGAAATCAATATATAAATACCATTTATAATACTAAAAAACCTAAATGTTATTCCTAAGAATAAGTTTTACAAAAGAGATGAAATATCTCTAAAAGGCAAATTATAAAGCAATGAGGAAATAATTGAAAAGACACACATACAAAAAAAAGAGGTTATGGGGCTGGGGATGTGGCTCAAGCGGTAGCACACTTGCCTGGCATGTGTGCGGCCCAGGTTCGATCCTCAGCACCACATACAAACAAAGATGTTGTGTCCGCTGAAAACTAAAAAATAAATATTAAAAAAATTATCTCTCTTTAAAAAATATTTCTTTAAAAAAAGAGGTTATATCCCATGTTTATGGATTGATATAGTCAATGAATTTAATCAAAATAATTTCATAATCCAATTTAGTTACTATCAAGATACCAATGACATTCTTCATAGAACTAGAAAAAAAATCCTAAAATTTGTATGGAACCAAAATAAATCCTAGTAGGAAAGCCATCTTGAGCAAAAGAAGAAAGCAGGAATTGTTCCCCTATGTGATTTTAAAATACACTACAAAGTTATAGCAATCAAAACAGCATGGTACTGGCATAAAAGTGGACATATAGATCACTGAAACTAAATAGAAAGCTTAAAAGTAAATCCATGAATTTATAGCTAACTGATTTTTAGCAGAGCTGTTAAGGACAAACATTAAAGAAAAGATAGTCTTTTTTTCCAAAACATCAATAAATAATAAAAATGGGCAATATACCTAAATATTCATTTGTCAAAAAAAAGACATACAAATGTTTCATGGGTATATGAAAAAAAATGCTTTACCTTATTAATCACCAGGAAAATGCAAACCGAAACCACAACCTTATCCCAGTGAGACTGGTCCTTTCCGAAAGCACAAAAATAAAGATTCTTGGCAAGGGTTTGGAGGAAAAGAATTTTGCTCACCATTAGGAGGAATGCAAATTAGTACTTCCATTGTGGAAAACAGTATGAAAGATTAAAAAAAAAGAAGAAAGAAAAAAAGAAAAAAAACTACCATGCGTTTCAGAAACTGTACTCCTGGATAAATATCTAAAAGCAATGAAGTTAGTGTGTCTAAGTGAAAATCCATATTTCCATGTTTAGTGTTGTACTAGTCTTGGTAGATGACACATGGATAAAAATTGTGTCTATCAACTGATGTATGCTTAAAGAAAATGTGGTACATATATTCTGTACAATACTTTTCAGGCCCAGAAAAGAATCAATTCCTGAAACTTGTGAATACATGAATAGAACTGGAAATCTTTATGATAAGGGAAATAAGTGAGGCACAAAAACACAAGTACTGCATGATCTCACTCATATGAGCACACTAAAAACTTGGTCTTTTAAAAGTTGAGAGCCAAATAGTGGTTACTAGAGGCTGCAGACAGCACAGGGGAGGAAGAGATGAACAATAAACATCAATAGGCCGTAAATTATAGTAGGTAGGAATAAGAATTTCTTATGAATAGAGATATTGATCATGTAGTGTATGCTTCTAAAAGTAAGAAGAATTCTGAAAGCTTATTAAAGTAAATTATAATTATTTAGGATTTAAATTGTTGTGCCTATTTAAACATTCCACATATATACATTATCAAACATCACAGCTCACAGCAGTATATATATTTTTATGCCATCATGTACATTTTATGTATTTTATAATAAATGGAATTTATTTAAGTCAAATTTTAAACATAAATTTAATTCATTTAAAAAACTCACAATCTATTTTTTGAATAACTACATATTTCCTTAATCCACTCATGAACGTTTATTTTGAGAAATTTCATCTCTCATAGTCTTATTATTCTGTTCATAATTCTTATGTTTTGAAGAGAAAAGCTGATCTGAAGTTTATTTTAAATAGGAAATTTATGACTTTCTCTATAGACAAGACTTTTGTATATGGAAGCAATTGAAAATGTAATGTAATATTATTTTTTCTGGGATTACTCATGGTTGAGTTCCTCAAATTTAATGGTGTGAAAACTGAAAAGTTAATAGACCTGGCCTCTGAGAAGCTGTGATATCTCTGTAAAAATTTAGAAATTTTCTGCCTTTACTTTTTTTCTTATTCATATGTGCAATAACTCCTCATTGAGTATCACTTTTATGCAAAAAGAAAAAAAAAGGAATGTGAAAAGGAAAAAACATTCTATGCAGAATCGAATAAACAGTCAAGGCCCTGCCCTTTAGAAAGAGATTGATATTACACAAATAAATGAATAAATATAAATATATAATAAAATACATACAATAATTTTAAATTTTGATACTTTTAAGATGAAACCAACAGGGTTATTTGACCGAGAGAATCTAATCTTGAGAAAAAAGTAAACATCTAAGCTGGGATCTAAAAGATAATTTAAAAGAAAAATGTGAGAATATTGTAGACCATGATCTCTTTCCACCTAAAAGCTAAACATAAATTTTTCCTTGATTTTATATGTTTACAATTCTACTAAGATTTTTGTGTATATATATACACACACACATATATGTATATATATGAATGTATATATATATATATATATATATATACACATACATAAATGCATATATGCATATTTACAGGTACATACACATAAATATGTGTACATATAGTCCCAACTTACACTGGTTTGACTTCTGATTTTTAAACTTTAAAATGGTGTGAAAGTAATATGCATTCAGTAGATATCATACTTTTAATATTGAATTTTGATCTTTTCCCTATCCAGGTAAGAAATAGAACATCAAAAGAATCTTGCCAAGGTCCCTTATTCTCCCTTTCCCTTATCTCCCAGTGAAACCAGTATTCTAACTTCCATTACCATAGATTAGTTTAAATCTGTTAATTAATTTCACGAGAATAAAATCTCACAGGAAATACTATTTTTTGTCTATTCAGCATTAGTTTTGTGAGATTCATCCATGTTGTTTCATGTAAAAGTAGCTAATTCTTCGTCATTGCTGTACAATATTCCATTACAGATGCTTCTTGAATTTTGGTGAGATTACATACCAATCAACCAATCATAATTTGAAAATATTATAAGACAAAAAAATGCATTTAACATGCCTTGCTTACAGAACATTGTAGCTTAGCAGCACAGTATGCCATAGTTTTTGTTGTTTACTCTTATGATCTTTTAGTTTCCCAGAGTATAAGATCTTATAATATTTTAGAATGGGAAGTGTGGCTTTTTGCTGCTGCTCAGCAGAAAATATTGCACCATATATTGCTAGTCCAGGAAATGACCAAAATCAAAAGTATGGTTCCTACTGAATGCATATTAATGATCATTGTTAAGTTGAAACATTATATTGTTAAGTTGAAACATTATAGGCCAAATCATCATAAGTGATGGACTTCCTGTATATGAATATGCAAAAAAATTTAATTTAATCATTCTTTTGTGAATTAATAGTTCACAATTCAGTTGGGGCTGATTAAATTGATTAAACTTATTAAAATAATTCAACTATGATAAGGGAAATGCAAATCAAAACTAAACTTAGATTTCATGTCACTCCAGTCAGAATTGCCATGATCAATAATATGAACAATAATTAATGCTGACAAGATTGTAGAGGAAATGCACACTTGTACATTTTTGGTAGTACTACAGACTAGTCCAATCACTCTGGAAAGCAGTATGGAGATTACTCAAAACATTAGGGATGGAGTCACCATATAAGCCAGCTATTCCACTCCTTGCTATTTTTCCAAAGATCTAAACTCAGTACACTGCAGTGACACAGCCATACCAATGTTTATAGCAGCACAATTCACAATTATACAATCAACCCAGATGCCCAGCGATAGATGAATGGATTAAGGAAAACATATATATTTATAAATATATAAATTTATAAATATGTATGTATACACACACGCACACAATGGAGTTTTACTCAGCCATTAAAAAGAATGAAATTATGGCATTTGCACGTAAATGGATGGAAATGGAGAATATTATGTTGAGTAAAAAATATTATGTTGAGAATATTATGTTGCCAAACTCAGCAACTCAAAGGTCAAATGTTTTCTCATTAGCAGAAGCTAGAGTAAAATAATTAAAGGGGGAGAGAAGCATAAGATTATGTAAAGAACTAATCAAACACAAATGAATATACAACAGAAAGAAAGTCTAGTAGAGTAGAGGAGGGAGAAGGGGAGAGGGAAAGGAGGTTGGGAGGGAAAGGGGAGATCAGGAGCAGAAATTGATTTCCATGCATGTATGAGTTTGTTGGGATGAACTCAGCTGTTACATATAATCACAAAGCTATAAATAAAAAAGTATTCTTCTGTGATCTTCCATGTATGTACATGCCTTCTGAAACACAAATGTGTCTAATTCTGGTAGATATTTCTGGTACTTAGGATTGCATATATTAGGCCTTAGTAAAGACTGCTAAAATGTTTTACAAAATGCTGTGTAGGCTATTTTTTTTTAAGCAAAACAGTGAGCATTGGTTTGTCCTTGAATTCCTATTTCTCTCATTAAACTTTAAAAAATTGCCTAGTGTTTTGTTTGTTTTCCATGTTCACAGTTACTTTCTGTGTGGTTTCCTGTTCTCAAGTCCCTGTAAAATATAAATATTCACAATGAGGTCGCTAAAAAGTAAATGCTCCCTTTTGGTAGGGCATTCATATTTCAATCTGAGTTTTCTCTAATTGGAAAAATGCTAGAGAGGCTTGGCTCCACCTGAATCTACATTTTTAGGTAGTGGCTGTTCAAGTATTGGCTATATGTTGTTCCCCAATATGCTCTACATTTCAAAATGTTAGCCAGTTTTCAAGTAGTTGTAAATAGGATTGATGTGAAATACTCTAGTTCCTCACACCCAAAATTGAAAGTCTGAGATTATACTATTTAAAATATCCTGTGTTTCGACAGTAGGGCGTTATGTTAAAGAAAATATTCAAGCTATTTTAAAGATGTTTATGTCCTGTGGCCATATAATCAGAAAGAATATACAGTGGAATATTATTCAGTTTAATAAGAAGCTGCAAGCTTGAGGACAGCCTAGGTAACATAGCAAGACCTACATTTAAAAAAAATAAAAAGAAAATTCTTTAACTTATGACAACATAAATGAACCTTGAGGATGTTAGGCTATGTGAATTAAGTCAGGCACAGAAAGAAAGAACAATATTGCATAATGTCACTTTATCACATGGAATCTAAAAAAGTCAAATTCATGGAAGCAGAGTTTAATGGTAGTTAAGAGGTGGTGGCCAGTTAGGGAAATAGGGAGATGTTAGTCAAAGGGTAGAAAGTCTCAGTTTTTTCAGGATGAATAAGTTCTGGATCTAATTACAGCATAGTGCCTATTGTTAACACTACTATATTTTACACTTGAAATTTGCTAAGAGTATTCTCAATATTCTAATGCACGTGCACACACACACACACACACATATACACATACACTCACACACAAAGGTAACTATGTGAAGTAATGGATTTATTGTGTTAATCATTTCACAATGTATATTTGTATCAAAATGTCTTATTGTTTGATATACTTACATACAATTTGCAATTGCCAAATCTTCCTCAATAAGGTTATAAAGAATGGATACCTATTTTTAATATTTTTATCTTAAATAGAATATATCAAAATCAAATATAATCTGAATTGTAATGCTAAATTTTAATGGCTCACAATACACCAAGAAGATACTATTCAAAACTAAAGTTAGCATTACTAACTATGTAACAGTTCCATGGACACTATTTCATTTAATTATCACTACCCTGTGAATTTGGCAATGTGTTGGAAGTTTTATGAAAGACTAAGGTTTACAGAGACCAAGAAAAATGTCTAATCAACACATTTTATGAACCAAAGGTTAGAGTTAAATCTCATTTCTCTCTCCAGATTTTCTTTTTTCTCAATTTTTCTCTTCTTATTAAAACCCACAGGGGTTTTCCTATATATCAAAGTTAAAACTTATCTCTATGTGAATGACTCTGTCCCATTAACCCACTTGGGTATCTTAGAATCAATCTCTATAAAACTGATTATCTTCACTCAGTTCAGTTTTCATCACTCTTGATGGAAAGATGATCTAGAGAGTCATAAAGACTGTAGTCTCCTTTTTGTTCATCTCTGATACCAAATTACACTTTTGTCCCACAAATAGCTCCTTTTATTTCTTCCCTATGAGAATAAATACAACACATGGTCATCTGGTTGATTAGTTTAGTTTTTACTAGGGTAATTATATAATAAATGTAAATTTTTAGAGTAAAAGGAGGTACTATTAATAAGTATGACTGGGAACCTGCATCTGTCCCATGTAAGTCAGAATGTATGATAACTAACTCTACTCATCATTGATTATGGCTTGAAAATATGATCTTAAGTAGATTCGTATATGTCATTACTAGTTTCCTATAACTTGAAGGGTTGGAATAATAAAAAAAAAATCATGATGTTTAAGAGTTTAGACACTGTAGTAAAACTATCCAGTTTACAAAATGGTCCCACTCCATAACATTTTGAAAATCTGTGTAAACCTCTTTTAATTATCTTGCTATTCTTACCTACCAAACTTTTTCAGAACTTACTGTCTTAAAACTACAACCATTGATTATTACTCATACATCTTCAAGCCAGTTGGTGTTTAGCCAGAGTTACTCTGATTCAGATTGGGTTTAGATGAGAATCCCTATTTCAAGCAGCAACATACTAAGACTCCTCACACAGGTCTGTGTATGAGGTAAAGCGTATCTTCTAAAATTTTCTCTTATTTTTGGATATAAAAACAAGCTATGGTGTGTACTTAATTATACAATGGTAATGGAGCAAGAGGAAAATAAAAAAAATCATCCATTTTTTTAAGGTTTAGACTAAAAATTTCCACACATTTTGCTTTGCCACCTAAAGTCAAAGAATAAAGAAATAACTTTCACCTGTTTTGGAGAAATGGCCACAAGCTGAGTTCATGGCTATAAGGGCTAAGGAATTAAATATAATGATGTGATCTATTTGGTCTGGTACTCAGTTCCTTCATCTAAAGAATGAAATCCTTTGAAAGATTTGTTGAAATATTTGAGAAAATATCCATCTAGCAGCCAATACATAGTAGGTGTTTGACACTTAAAAATATTTATTTAGTTTTATTGTGATTGCAATTAAGAGATTAAGATGTATTTATAAAGATCATTTAGAGAAAATTATACCAACCACTACTTCCAAATATCTTTTTTTTAAAATGTCTACCTGTGTTTCCAGTACAGATAAGAGAAAAAGAAAATGTTATTGAGAGCTCAGTTCTATTTACAAAGGAATTCCCAGAAATCAAATATTTTATATTTAAGATTTTAGAAAAATGATAGAGTACTCCTAACTCAGCATGTCTGAGATTTAAATTGCACAAAATATGAAATTAAATGTATTTTATTGAATTTGTTTCTGTTGATTTACTTTGCTGAAGCAGGTTAAGAAGGAAAAAAAACTACCTAAAAAATATAATTGTTTAAACCTCAGATACCCAGATTGAGGGTAATTAAGTACTCTAACAGAAAGACAGAGACAACATTATTTAGAAAGTTGAAGGTAGAAGAATTTAACTTCATATCTATTCAACAAGGGTTTTTGTTTCTATTGTTGACTTAAGAAATTTTTACTCTGAATTCCTAAATCATGAGGCATATAAAGTCCATTTCACTATCTGAACAAGGTCACAATTTCCTATTGAAGTATAGTCTGTTATGGTGTTTGTAAACAAAAGAGGTCTTCCTTCAATTTCTTTCTTGTTACTTTGGTTTTGCAACATGAATCAATGATATAGCAACTGCTTTTGTCTTCCAATTATTTTGAATAAATTGTTCTTTTAATTTTTTTCCTTATTTTTTCCATTCATGTAATTGTATTGAAAACGATAATTAGAGACATAGAAAGTAAGTGCATTTTCTTTTTGGGGGATTGAGGGTTGTAATAGAGATTGAACTCAGGGGCATTCAAACACTGAGCTATACCAGTAGCCCTATTTTTTATTTTATTTAGAGACAGGGTCTCACTGAGTTGCTTAGCGTCTCACTTTTGCTGATTTTAAACTTGTGATCCTCCTGCCTCAGCCACCTGAGCCACTGGACTTATAGGCATGTGCCATCACTCTCAGTTTATATTTTCAATATAATAAGAATCATAGCTTATCAGAAGCAATAAAACTGTTGATTTGATGGAATAATTTAGTATTCTGTAATGTGAGAAAATATTGTAGCAATATTAATTGAGGGAATATTTTTATTTTAGCCTGCTATCTTACCAAAAATGCACATAATCTTAATTTACTCAAGTAAAGAAAATGGGGTAAGAATTGACACTACTTTTGATTGATGAACTGTAAAATTAGTGTCTATGATTCCAAATACCACTTCTAATTGGTCAGAATATAAAGTTCATTTGAAAAGTATGTTTATAGAATAATAAAAAACGTAGCACTTACTTTAATTTTCTTTGCTGGTATAATTGCTGCTATTGTCTAAATGTTTGTGTTCCTCCCACAACAAGTTCATATGCTGAAATCTAAACACTGCTATGATGGTATTAGGATATGGGGCCTGTGGGAGGTGATTAGGCCAAGTCCTCATTAATGTAAGTTGTGAACTCATCAAATAGGCACAGAAAGTTCCTTTGTACCTTCTACCATGTGAAGACATAGGGAGAAGTAACCATCTAAGAACCAGAAAGTGAGCCCTTCCCAGACAGTGGATCCTCTGGCACATTGTTCTTGGATTTCCCAGCCACTATAACTATAAGAAGAAAAAAGAAATCTAATTTTTCTAAGGTATCTAGTTTAATATATTTTTATAACAGAATAAATGGACTGAGATAATTATTCTTTATTATTTTTTAAATAGTAAGCTCAACTTATTGTTTATAAGCTTGTACAAAGGTATTTATTTAACAAGCATTTATTGAGTTTCTTTCCTATGTCAGAATTACTATTAGTATAGAGATACTACAATAAAAATAAAATAAAATATACTCTCCTTGTGGTATTTACCATCTAGTTGAAGAGACACATGTAAAATATAGTGTATTTTTTTTTCATGACACTGTGGTAAATTGGTGGAAATAATGCAGAATAAGAAGATATAAAAGTCCATCTTTATAGCTATTTGCATTTTTAAGTAAAGGGTTCATAGGTGGGTTTTAGACAAATACTTTTAAAAAAGTTAGAAATTATTGCCATGTGGATATTTGGGGCATGGATGTTACAGACAGAAAGCACCATAAGTGCATAAGTGCCCTGAATATCAACTGAGCAGCAAGGAAATCAACATGTGCATGTAAAAACAAGGGTGATGACATATGAGATAAGATAGGAGAGAAGGAGAAGGAGAGGCACATGGGTGGGGTGGTGCACCTTCTGGAAAGCATATAGGCCACTGTAGTTTTATATTCAGAGTGGGGCAGGAAGCTGTTGTTTGTCTTGAAGAAGAGGAATAGCACGATATGATTTCATTTCCATGTGATCATTCTGGCTTCTCTACATACAGAAGATTGTAAAGAAACATAAAGTGACTAAGGACATCAGTGAGTGGCTAGTATAATAACTCAGGTGAGTCACTACCAATGTTTGAGCCAGAGTTATAGTGGTGTTGCAAGAGTGAGAAGTGGTCAGATTTCAATGTGTTTTCAAAGTAGGTTTAATAGAAATTTCTTACAAAGTAGACAGAAAAGAGAGGAGAGAAATCAAAGTGGGGGCTTTATGGGCCTTGGCTGCTTAAGGATAAAACTTATCTTTCCTGAGATGAGACAAAAGACAGAGGAGCTGGATTTAGAGAAATGACCGATATTCCAACTTTGACATGCACATGGATGTGTCAGGAAGGTAACCTGAGTATCTTAAAATCTGGGGGCAGAGGTCTGAATGCAAAATAAAAATGTTGGAAGTGCCAGTTAGAAGTAATTTTTAAAGCTGAACGAAAGAATGAGTTTGAGGGTCTGGGGTTGTGGCTCAGAGGTAGAGTGCTCACCTAGCATGCGTGAGGCACTGGGTTTGATCCTCAGCACCACAAAAAAATAAAATAAAGGTATTGTGTCCACCTACAACTAAAAAATAAATATTAAAAAAAATAAAGAATGAGTTTGATAGACACACAGTCCAGTAACTACAATGTGGGTACTCCGACCCTGAGAGGTAAAGAAAAAGGAACTAGGAAAGAAAACTAAGGGCAATAAGAGAGGTGGGAGAAATTTAAGTGCTGAGGGCCATTACCAAGTAGGAATGACGCATCGAAATTTCCTTGCCAGCGTACCCCATGTTAAATGACTTGCCTTGGAATTTCGCTGTTGACATTGCATGTGTGTTTGAGAAAGATGACCCTACTCAAGGACGAGGGTGGATCCAGGATTAGGGTGTATCCTGCAGTTTGAGGAAGTATCCCACTCCTTGGGTTAAGGGCGTTCCTGCTACCTGAGCTCCCTTTGAGTTCTCGTGAGATTCAGAGGGGTATTTTGGGAAAAAAGCCTCGTGGAGTAGGTGAATTGGGAGGAGGAGAACTGGGACTGCCCCAGAACGTGTGTGGAGGCCGGTGTGAGTTCGGGAATAAAGAATTGCTGTTTGAATCTACAAAGCTGTGTGGTGGCTCGTGATTCTGTGCCCAGCCAAGACTGCGGCATTTAAGGACTCCACATAAGAGAAGCCAAGAGAAAACAGCATTAGAGAAGAGATGACGTAATCTCATGTGGCAAATATTGCTTATAGATCAAGAAAAATGAGAACTGAGAATTTCCCACTGGATATTTCCATACATGATCTCTAGTGGAGTTGGTAAAAGCCCTTTTAGTTGGAGTGTATAGATGAAAGTCTAATTATAGAAGGCTCCACAAGGAACAGAAGAACAGCCCTCAGATATAGCATATAGATACCTGCCATATTTCATTAGCTCTAATATGTAACTATTTCATATTTTAAATCATTGAGATTGGGACATATATTCAAGTTATAGCATTTTTGCTTATTACTACCTAGGCATCTATTTTAATGCATTTGTCATTGCTTGCTTTTTTATGTACCCTGTCATAGGTTTTAGAACTTTGATATAATGCTACAAAAAAATAAAAACAAAATTACAAAGCTCTTTCAATATACACCAATTAAAAAATAAAAACAATGTGAATAAAAACTTAAGTCATAGTCATCAATTATTATGAATCAATATGACTACTGATTGTAAGGACTAGCATGATAAATATGATTTTTATGAAGTTTAGCCACTAGGGGACCACAGGAGTGAGGAAATAGCTGGAGGTTACTACAAGGTCAAGATGAATTTGGTTCAGGGTGGACATAATTAAGTTGTACTTGCATAAAAAAAAATTATCTAATAGAATGTAAAAATTGGATGCAGCATGACATATTTAAGGTAAACCTTTCATATATTTATGACCATGAAAATACAACTTGCATCAGTGATTATATGTCTAACGAGGAAATTTTGCTGAAATCATTCAATATATTCTTTTGTGTTCACAGGATAAAAATGGCTTTAAAACCTTTCTGTAGATTAGAGAAATAAAGATTCAAACTCAATGGAAACTATTCTCATATATTTAAGAAATATTAACTGCTGATTTATAAAAACTTTACTCAATACAAATGTTAACTTCTGTGATCATTTGATACCTTATAGAGTTGCTATAAAATTTTACCTAGAAAGTATGTCAAAAGGAAATGTTTCTATTTCTTTTTATACTGAATTAAGAATTACCTTTAATTAGTATGCTAGTTTTATAATCCATGTATTTTAGTGGAAATTTCTGCCTATATTATATTCAGTGCACAAGTAAAAAGATTACTAACTTACAAATTATCTCTCTCTCTCTCTCTCTCTCTCTCTCTATATATATATATATATATATATATATATATATATACACACATATATGTGTGTGTATATACACACACACATATATACAAATTGAGTTTTCATATATATGTAAATATGCAAAAATAATTTACAATAATTTAAGAGAATATTTTATGTTCTTGGAATAGTGAATAATAATATATACTACTGTCTTGAAAATCAGCAAAATAAGTATTATAAGATGATTCTTTTTGCAGATAATGAATGTAGAGTACATGTATGTGTGTGTGTGTGTGTGTATTGCTGACAGTGGAACACAGAGCCACACACATGCTAAGCAAGTGCTTTACTACTAAGCTACAGTCCCAGACTGGTACATATATTTTGGAGACATAGGTGGTTGACAGGTCTAAAACTGCTCAAGAGTCTATGCATCCCTATGCATATTTTTATTTATTTATTTATTTTTGCACCTGGGGCACTTGAATCTATCCCCAGCCCTTTTCATTTATTTACTTTTTAAATTTTGAGATGGGATCTCACTAAGTTGCTTACGACCTTATTAAGTGGCTGAATCAGGCTTTGAACTTTCAATCCTTCTGCCTTAGCCTCTGGGATTAGAAAAATTCTGTGAATAATCTGTTTTTTAATTAAACAATTAAACAATTATACCTCACACACTTGCTGATGCTGTTTTTTATTCAGGTATTCCTATGGCTAACTTTTTTACCTTCTAAAGGTCTTTTTTAAAATTTCACAGAGTGAAGACTTTACCATTGAGGGACATAAATGCTAGCCCATCATCTATACCACACTCCCTTTCTCTGCTTTAGTTTTCTTCATAGCATATTTGTTATACCTTTCTGTATAACAAATATACCTTATATTTTTCCTTTGTTTTGTTTGTTTCTGTCTGCCTTCCACATTAGAATGTAAGTTTAATGAGCTGGGGAATTTTTATATAATGTGCCAGACACATTATTGGCATTTAAGTATTTTTTTCAATGAATAAATTCAGGAAAAAATATAATTTTATTTATGTATCTTTATAAAATATATATATATATATATATAATTTTATATATGTATATGGATAAAGAAATGTTAAAATAGAAAAAATGAATTTTATATGGAATCGTGTATAATTTTACTATACTAAAAATCCATAAATCTAAGGAAGCAATGTTATAATAGTTAAGCAATTTATAGGAGTATAAGAAATTAGATGGAGTAGAAAACTTTTAAGATGAACCATATGAAGAAGTTTTTCTTATCTAAAGTTTTTAAAGGACCATAAAGTTTAAAAGTTTTAAAAGGGCAATACAAAACTTATTTTATAATATGTTTGCTATTTTAAGGTTTGCTTTCAAATATCATCAGAACATTTTCATGATCTTCATATGTGATATAGATAACTGAAGATTTTACCTTTATTTAAAAACTTGAACTATCACAAATTAACTATAAAAGAAAACCCCATTTTAATGAATATTAATAGATAGTATGAAGTATTCCTCTAAACACACACTTTACTTATTATATATTGAATGGATTTCTGTGTGGAATATAAATTTTGGTTTGATTTTCAAATAGACAGCACTAAAATTTTTAATTTAAAATGATCAATAAGTAATAGGAACATTACATAGGGCTTTTAGTTTTTAAACTGACACTCAGAATTCTTTATGATTTGTAATAAGTATGAGAACAAAAAAGAGGATTAAACATTGATTCTCAATAAATTGAAAGGATTAGTGTTTTCTTTGGCATAGAAACTTGCTGAGAAACTCAAGATATAGTGGTACATTTTAAAATGGTAATTGATGTCTTAAAAACACACGACATTGTAGGTTTAAAAATGAAGGGTTGTAGATGAAAAATAAGCGAATTGAGAAAATAACTTCTCTCTAATATCATCTTTCAAATAGCTGAATAAGTAATGCACATTTTTTAAATGAGAATTGCTGATGTAGTGCCAATATAGTTTCTACTAAAATGAACTATTTACTTACTCTATTCAAGATAGAACTTAATTCATTGCAAAGCATTTCAAGTCTTCTTTAGAATCAAAGACTGCGTGGCAGCTGTTTGATTTTTCTGCTATACAAATGCATAATTTAGAAATAAATAACCTACCTGCACAAGGGCTTTATTTTCTTTGTAGGGAGAGGACATTATTAGGTCTTAGTAAATCTGATATTTACTTAGAATTATTTGGAGTATCATATCATAGTCAATCCTATAGGTCACTTAATAAATTAATGGATTCTTATAATGTGGCTTCCTTAATAGGTAGTGTGATTGCCTGACTTTATTTAGTTCTCCTAGGTAAGGAGGTGAAAGTTTATGATTATCAAGGAAGGCAACTTTGGAAAGAAAAAAAAAAAAGAAAAAAGAGAAATTGTGATCTTATTGGTTTTCCAAAAACTATGGAGTTACTCATTCGTGATAGAAGATCAAGCCTTGATTCAAATCCCAGTTTTGTCATTTCATCCATGCATGATATTGAACAAATTATTGATCATATCTTAGTTTCTTGTTTCTCATCTAAATAATAACAATGTTTAATTAAAAGGGCCTTGAGATAACACATTTGAAACTTTAAAAAAATGAAAAACGTTTATGCTCATATGAATTGCTGTGATATAGGAAAGTTATTAGAAATACAAAAATCAATGAGTAAATTGCTCATGAGTTTCAGAACCTTAAGTATTGAGTTCAGAATGGCAGTCTGTGTGCCATTGGCTTATGTAATGATAGGTATTTTAGAGAATTGAAAAGATACTTTTAGATATTAGGAGAGATACATCCCTGGAGCGATGTCTAGATTTAGCACTCAGAGAGGGACATTGAAAAAGAGAGTTTGGGGTCTTTCCCCCCTCCTAGTTTGGGGCATTTTAAGGATTCTGCAAATTTCAGTTGCTTCTTCAACTAGTGCCAGTCAACCATTTCAAGTGAATTTTTCACTCAGACTGGTCGATTTTCTGGCCCATTAAGACAGCTGATTCAATTCAACTGGGTTTATATAGCTTAATCCCCCATGCATGTTGATTGTCCTACCAAGTGGCAGCAGGACACAGCTATAGGTAATCTTTCATGTAACTCTCTTATCTTCATTTGATATTTCTTTGGCTTTCAATGTAGGGGCTAGGAATAAGATTGCTTTTTGGCCTTAAATATTTGGAATTGCATCATTGATTCAGATGCTAAAAGAAATAGCTAGAAAGACAACAATATATATATATATATATATATATATATATATATATATATATATTTCTATTTTTATTTTCATGAAGGCATATCTCTGTTAGTAAGGAGCTGGCTCAACTTTTTCTTCTAGGCTCTGTTTCAAGGAAGTTGAAGTCTGAGACAGCACAATTTGCCTTTGAAGTGCTTTGAATTTCAAAAATGTTACCTTTTTTTAACTCTACTAATTTTAAAAAGACAAAACAGGCCTTTAGGTCACTAGATCCATATAGTATAGATAAATATATTTAATGATTTGTTGATTCTAAAAAGTGAATGCTAAAAAAATATGATTTAGAACAAAAATGTCTACAGGGATATCTATTATCTTTGCTACAGTTTTATAGATCAAAATAAAGAGTTTGGGTTTTATGCTGAGTGTAATAGTTAATGATAAGCAAGAGCACGATATAGTCTCAGTTACATGTTTAGAAGGTTATTCTGGCTACTGTTTGGAGGATGGGCTGTAAGGAGACATGAAGTTGGAGACTAAATAGGTTATTGCAATAAAAGGTGAAAAATGAGTCTAGCTTTAACTTAGATTTGAAACAAAGGAGAAGGTGAAAGTATTCAAATTCTATATATACTTTGGGAGTAGAGTTTCAAAGAGGAATAAATTATTTATAGAGGGGAAATTAAAGTAATTATGGTTGAGTTTGAATTTTTTTTAAGTTATGAAGTAAAAGCAAAATCAAAAAGACATGGAAAAGCTGGGTGCAATGGTGTACACCTATAATCCCAGCAGCTCAGGAGACTGAGGCAAGAGTATAAGAGTTCAAAGCCAGCCCCAGCACAAACAAGGCACTAAGCAACCCAGCAAGACCCTGTCTCAGCTGGAGGTTTTGCTCAGTGGTTGAGTGCCCCTGAGTTCAATCCCTGGTATATCCTCCAAAATAATAAAAAGTAAGAGACATGGAATAGACTGAAAAAAAAATAGCAGGCTTGGTTGTAGATGAATAAATGCTCTCTTTAAAACATGAATAGAGTGAGAAGTTATATTTGGGACAATCATATAGAAGTTCAAGTGGGTAGATATGAGTGCATCACGAGGAAGAGTTTGAGCTGAGATCAAAATTTACACATCAGCATTTTAAGCTTTGGGGTTGGGAAAAATTATAAAGATGGAGAGGGTAGGGAGGGATGGAGAGAAAAGAGATGAGGGCCAAGAACTTAGCTGTCACATTGTTCAATATTAACATAGGGAAGAGGAGGAGCTAGCAATGCCAGATGTTATGTGTTACAGAGCAGGACCCACTCTGGAGCCCAGCACAGAGCTGTAGTAGCCAAGACAAACTTCAGTTACCAGTTTTTGTACCATCAGCAGAAAGAATTCAAGTGAAACAGAACAGCAATCAAAAGTTTAGCATAGGAACTATGTGGACCACCTCAAAATGATAGCAGACTGGGCTTAGTGGTGCATACAATCCCAGTGATATAGAGGCTGAGGCAGGAGGATATGAGAAGTTTGAGGCCAGCCTCAGCAATTGAGCAAACCCTGTCTCAAAATAAAAAATAAAAAAGAGGTGGGACTGAGTCTCAATGGTGAAACACCCCTGAGTTAAATCCCCAGTAACACTCTCCCCCATGCCAAAAAAAAAAAAAAAAAGATAAAGATAATGGTGTGATGCTCTCAACATTGAAGTTTTTAAGGAATTGCACTCTTCCTGTCCTTGCCTTCAATTTCCCTGCCCCCTCCTTAATTAGTTTATTACTCTTTGGATAGCCCTCAACAAACTTTCTTTGTGAGGATCTTGACGTCCATTCGATATAGTTTCAGTGATAAGGGAGGGCCCTGAGAGCTGGTTAGGAATGATAATGATTATATGGTTTGGAAAGAGTAGTTTGCCTTGAGAGGTTATAATTAACCATTGCTTGTTGAAGCTTCCACATACTGGTCCCAGCTTTTCTGAAGCTCTTCTGTTTCCATTAAGGATCCCTCTGATTTTAAATAATAGTTACCTCAAGGGATTATAATAACCACATTTTAGGGAAGGTTACGCATATCAGTGGTCATTCCCCCAAAGCTTGCCTGTTCTAATAAGGTGCCCTAGTAGTTTTATGAGTACTAGATTTTTCTTCCTGCATATCCCTAACATCTGTCCTTATTATCATTTCCCCTACCCACCTGTTCATTACTAACTAACCTTACAGTATGGAAGTTCAAGAGCAGAAAATGATAATAAAAAAGTAAAAGAGGAGTGAAGGAAGTAGCTTAAATATTGTTAAGAAGTTTTCAAGAACTTATTGATACAAATTCATTGGTGAATTCACAAACGTGTAATATAAACTATTCCTCTTTTACATGCAACAATGAGGAAAAATGACTCTATTCTTTAATCTCATGAAGAGTGAATTTTGTTTTTGATGGTTTGACAATCTCTGGGATTACTTGCCTTTAGATGTATTTTTTTTTCCTCTGTCTGGTATCAGAGCTGATACCTACCAGCTGCTTTCATAGACTCCTATTTTAACTAACTTCTGTTGGCTTTGGCCAATGGGGAGCACTGACAAAAACTGAAAAGCAGGGAGGGAGGATGGACTAGGATAGCCCTACCCCACTGCAGCCTTTGCTGCACTGTGACCAGCTGTGGCTGAATGTCCTCGATGGCTTTGGCTGCAACCAACATAGGACTCCTAGACGAGGCCCTGAGATCTGGTAACACTGCTACAAACCTTGTCATTCTAGCTTTAGGGTGGTAGCACCTACTCTCTTCTTTGGAGTTCTCAGTTTTTCATGGAGTAGCTAAAAATTTTCCTGGGTTTAAATGAAAAATTTCATGGATTGAAACTTCTTATCATAGTTTCTGTCTTCAGCTTACCCTCATTGATCAACTGCATAGTTCATTCTTTTTTGGAAAGGCATGAAAAAAGAGAATGGCTAGAGTGGACAGCAGCTCCATCTACAGTTGCAACAGATGGTAGTATTGATGTAATACTATTTTAAGGGAAAATGTTAAGAAAAGCAGTATCACTACAATTCTGGAATAACTGAGTTACTGAATATAGTGGAATCAGAAATTGCAAAGCTAGTTTTTCTTTCTCACTGATTTTTAAGACTCTTCTTTCTTTCATAACTGCAAATTTTGTTATTTATGATGTGTTAGTGGCGATAGAGCTAACAAAGCTGTAGCACTGCTATTTTATGCTGCCTAGATACTTTCCCTAGCATGCTTAATAAGACTTGGTTTTTCTGATTTTTCCCTCCTTAAAAAACAAAACAAAAACAAACTTCTGCAACATTTTCCTCTTTTATTGAATTTACAGCTAATTTTTTGTCCTCATACTGAGTTTCCACTGAGCATACGAAACCTAACTGCCTCTATAGTTTTTCTTTTCCAGTGACTTTTTCTTTAATCTGGATCACATTTAACTCAGTATTACAATAACCAATGTTTTCTCCATATTTGACTAACCCAACTTTATCCCCATGTTATAATTACTAGTGAATTTATGAATGTATCTTCCAATATCTACAACTGGGACATTTGCCCCCAGCTTGAGCAACTTTACTGAAAGAACTTTAAAATAGGAATACATTCTTTTATTGCTTGGAGATTTTAACAACATTTTGTTTTTAACTAGAGCTCTTGAGCAAACATTATCATGTATATTGAATGTAAATGGGGTAGTAAGTTATCTCTTCCAGGGCTAAAACTGAAACCTATTATTAGAAACTTTAGGAAAATAAATTTCAACCTAAACTAAGAATGAAACTCACCAAAGACAGAATGAATTGTCTCTAGAGTTGGTTGGTTTTCATCCCCTACAGGATGGATAAAAGTCAGTGAGAGGCGAGGGTTGCTTAGTGTATATACTGTAGAGGCAAAATATCTGTCAGAGGGATAGCAGGAAAACTTTGTGATTAAGACCAAAAGAGGAAGGAGAGAGCAAGTTAAGACCTTGAGCAGTCCTATGACCTTGAGCTAAATACTTAACATCTCTAAGCTTCAAATTCTTTAACTGTAAAATGAAAATAATGTCCTTGGGGGAGGTTGTGAGGATTAAAGAAACTTCAATGAGAGATAATACAAGTTATTATCATAGTGACTACCACACAGTTAACTCTGCAAAAACAGTAAATGTTTTACTACTTGATTATTGTTGGGCAAATTGTTTGATTTCATAGATCCTTCTAGTTATGAAAGACAATTAATACATAATTTCATAGAACAACAACTTCTTTAAGATTCAAAGTTGTATTTTAAGACAAGGCAAAAGTAAATGCAGAAGTTGTTTCTCTATTATAAATAGACTTATCAGAAATATTAATGTTACCCTCTGGGATGTGTTTAAAGATGCAGCTCTATTATCTACATGCATATCTATCTAGATTTAAGTCTACTTATGTGGAGTACAAATACCCTCTTACAGTTTTATAAATTAGTATGTAAGACCAAGTGTGAGAAATAATTTTTTTCATGATTTTATCCTATAGAGTTTATCAAGTAAACGTCAGAAATTTAGGAGTATTGATTAAATTCACATTTCAATGAAGCAATATCAAAAGATGGGTAAGACAGATTAGGACTGCTAATAATATTTAATTACTTAAGTTTAAGGTAATGTATTAAGAATTTATAAACACTACAGAGTAGTCCTCACAATCACACTATGAAATACATAGCATTCTAATTTATAGGAGGGAAAAAAAGCACAAGTTTAAGAAGGTTTAGCAAGTTGTCCAGAGTCAAAACGTCTCATAAATGAATTAGGTCAAATGATTGCAGTTCTCAGTCTTTAAAATATAGGTTCATATTTAATTCCCTCACACATCTACAAAAAAGAGTTGTTCCTAAATTTGTAGAATGTATATTTTATAGGTAAGAGATTAAGGAGATGAAAATCATGATCTTTTGACTATTAATTTGCAGTTTAGAAGTTGGTGTTATCTCTGACTTTAAAAATTCCACTTTCTAGCTAAACTCCAGAGAAATTTGAAGTAAACAATAAAGTGAGTATTTGGTGTTGATTTCTTGAAACATTCCTGGCTCTGATACCCCTGGTCCATAGCCTGACCTCCTCTTCCCACCAAGTCCTGTGCATTTTATTCTGAATATGTTCTGTTCTGGGATGGTCACAGGGAGAAGAGACTTGAAAGGTACAGCAATTCCAACCCAACTACAAACATCCTTGAAAGTAGTTGGGTTTTTTTTTTGTTGTTGTTGTTGTTTTTCATTTTTTAAAAGCATACTTTTAATTTCAGAGTAGTTAGAGTTACAGAGAAATTGCAAAGATAATACATAGAGCTCTCATATAGTACATACCCAGTTTCTCTTATTTTTACATCTTACATTAATGTGTTAGTTATATTTAGAAAACCAGCAGCAATACATTGGTATTAACCAAAATACTAATGAAATGGATTTCTTCAGTTTTTGCTTAATTTTTTCCCTGTTTCAGAATTCCATCAAAGATGCAATATTATATTTAGTTTTAATGGCTAAAAACTGTAATAATATATCACGTTTTCTTTGTATTTAATGACCAGAGAGTTTTGAGAAATGCAAGTGTTTTGTAGAATTTTATTCACTTATAGTCTCTCTCATGTTTTTTTTTGTTTTTTGTTTTTTTGGTTTTTTTAGACTGGGTGATGAGTTACAGGCAGAAGAAACAGAGAGGGAAATTGCCATTCTTATCATATCACTCCCAGGACTCAGGAATTGATATGATTTACCATTGTTGATGTTGAACAGGATCATATGGTTGAGGTAGGTTTGGAAACTTTCACCTTAGTAAAATAAGAATTTTTCCCCTTTTAAGAAAGCCACTCTGTGTATCTTATACTTACAGGATTTTTCTGCTTGAAAGATTTATATATTCTGTCCCATTCGCTACCTCTTGAGTTTTAATACCCAGGCTTCATAAAAGATACATATTTTTCAACACAATTATTGGCTCTCAAATATATGGAGAATTGGATACTCCCAAACTCTTCCAACATTTTAGACAAAAGGATGCATAGGAAGTCTCAAGTTACATTGCCAATGAAATTGGCAGAATGTCATGATCGTTTGGACGTGCTATGAGAAGTGTGAAGGCCCCTCAGCATCATGGTCAGCATGAACTGCGCTTTGCTGGAACACATTTTTATAATATCTTTAATGTTTAGCTCTCAATTTGGCCTGATTTTATGCAAAGAGTTCCAAATATTTGAAAAACAACTGGGCAAAATAATGGAAGTATAAAGCAAAATTAGGGGGAAAAGCCATAATTATGGAAGAAAAATTATCAGCACAAAAATTGATAGCTTGTTAACAACTAAAGTATTCATTTGGTGATGAATAAATTATTGTTTTAAGTATTTTATATGCTAATATGACAATATATTTGCATATGTAGGTACTTTATGTCATATCATTTTCCTATTTAAGGACTGCTTGGGGAATTGTTATTGACATAAATATTAGAGTAATAAGAAATGAAAAAAGAGGGCTGGGGATGTGGCTCAAGCGGTAGGGCGCTTGCCTGGCATGCGTGTGGCCTGGGTTCAATCCTCAGCACCACATACAAACAAAGATGTTATGTCCGCCGAAAACTAAAACAATAAAAAAAAAAAAAAAAAAAGAAATGTCAAAAAGAGTTTGTTTTTTTTTTTTTTTTTTTTTTTTTTGGTACAAGGGTTGAACCTAGGGGTACTTAACAGAACCACATTCCTAGGCCTTTTACTTATTTATTTACTTTTTTAAAGTTTTGAGGCAGGGCCTTTTCAAGTTGCTTAGGGCCTCACTAAATTGCTGAGGCTGCCTTTGAACTTGTGATACTTCTTCCTCAGCCTCTTGAGTTGCTGGGATTATAGGTATGTACCCTCAACCCCCCTTACCTCCCCCACCCCCACTGAATCTCAGTTTTGTTAGCACAGTGTCACAGAAATTCTGATTTTTACGAATGGATTATTAAAGTACGCAGTGCAAGTATTGATTACTCTCTTAGTCTCTATTGGTCTTCTAGAAGAGACTTCATAACCATACTCTGGTACACTTTGAAGAAGGGAAGTCTTAAAACTGTTGCATGAGAGGAAACATGACCCCTGTTTTACATACTAATCTCCCACACTGGAGAAGTTGATTCCTAAATTTGTCTGTGAGACAGTGTTCTTCAAGTAACACTTTAAAGATAGCACATTTAGGAGATTCCAGTAATTATCTCAAAACTGCTTCCCAGGTCAGTACAGGTCAGTAAGGGCCTATGAAATATATATATTTAATCATTGTTTTTAGAAAAGGGCAACATATGATTGTTTTTGAGGGTGGAAAAGAAATATGAACCTCCAAAATATAGACACTAATGTTGTTTAAATTAACATGTTTTAAGTTTTAGTGGTTTCACATGTATCCAGTCTTTTTAAATTATTTGACAGAAAAATAATCATAATATTAATGTCTTTCATTGTATGAACCAGTTGACTGATATACCATTTTCCAAAATCCACCATTCCTGATTTTTATGTTCTCTGTGGCTTATTTTCCTGACCTGAATATTCTTCTGGCTTTTGGTTAAAAATCCTAACTTTTAGCTCTCACCTCAAACATTTTTTCTCTGTATTCTTCTAATGCCCTCTTCCAGAATAGGTTTATCTATTCACTATGTTCCAAATATGTAAATATTTTACCATGCACTTATTTTAAGTGTCCAGCTTACATTCCACTTTATAGCATGCATGATTATGAAAGCAGAGACTGGGGTCTTATTTATATCAGTCATATCCTTAGTGCCCTAAGCTTTCGGAACAAGGCAGATGTTCAGTACATATTTGTTGAATGAATGAACCATGCTAAAAATGCAAATATAGTTTTCTCATTTATGTTTATGTGGTTGTCTTTTTAATTGCAAACTTTACCAAGATATCTGTAACTAGAGTTTCTGAAACTGATTTAGCAATTTTATCCCTCACAATATTATCACTGCCATTATTTTTAAAAAATCCACCTTCTCATAGGACACCAAAAGTGGTTAAAATAAATAATGGCTACATTTTTGTTTCTAGTCATTTATGAATTACATTATCAGACTAGGAAAAACAAATTTTCCTAGATCTCCTAGATGATTTATCTAAATCCTGGTGTAAATGGATTGAAATATGCAGTAGCATCTGAACCTATATAGCTGCAAATGTTATTCATAATCATAGAAATATATAATCCCTGTGAATCTTGTCAAGCTATTTGCCTCAGTAATGTACTTCACTAGTGAAATACAAATTGATTTTGAGTCATATTAAAGGTATTTCTGTTAAAATGTAGATTTCAGTTCCCCCAATGTCATTCTATCCTCATATTTTAGTATTTATTGAAAAGGAATGTCCAAAGAAGATTCTGCTGAGCCACCCATTATTTTTCATGCCTATTAAATTTGTGTCTTGCTGCTATTGTATTCCTAAACAAATACACAATCTATTTGCTCACTTTTAATTTAACAATTGAATACATTGTCAATTATTCCTTAGTGTTTTTTGATAAAGTACCTAAAGTAAACATAGCCTAGTATGAGAATGCCATTGATTTATGTAATTTCATAGTAATGGTTTTCATATTATTCTACATGCTGAAATTAATACCTACAAGTGTTCTATTGGCTACTTTAAATGCTCTTGCACATTGAGCAGCTTTCTCATTGAACTATCCATAATGACTTCTAAATGCTTTCCCTAAGAGGTTCAAGCTAATTCAGAACCCATCAGTGTGCATGGAAAGTTTAAATTATGTTTCCCAATATGCATTACCTTGCACTTATCTGCATTAAATTTAATCTATCATCACATTGCCCAATCACCCAGTTTAATTAGATCCTTCTGGATTTCCTCATAATCTTGCATGTTTTTCACTAACCTAAATAATTTTTGGAGATCAGCAGAAATTTAACACCTCACTATCTACTACATCCTCCAGATCACTAATATAATTTAACAGCCCTCAGCCTGTTATCAGCATCTTGAGCGCCCTGCTATGAAGTTGCATCCTCTGGGGAAATATGTACTTTTCATTGCAAATAGCTTAATCCATATTTATCTATAAGAAAGCATACCCTTAAAATTCTACCAGTTTTATTTGAGACCTCAACACATTTTTTAGAGAATTTCATTTTTTATATTTAAAAATATTTCCAAAACTATGTTTTGAAAGTTTAACCATTTTGGAATTTTATATGATTATGTTGTTGGGAGAAGTTGCAGAATTAGAAGAGTGAATAAGTTCTAAGATTTTTCAAAAATGGAAGCACTCCACATGCTTATAGTATTAAGGGAAAAGGAGGAGAAAATAAAGATTTAATGAGTACCTTGCAGAAGCTCTTACCATATACTTAGCATCACCCTATGCATTTCATGTAAAAAAAAAAAAACAGACACTGAGAAGAACTTTATTAGCATGTGATTAGAAATAGGAAAACTGAAGTTCAGAAAACCTGATTCAAGTGCAACAGATATAGAGTTTAATTCCTTCCCACTAGGTCACAGAGGCTCGAAAATCATTTATAATTCAGTTGTTAAATTTTTTTGATATCTTCCCTTATTTTCTTTAACTCTTTTTGATGAATTTTAAGATTAATTTTAAGATTATACACACACACACACACACACACACACACACACACACATAATAAAAAACACAATTAGAGTTTTGTCATTTTATGATTTGGCATTGTGGTGAATTTTTTTGCATAATTGTTTCCAGAAGATGTCTGCTGATGGATTTATCTTTTCTATGCCTCATAAATTGTTTCTTCAGACTACTCACTATATTAACATATATCATAACTTAGATGTATATCCATTTAAACTCATGTGGAAAGAAAATAATGCATTTAATAACATCTGTTATCATACTATCAGGACTCTTTTGGTTGGAGGTGAAGGAAAGATAAATTCAAACTTGCTAACAGTAAAAACATTTTGTTAGGTTAGTCAAATAATAAGGAGGCTTAATGTAGAAACCCAAAGCAGGTCATTAGAATACACCTGCTGCTGTGCTTTGATTCAGCTCTCTGCCATGGTGACTTCATATTTGACCAGCACCTGATAGCAAAGTGGCCTCAAACAAGGCTGACTTAGTTTGTGTTTCCAAGTGGAATCCCAGTGGTATAAAGCTGAATGCTTTTTCCTTGAGGTTGAAGAATAGAGGGTTTGAAATCCATTTTCTCTGCTCAAGTTATGTGCCCAAAGTGGACTAATCTAATCCATGTCTGAATCAAACTTCTGCATCTAGGACTGAAGTTGGAATCAACTATTCCAAAAGTACATAAAACGAAAGTGAAGTAACTGTGTATTAGTTTGCTCTAAGAAAGTACATACCATATCTAGGGACAGGTTTCCTCCTATGAGCCACATCCCTTCCATAAAAGATCTAGGAAAATGCAGAGAATCGCATCAATTAATGTTTGTTGAATAAATTACAAATTGAGCATAATGAATGCATAAAGACATGTAATTAATGCATATTGTTGTGGGGCAGGTTGCTCAGAAAACACACCAAATCCCAGTTTTGTCCAAATTGAAGAGTCTTTATTTAGCTGGCCAGCCAGCAACTGCTCCCTGCAGGATCCATAACTCTCTCCGCAAGGAACAGCCCCAAGCCTGAACATTTAAGGATATTTAAAGGAAAAAACTACATCTGGGTTGACATAGCTGTAAGCAAGCAGGTACAGAAGCTGGATTGGGCAGTTAGTGAGACAATACAATGGGTACATTGGTATTTCCCCTAGGACTTTCCAGGTTGGCATAGCAGCAAGCAAGCAGAAGGGAAGTGGGTCAGAATGACCCTAGTTGAGTACAAGTTAGAGAATGGTTACTAACATCTAGACAATTAATCTCTGGCAAGGTATATTGCCCAAGAAAGATGGAAAGCAAAGAGAACAATTTTACGTTGTATAAGAATTGCTATTTTGTGTTGCCATGTACATAACTATTAATGGTACAGAGGTGTGGCTTTCCCATGGGAGAAGCATTTCTTATATGATATAGAGTCTCAGGGTAAAATGGAGTCTGTTAGGTCATTGCCCGTATAGCCTGGCCCATAACAATACATATACAAAACCAAGTTAATATAAACATTTGTCAGATTATTTCTTAGTCTCTGTTTAGTTCTCATAATTATTATAGCTCTTAAATGCTGGCTGGGATAAGTATAGGTAATGGCATTAGCAAAGCACAGTCTGAGAAAATTTGTCAGTCCTATAGATCCAGGGTACATTTTAACACAAACTTAAAAATCCTTAAACCTCAATGATTAAGTGACAATTTTAAATTACAGATACTTTTCATCTTGGCATTTTTCTTTGCTTCTTACATAGTTCTTTTAGAAAATAGTTTGTAATTTTAATAAATATGACAATCAAATAAACAGAACAGAAAAATTAGTATGACAAAGCATGCAGTTATCAAAGCATAGTTAAAATAGTTGAAAAGATAGTAGAATGTAGTATGATAAAAGTGACTTGAAGAAATTTGACAGCAGTTTATTATTATGTTTTCTTAATTGTGAAAAAAAATACTAAAATGTTTTTTCAGTTGTGAAAAATGTATTTCCCTGTGTCATAAACCAGAAGAGTACCTGTAGCTTGTATTTAATAAAAATAAAACAACCAAAACATGCCTAGTAGCTCACAAGTGGTGTGTATGATATACTTTGCCTCTCAGTGGCTGGCCCACCTGAACCATAACCCTGGATCCTTGATTCCAAGGTGAACCATTATTCTGAACATTGAATCGACATTCCCTTGATTATTTTTCTGTTATGTGCTAACATTTCATTGTATGTTATATATTTTGTGATTTAAATAAATGAGTCACACTGTGTTTTTCTGTGGCTCCATCCTTCAACTCCTCTTCATTGAGCTTCATCCATGTTGACACAGTTGCAGTTCATATATTTACATTGATGTAAAACAACTTGTACATTAGTTTAGAGAACTTTAGTCATTCTCCTCATTCCTCGTTCTATTGTTGCTATTAGGTATAATTTGGAGCTATATTTTGAATGACTAGTTAAAAATTTTAAAGTTGCTCATGCCTTGACTTTCGAGGTGCTACAGGCCACCACTGTGATTTCCATGAGACTTTCTGAAGGTGCATGTCCCACTGGCTGCATGAGCTAAGTTCCACCAGGAGCAGGCACACTCAGGGAGGATTCAGGAAGGCTTCTTACTGAGGGTAAAATGGTACAGTTTGCGTAGAGTTAAGGGAACTGCGAAATGTTGAGCCACCAAGGGAATGGAAATAAAAAGAAGCCATTAGCAGACACTAGACTGAAGATGGGAAGAAGGGTTACCAGAGATGGTTGAGAGCTCTGAGAAATGTGCAGCTAATATTAGGCATGGCCTAGAAGGAAAAAGTCAATGACAAGAATAGCTCCAGCAGGATGAGAATGGGAAGATAAACTCCTGACCTCTCTCTTTCTTTCTTTCCATCACTACTTTTGAACTGATTGAGGTTTGTTATCTGTGTCTTGAATTCTCCCCTGTTAATTTGATTTTTTTCTTTTTTTTTCTTTTTCAGTACTGGGAATTGAACCCAGGAACACTTAAACACCAAGCCTCATCCCCAGCCAGTTTTATATTTTGAGACAAGGTCTTGCTGAGTAAGGCCCTAAGCAATTCTGTATCAAAATAAAATATAAAATGGGGTGGGGATGTGGCTTGGTGTTTAAGTGTTCCTGGGTTCAATGCCCAGTATGGAAAAAAAGATAGATAACAATTAAAGATTTACATTTCATATTTATGGTATTTTTCTAATGCCCTTACATGAACTTGAACTTTTAAATTATCCTTCTTGAAAACTAACAAGTGGACCTCATTCATGGAACATTCAGTTGTTACTGATTCTATTTCTCTTACACAAACTTTAAACTCTCTTTTACAAAGCAATTGAGCTTTCACATGTGGTTGTAGGGCAAGGGGTATATCTTAGTGATGGCATGCTTTTGGAGCAGGTGTGAAACCCTGGGCTCAATCCCCAGCACCACAAAAAATTAACAAACGAAAAAAGTGGTTACTGGTACCCAATAGGATGACTTTGATGTTCTTTCTTATCAGCATTTAGGAACCCCCCCCCCCTTTATTGGTCTACAAAACAAATCTGACCTCAAAAATAAACCTGTGCCAGCTAAAACTCTAGGATAGTTACTAGAACCATTTTGCACTTTGCATTTTGCTCTGTTTGGGGCAATAAAGTACTAAGAGGGAAAAATTTCTAGACGTCCTGAATCTATTCCCGCATGGATTGTACTTTTCCTTTACCATCAGTCTCTGCTTCAGCTCTTCCATCTTTTTAACTACCAAGATTCCTTTGCTATTGCTAGGGTTACCTCAAACTGTCAGTCCTGCAATGCATCTTTGGTAAGTGTAAGAAGATAGTAATGAAATGCCATCTCTATGCTTTTCCACATTTTTCCTATATTTCTCACAGAATTATTGTATTCTACAAATTTCCCAAACTAGAGTTTTATCTCTAGACTCTGGATCTTCATTATTATTACCACATAACTAATACATTTACAAACACTGCAGGTAAACCTCATAGATAGAAGCTGTGATGTTTGCAAGAACAAAGGGAAAGAACATGCAAGGTTTCACATTTTAAGGTAGGATCTATTCCTTTTATTCAGGTACAAAACTGAGTCTCATAGTTGGTAATTAGCTATATTAAATAAAGCAGTTTGTACATCCTGCATCCTAGCCAAGTACATGGTTAGTGAAACAAATACTGTTTCTTTCTAGTGCAATATTCTGCCTTATCTTTTCTATATCCATCCAGTTTTTATTTTTCATATTTAGAGAAGACTCTAGTCTGGCTTTTTTTGCTTGTTACTTACCATATCTATCCTTGGCTATCTTAAATCAATTTTCATAATTTTTCATTTCCTAATACATGTCTAATATAATACTTAGTCATGTTTCTGTTATTTAATGTAAAGTAATATCTCATTTTCCACCACAAATAACAAATTCAGGGATGTCTTTGTTCTTCTTTTTTTTTTCTTACATCACTTTAGAAAAATTGTTGTGGGAATTACTGGGTTAAAGAGTGTAAATATTTTAAAGTATTTTGAAATATAATGCCAAATTGCTTTCCAGAAATATTGTACCAATTTATGTTCTTGCCAGCAGTGAATGGGCATTGCTGTTTTAATTTGCTCTGGGGTGGGGTTAGGTTTATGAATTAATAGTATCATATTTTTATAGCACTTCTGGGGGAATTTTACTCCCTCATCTCTGTGTCACTGTCATGAGCACATTTAAAAAAATATTATGGGAAGTATTGAAACTGGTGCCTCTAATTCAAAGTAGTAGAGGGCTTTTCTAGGTCTCCCATAGATTGGCTGAATGTAAAAGAATAGAATAAAAGCCAAGATAACAGATTAGATTCAGAGGTGTACCTAAAAATGGTACCATTTTGTTTTGTTAAGATTCTGATTTTCCTCATGATCTTTCCTTTTCACTAACTAAAATCCATGTAAGAGATTTTATCAAAGTAGGTTGTGCTTTTGCTGAGACTAAGGCTGGACTTATAATCCTCATCACTCCATTGTAGGCTTTTTGCATCAAAGCAGGAAGTGTGAACACATCAAAAAGAAGTTTTGGCTAAAACAATATCCTTGATTCTGGTAGTACTGTGAATGTAACTGTAGTTCAATTTTAAAAGCTGTCTCCAGAACCTCCTTTATATTTATTTCCATACATCTAGGATGACCCTCTCAAAACCTTGTGTTTCTCTAAGTGTTGTTTCTGGACAACTAACATTGTTATCAGCTAGGAAGATCAGTTGCAAATTTCTGGATACTATTGGGGACTTACTGAATTAGAATCTCTGCCTATGAATCTCAGTTATTGAATTTTAATAAGCTGTGCTTCTCAGACTTTAATGTACATGTGAATCTTATAGGGATATTGTTAAATGTTGACTGTGACTCAATATTTCTGGGATGACACAGAGATTCAGTACATCTATTTGATTCCCAGCTGAGGCTGGTGTTTCTGGGCCTGTACTATGATTAACAAAGCCTAGGAGTTTGAGATCCCCAACTTTATGCCATTTTCTCTTTCAAACTTGAATTACTTAATATATGATTAGCCCAGGAAGGAGGAATTGAGCTAAAAACAGGGTATGCTGTGAGTTAAAGCTGAGTAAAAATGCCAATAGCAAAATCAATAAATCATGGAACCCTGAAAATGAAGTCACCCAAACATGGAACTAAATTTGTAGAAACTAATGACAAGTAGTATGAAAAAAAAATGACAGTTTTACAATTAAAAGTCAGGCTTTAATTCACAAATTTTCTCAAGGTAATTTTCCTATCCACTCTTCACACAGTACTTCAAATGTTATCTCATATTTTGTTCTTCCTACCACCCTATTTTTTTTCCTTTTTTTGAGGTGTACATTTTGCATGCATGTGTTTGTTGGTTTTTGGTTTGGAATTTCTTTTTTGTATTTTGATTTTTTTGTGTTTGTTGGGTTTTGGTTTGGAATTTCTTTTTTTGTATTTTGATTTTTCTTCTTTGCTGTGATGTTGGAGTAAAACCTAAATAATATTATCAGGCAGATAATGGGCCCATTCATCAAAACTCATTGTTTCTTGTTTTACAGTAATTAAGAGAACTTACAGGAGGATTTCAGTCCTACCTAAAATTCTACTGATTGATGAAGTACATCATCATATGGTTAAACACCAGATGGGCTACGCTACTTAAATAAAGTGTGAACTTGAATTTATTGCCATTCAATTTTTAAAATTTGACTAAAATAAATCTCTGAAATTTTTATGAAGAATAAGGTATCTATTTATTCCTCTAAGTGACGATGTCCTTTCTGTATTCTAAGGAACTCTGCTATCTGAAATTCTCTGAATTAAAATGGACTTTGGAATAGACACAAGAAGGATATTTGTGTATATAGTAAAGCTTCTCTGAAAGATATGTAAGAGCATTAGCACAATAAAGGCACAAAGAATTTCGCAAGCAGCAAAATGAAACAACAACAAAAAAATCAAAACAAAAAAAAAATTTTTTCTAGTTACTATAAATACTGTTCCAGGAATTTACAAAAGTATTATGGTATCAAGTCAGATTACTAGGAATCTGGTCACTTGTTCTAAGTGATACTAAGTAATAGCTGAAGTTTACTGAACACCCACTGTTAATTGGGCCCTATTCTTAGCACTTTGATTTGCTTTTTATCTATTTTTGTCAATAAAATTTAAAAGAAGGCATAATTTTATTTTTTCTTATTATAGGAAAAGAAAGTAATGTATGCATTAATTGATTTTTCCAGAGATGTACAGCTAAATAAAGGGTGAAAAAATTCAAATCTTGGAAAATCAAATGTAGTAATATGGCTAAATTTATCTGGTTGCTGTTTAGTTTGATGCTACAAGCCTATTTTGTGTTGTTACATTTTTAAATAGTCTAGGAGTGTTAACAGGTATGATCATTAAATTACCTCATGTCTCTCTACTCATCTCTCAGAAGGAGGAATGGAATAAAATTAACTTTGGTTTCAATAACAGTAAGAGTTATGATCTTCCTGAATAATCATTTTTATTTTTATCTTATGGAAACTATGAAGAAGGACACTGATTGAGTTTCCATTTTCTATGTTGGCTCAGAAGGATTAGAGCTAACAAGGAAATAGTACTGCATATGCTGTTCTAAGAATATCCCTGGAATCCCCAGCCTCTTTGCATTGTCAGTACAACGGTGAATAGAGAAGAAATGGACTCCCTCTGCTTGGGTAAAATTGTAGACATCAACCACAGTTAAAGGGACAAAATCTGGCTCAAAGGCTTTTAGATTCATACGAGTTTAGACTTTTTGGAATTGTAGAAAAATTAGCCTGAATACTATATCTTATAACAAGAAAATTGATTTTAAAATTTTATTTTAGAGAAATAAAGAGAACAAAATCACAGTGAATCCTCATCTGTGTGAATATCTTTTCATTAAACGAATATTGTCTGCTTTGGCAGGCAATGTGGTATGCCCTGTCAAACACATGTGTCAGGGTCTCTGCTCTCAGGGTCTTTAGAGTTTATTGTGGCACATAACCACCTAAATCAAGAATTTATGTATAGCAAGAAACAGTGAAAATGAAGTATGGCACCACAATTAATTTCAATTGTTCTGAGAAAAACCTAAGTGCCCTTCTTAAGGTTAAAGATGAGATGCAAATATAGAGAAATAGATGATCAGAAGATCTACATTAGAAATTTATGTGAATATGGGAAGTCGAAAGAAGAGAAAAATAAATAGGCAAGAGAACTGAGAAATATAGCAAGACTTTATCATATGTGGGAATGACTGAGAGAATTGAAAGGAAACCAACATGGAACAATCAATTTACCTTATTTCTCTTGCTCATCTATAAAACCTTCTGTACCAGTTAGGACATTTGCAGGCATATGCACCATCTGATTTTTTTTTTTTTTTTTTTTTTTTTGCAAAACAAAAAGAGTTTATTGACCCATATAAATGGCAGGCCCAAGGATAGCCAGCAAACATGATTTGACCTCAGCAGCACAAAAATATCACTGATACTGTTTTCTTCTGTCTCAGTTGATGAGCTTCTTTTGTATCATCTGTGCTTGTGCCTCTCTTCTTGTGGTGGAAATATCAGTGTATCAGCCCTAGTCAGAGCATCACAGATTCAATTCTAGCAGGAAGGAAGAATGCATTTCTTGTAGCTCCCATATCAATTTTAGTAGTCACTTTGGTTGTCTTTCTTTAAGTCATCACTCTGACTAAGGAATTATAATGCTCTAATTTACTGAGGACCCCAAATTATAAATGGTTGCTTTAACTTTATATATTCATTTATTTTGAATGGAGAGCATTACTTGAAAATATATAATAACTGCAATCTTGGAGAGTCTGCTTCAATTTGTGGATTTTTGGCTCAAATATTTGCAGTGGTAATTTAGATGCATTATTACATTCAGCCTTGTAGGAGGAAACCTACATAAAATGATATTTATACAGCATCATATTAAAATCAACTTTTTATACTAGATTAACTTTAAAGTCACATAAAAATTAGGCAAAGAGTAGAGAGTTCTCATATCTAACACCAGCTTCCCATTTTATTAACAATAATTTTAGTGTGATGCATTAGTTACAATTAATGAAACAATGTCAATTCATTATCAGTAAATAAGGTCCATAGTTTACATTTCAATGTAATGTGCTAATTCTGTTCCAGAATCCTATCCAGAATATATTACACTTTTTCATTGTGTTTCCTCAGGCTTCTCTTGGCTGTGACATTTTCTTAAGTGTTCTGGTTTTCTATAAATTTGACAATTTATAGTACCACTAGTGCAGTTTTCTTTAGACTGTCCTTCAATTGGGACTTGTCTGGTGGTATTCTCATGAGTAGACTACAGTTATCATGTTGGCAAGAACACCGCCAAACTAAAGTGTCATATTAGCCCATGATATCAAGGGTATAGACTCTCACATGACTTATCACAGCTAATGTTAAGCTATCATGTCAGAGGTAGTGTTTGTCAGGCATCGCAATTGTAAAGTTGTTCTTACTATAGAGATATATGGGGGCAAAAGTAAATATTTGGAGCCGTCTTTGAAAGAAACATGGCTTGGAAAGAGTTTTGAATTGAATTCAGTGCAAAAGATATCAGAAAAAAAAAAAAGAAATTGGAGCTTAACACTTGACAAAAGTCAAAATGTTGCATTTTTAAAATTGTGTGGCAAACCTGAATGCACATTAAAAGAAATGACATTCTTTAAAGAGAAGTTATGGGAGATGGCAAGATGGCCCAACAGAGACATCAGCAGTCAGCTACCCTTCCACAAAGAACAACCAAAGGAACAGAAGTTTATCTGCATTTCAAGGTAAATGATCAAGGGAGAAACTTGGAAATCAGCAGGAGCAAAAAAAAAAAAAAAAAAAAAAAAAAAAAAAAAAAAAGCCTCTAATATTTAGAGACTTGGGACAGCAGCATAGTGAGAGGAACAAAAAAGATCCTATCCCCTGCTGCTGCAGCTCTATAGCAGGGAAGGGGAAGAAGGCAAGTGAGCCAGTGACCTTGCAGTTTAACTACAGAAGTAACCTCAAATTTGTCAGTCTGGCTTACAAAAAGGAATTCATTTCATCTCTCAGAGAACCCCCAAGGTGCTATATCCAGGAGCTACCTCTTGAAGGGACCTACCGGGACTGCTGTATGGGTCAGGAACCTCTCCATATTCCCATTTCCTGGACCCCACAGACACCACACTGCACTAGTTCAGCAGTTGGCTGTCTCATGAAACAAACTGGGCTCAGTAGAATGACTGACATACACTCTCTGAAAGCCTTTTACTGTAGCGAACAGATGTTGCCATGTGGAGGGGGTCAGAGGGAAAAGGAGGGGAAGGGAGATGTGCCACTCTCCAGAACCAGGGGATTGATAGTCTGCCCTCTGAAACTGGGGGTATGGCCAGACGCCAGACCTGAAGTCAGTTGCCCACATCCTTATCCCTGGTGCTGAACCCAGGTGTCTGTCACTAACAATGTGGAGAAAAGAAAAAAAATCCTCCGTAGTTTCACTGTGCTAGGGTGGTTTCGAGCAATACTGTGGCTCTAGCTGTTGCTCGGCCCTAGAGTACACAGCCTAGAATTTTAGAGAGACACTTGGCCAACCCCAGTGATGTTCTACTTTTATTTGTTCCCATGAGGCTCCTGTGTTGAGAGTAAGTTTGCCCAGTTCCAACTGGGACCCACTCCTGCTTGAATTCTGGGCACTACATCTGAAAGAACCAAGGAGGTGGAGGTGGTGGGGAGAAGCTCTGGAATGTTCTGATTCCACAGACATGCATGGTTATGGTCTGGGGTCCTACTACCGTGAGGTACATCCAAAATAGCAGCAGAGAGGAACCCAACTACTACTGCCACCACAACTATGTGAGTCCCCACATTGGAAACACCACTACTTTGTCTGATCAAAGTAATGATCACACTGCTGACAAGATTAGGAGTGAGAGCCATAGAGGGCTGTTGTGAGTACGCCCTTGCCTCTCCTCATGAAGCTCCTGGGCTTGGACCACCATTGTTAAGGGGACAAGTGCTTCAAGTCCCTCACCACTGCTGGTGCAGCCAGTGCCAGAGACCCTGACAAACAATAAAGCCAATATCACTTGTGTCTGAAGAAACTCCCATCACCAGATAGGGTCCACCATTCTCTTTGTAGAAGTAACTACACAAAATACAACCCACACACTCTGCTGTCTACACAACACTTGCCAAAACTACTAATGCATATGGTAGCACAAAAGACCTCCAATATCCAGAGCAATCTTGAGCAGAAAGAACAAAGCTGGAGGCATAACAACACTTGATTTCAAGACATATTACAATTCCATAGTAACAAAAACAGCATGGTGTTGGCATAAAGACAGATTCATAGACCAATGAATAAAGAACCCAGAAATAAACCTGCATACATAGAGCCAACTGATTCTTAACAAAGGTGCCAAAAACATATGTTTTAGTCAATTTTCTTGTTGCTTGACAAAAAGACCTGACAAGAACGATTTTAGAGGAAGGCTACTGACCTGGTGCTCACTATTTCAGAGGTCTGGGCCTGAGGAGATACAGAACATTATGGAAGAAAGGTGTGGTAGTTGAAAGCAGCTCATGACCTAGTAAATAGGAAGGAGAGAGAGGGAGAGAGAGAAAGAGAGAACATGAGCGAGCGCTCCTCTCATGTGTATCCCCCAAAGGCATATGTCCAGTGACCTACATGGTCCAGCCTTGCCCTACCTGCCTATATTTATCACCCAGTTAATCCCTATCAAGGCATAAATGCATTGATATTGATTAGGTTAAAATTCTCATAACCCAATCAATTCACCTCTAAACTTTCTTGCATTGTCTCTCACATGAGCCTTTGGGTACATTCATATCTAAAACATAACAGTATACACTGAAGAAAGGTTGATCTCTTCAACAAATGGTACTGGGAAAACTAGATATCCACATTCATAAGATTAAAATTTGACCCCTATCTCTCACTGTATACAAAAACCAAGTCAAAATAAACTAAATTAAAATTTTAAATTTCTGAACCACCAGAGAAAAGTAGAAAACATATTAATATGATGATACAGAAAATAACATTCTGGATAAGACTCTAAAAGCACAGGAAATGATAGCAAAAGCTGGGACTGCACCATGCTAAAAGGCTTCTTTTTCCTCCTCTATATTTTTTTTTTTTAAAGATAGAGTGAGAGGAGGGAGAGAGAGAGAGAGAGAGAGAGAGAGAGAGAGAGAGAGAGAGAGAGAGAATTTTTAATATTTATTTTTTAGTTCTCGGTGGACACAACATCTTTGTTGGCATGTGGTGCTGAGGATCGAACCCGGGCCGCACGCATGCCAGGCGAGCGCGCTACCACTTGAGCCACATCCCCAGCCCTCCTCTATATTTTTAATTGGCAAATTATAGTTGTACATAATGATGAGATTTGCTGTTACATATTCATACATGTATATAACAATATTATTTGTCTAATATTACTCCCTAGTAATAATTTGTTTTTTTTTTTTTTACTTACAGTAGAGCGCATATTCTAATCAACAGAATGGAAGAAAATGTTTGCAAATATTTGACAGAGAGTTACTATTCAGAATGTAGAAATAACTCAAAGCACTTGGCCACAACAAAAATAAATCAAATAAAAACTTAAAAATCGGCAAATGATCTGAATAGACTCTTCTCAGAAGAAGAAATGTGAATGGCTGATAAATGTGAGAAAAATTGTTCGATAGCATTAGCATCAGTCACATGCAAATCAAAACTACAGTGAGATGCCATCTCACCTAATTTAGAATGGCTATTATTATAAACAAAAATAAAAACAAAAAGAATGACAAATGCTGGTGATCATGTATAGAAATAAGAACTCACACACTGTTATTGTGATATAAATTAGAACAGCCACTCTAGAAAAAGGCAATGGAATTTCCTAAAAAATAAAAATAGGACTACTCTATGATCTAGCTATATATATATATATATATATAAATATATATAATTTTTGAATATATATATTTTTGAATACATATAAAATATATATTTTTTGAAGTGGAATAGCTAGATCATAGAGTAGTCCATAATGATCTATATATTTTAATATATATAAATATATATATATACAGAAGGAGACCCTCATTGTTATACAAAATACATGTATGATGATGTGAGGAAAAAAAAAGAAATGTGTCACATTAGATTGGGTAGAGAGAGGTGATGGGAGGGGAGGGGAAGGAGTGATAGGAAGGGCAGCAGAGTAAAATAGACACTAGTATTGCTGTATGTATATACGTGGCTATATAACCAATGTGATTCTGCAACCTGTACACTTGGAAAAATGGGAAATTATATCCCATTTGATTCAAATGTATGATATGTCAAGATCATTGTATTGTCATGAGAAACTAATAGAAAAATATATAAGCAGAATACACACACACACACACACACACACACACACACACACACATATATATATATATATATATATATATATATATATATATATGAAGCAAGCATGCAAAAACACCTGCAGGTTAATTTTTATTACAATATAACTCACTATAGCTAAGGTATGAGATCAGACTAGGTGTCCATCAGCCGATGAATGGATTAAAAATCCATCTATATGATGGAATACTATTTAATAATAAAGGTGAAACTATAATTTATAGAAAAATGGACATCATCGGAGAGCACCATGTTAAAAAAAAATAATCCTGAAACAGTATGGTAAGTATCACATTTCCTCCCATATGTGGAAACTAAAATAAATAAATCATAAATAAATGAAGTCAAGGTGGAAATAAAATAATGATTATTAAAGACAAGAAATCATGCTTGTTGGCAAGAGGAGGTGAAAGTTTGAAAGAAATGTGGATGGATATTATCAATGCATGATTTCGCATATACAGAAATATCACAGTGAGTCCTATTATTATGTACAATTAATGTGCATTGATAAAAAATTTAAAAAAAAAATAAAGACAAGTTACATCATGTAAGTAATGAAAATTTGATCTCCAAATTCTAGATTTCAAGTTTGGATTTTGATAAAGACAGAGTAAATTATGTAGCTTGGAAAGGTATGGTAGGCTGAAGAAAACAAGTTATTCAATTCTCCTATTTCATAAAAATAGTATGATAACATTTCACTTTTATTTAGATAAATGCATAGTTATTAAATAACGTTTAAAAAGTCAAACCAAAAGACTGGTACTACAATATAAAAATATTAATAGAATCACTGGTAAAGATTTTTGGGAAAAAAAAAAGTTATTGATGATCATTATCCCCATAATACTTCTGAGAATGGTACACTATCAGATCATTTTAACAGCTATATATATATTACATACCTCCCACAACAACCAAATATAATAGGGTCTTATGATTATTTTCACTTTAAAAATGATTCATTAACCTAAGACTGAAAGTCACCTACCTAGAGTGGATAGCATTGTTGCTTTCTTATTTTTATTTTTTAATATTTTTTCTGTCATCAATGAACATTTGTTTACTTATTTATATGCAGTGCTAAGAATCAAACCTAGTGCCTCACACAGACCAGGCAAGTGCTCAGACACTGAGCCAGGACCCCAGCCCTTGTTGTTTCTTTTTTACAAAGTTTCCCTTTCTTATTAAGTGGAAGCCATAGTTTGGCTGAAATTAATTCCACCTTTAATTCAGTCTGGGCTCTAATTCATTTAAAACTAATTAGTATATTCTGACCTATTTTACATCAGTGATTGATTCATGTGACCCTCCTTGCCTAAACTAATAAGTTACCTTCACCTTGAACATAGAAAATGATGGCCCAATTAGTATGAAATTTATGAGTTTTGTTCCATTATTATTGGAAAAGACACTTTCCATCACCCTCTATGTAAAAGAAAACATGACAATTTGATTGCTCCTGGAAGTCTTTCATGGCTATGATAAAAAGCCAGTGTGAAGATGGGACCTAAACATAGACGGAGACAGCTGAGAGAATCTTGGACAACAGAAGCCAGGGCCACCATGGAAAGTGCTTGAGTCTGGCCTATCACTTGCTCTAAACTTTTAAGTTTTAGCACATAACAAATCTCTAATGTGTAAATCAGCTTAAATTGGGTTCCTTATTGTTTATAGCAAAATAATTTTAGAATGAATTTTAGAATGACTAACTGGTCCAGCCAGGATTCTGCCTGAAGTTAAAGCTTCCCACAAAATCACACAATATAATCCTTAAAACATAGGAAAATAAAAGGAAATCCAAAAATCAGAATGCAAACAAGATGACAAAGATTAAAATCATTGTAACGCTATTTTACAATTCCATAATTGATATATTCACTTCTGCACTTGTGATATATGTCATTTGTGTACTCTGTGACTTGTACAGATTAATTATAAATTTTGAAGTCAGAATGACTTAATGCAGGTGTGCATAGCCCTGAAGAAAATTTTGTGGTTCTGGATTTTGACCCTATCTCCTTCTTGGTTTGTGATTTTGGAAAAATTATTTTACATATCAAAGTCTCCTTTTTCCTGTTTTAACATAAGATATATAATGATCTCTTCAAAGAATTGTGGTAAAATGAAATGTTTTAGTCAGCTTTTTTGTTGCTGTGATTAAAGGACCCAACCAGAACAACTGTGGAGGAGGAAGTGTTGATTTGGGGGCTCATGCTTTCAAAGGTCTCAATCCACAGATAGCAGGCTCCATTCCGCAGGGCTCAAGGTGAGGTGGAACATCATGGTAGAAGAGTGTGGCAGAGGAAAGCAGATGATATGATGATCAGAGAGCAGAAAGACAGACTCCACTCTCCATATAAAAAATATATACCCATATCCATGCCCCTAATAAACAACTTCCTCCAGCCATACCCTACCTGTCTCTGGTTACCATCCAGTTAATCCCATCAGGATTAATTCACTGATTAGGATAAAGTTATAATCCAGTCATTTCTCCTCCAAACCTTCTTGCATTATCTCACAGATGAGTTTTTGAGGGACACCACATCTAAACTATAATATTCAACTCTTGGCCCCCCAAAGCTCACACTCATCTGACAATGCAAAACACATTTAGTCAATTCCCAAGAGTCCCTATGTCTCAACAGTTCTGAGATCACTCAAAGTTCAAGTCAAAAGTCTTCCATAAAGTTCAAGGAAATTTCACATTGTGACTTCTGGTAAAATTAAGAGCAATTTACAAGTGTCCAACATATAAAGGTACAGAGTAAACATTTCTATTCACAAAATTAAGGGCATAGAAAGAAAGGATGGGACCAAAGCAAGACCAAAATCCAGGTGGACAAACAAGTCCTATAGCTGTATGTCCAGCATCTGGAGCACATGACATCCTGATGTTCTCTCCAAAGGACTTTTGTAGGTTTGCCCTGGTGGCCTTGTTTGTTGCAGCCCAGGAAGCCTTTCTGTTGGCTTGCTCAATTTCTACAGTTTTCCTGGGATGATGTCCCACCTTACTGGCATTTTTTAATCTCAGGAGAATCCACTGCAGCTTCAGCTCTCTCCTCACTTCTCCACACTTTGACTTCTCAGGGGGTGTCCTCAGGGACTCCAACCCTATTACACTTTGCCTGGCCCCTCAGGCCTTCCTTTAAAATCTTGGTGGGAGCCTCCATGAACTCCTAACTCCAGCATCCTGGTCTTGCCAGTGCCTGAGATGGCCTCTTATTGTCTCTGAAAAAAAATCTTTAGCATTTCTTTAGTGGCAGTAATGTCATTAACAACGGCAACTTTCTTAGCTCTAGTTTTACTGGGCCTTTCAAGTTCACGTTTTCCAATTCTTTCTGCTTCTGCTTTCTTCTTCTGATTATCAAAATAAATTTGGCTAAAAACCACCAGCAATATCCATGCCATTGCCTGAATGCTATGCTGTCTAGAAGTTTCTTCAAGCAGATTAAGAAATCCATTGCTTTTAAAATCAGCTTCACAGAAAAATCTAAGGACAGGGGCAAAATTCAGACAACTTCTCAGCCAGAACATAATATGAATGGCCTCTAGGCCAAATACTAAGAGTGTCTTCCTTTTCCTATAGACCCTCTTAAGCTGTCTTCACTGTCCATGGGCCTATTGCTATTCTAGTCTTCGGAGCTCCCACCAGAATTGGCCATTAAGCTCTGCTTACAATAATAATTTGGATTTATAAGTTATCTAGCTAAAAGATAAACACTTCCAGATTGAATGTAAGAGTAATAATAAAATCTCTAGATGCTTATAAAAAAACAAACAAAAAACAACAACAAAACACATTTGAAAATTAAAAAGGAAAGGAATACAGAGGTTTTTATCAAGGAAACCTTGGGGACCCTGTGATCATTTGTCAAGTCTGCTTTTTGCTGTTCCCCTTATTCTCTTTAGAAGAAGGCATCTGGGCAATGAGAAAACAGCCCACGATTAAGCAATGCTTCCATTTCTAGGGCACTGGACCTTATTATTGGACTGATTCAACTCACAGGAGGGACACCTTTTTGTCACTGAGAAAAAAGCACTATAAGTAATAGCCAGGAGATTCACTAAAATCATGAGACACTCCAATTGACTTCTGGTACTTCGGTGTTAATGTAAAATTTACCATTTGTCTAAAGTTTAAAGCATAAATAACATGACTCTTAATGTTCTTACTCCCCACATTCCAATATCAGAAACACTCCAGTCTTTGTAGTCTTCAAAAGGTTGATGATAGAAGTTATTCTGGAGGATTGTTTACTGAACAAAAATCTTGGGAAAGAAAAAATGATGACTTTCAAGGACAGCACAGAGAGGCAGATGAAAGACCAGTGTGCTTCATCATCTTCTGTGATGCACAGGAGGGAGGGACACTTCTCTCCAATACAAGAACTGCTTCTTCCAGACTTTTGATAAAAGCAAAGGGAAGAACTGGCAGAGGTGATGGGGAATGTGGTAAACAGAAATATGCATTTCACTATGTGGTGCAACAGGCACCTATGGAATTTCCTGGTTAGGGTGACAAAAGGTAGCCTGACCTGAAGCATCTTGACTACTGTCCTTCCTAGAGCCACTTGAAATCAGAAATGCCTGGTTGATAGTAGTGGATCATTTCTGCCCCAGCTGAAGGGGAAAAACTGGAGCCTATGCTTGGAGTTCCAGGCCCAGGGACTCTATTGGTAGACCTTCACAGAACTCCTAACTATATCTGACACAGAGGCTTGCATTTGGATCCAGTCTCAGCAGGGAGCAACAACCAGCAACATTTTCAAGATACTGTCAGCATTCTTTAAGTGAAGCATTGATAGTTTGCTATTCTTAATGGTAATTGTATGAATTTTAAAGTCATGACCCATCTTTTCCTTTAAATATCTTAGTGACAATTCTCTTAAATAGAATTATTTAAAGGCATGAGTAGTTGGTAATGATATGCAGAAAAAAAGATATTAATAGTTTAGTTCTATTATAATTTCATCTCTATTTATTTTAGGAATATGATTCTTAATCAGCAATTTCTAGACATGACTGGGTGATGAGACCCAAGATCACAATGCCAGTAGTACTGCACTTGGATAACATCAGAAGTGATTTCCCATGTTGGTTATATGGCTTGAACTTAAAACCCTTTCATGTTATTGGAAGGTGAAAAGACCATAAAGTGCTTTTAACAAAAAGGAAAACTTAAGAGCTAAAACCACTCAAAAGTTCTGTTAGTTTTATCTAATAAGATTTTTTCTTTTTTGTTTTGTTTTGTTATTCTTTTTTGGTATTAAGTTAGGCAGGTTCAGATTACTCATTTGGGAAGAATTTCTAAGATATTTCCTGCCAGGTCCTTACAAATTTTCTTTTTGCATTTCTTCTCTTACCTCCTAATCTCTATCCATTTTATTAACTCTTGCTCATTTCCTTCCCAAACCCAAAGCAATACTATCTTTTAAAAAACATTCCTTAGCCACCTTAAACACACTAGTTTCCTAATATACACTTTTCTAGTACAATGTCTTTATTTATTTTATTTTATTTTTTTGGTACTGAGGATTGAACCCAGGGGTGCCTAACCTCTAGGCCACATCCCAGTGTTACCGCTGTTTACCGGTGACGAGTCCTTGCTTCCCTGAATGCTAAAGTACAACACCAGAGAAGCACGCCTAGGCAAGTTTAGAGTGGAAAGTAGAAGCTTTATTAAAGGACAGTAGAAAAGACTTCTCCCAGGAGGAAGAAGGGGACCCAAAACATGGAATCCATGGAAGGGGGAGGTCTTCCCTCTTTTATAGCTAAGGTCTACTTTCAGCTTTCTGACATTCCTGTCCTTTGTTCTCTGTTATCTTGCAGTTACGGAATGTAGGTGGGAAGGCCCAAAGGGTGGGGGACAGGTGGGTTGAGGGAGTAATCTGGTCTGGGAGTGCTTTTGGATTAGCATCTCCATGTTTGCTGGGAGCTGCTTCATTATCATTTCCTTGGGATGGGCTCCAGGCCTTAGGGACATTTTTAATTTCCTCAAGTGCTGCTCTGGTTTCCTGGATTCCATTCTCAATAACGGCCTCCATTTTATTCATCTTCATTTTACTTGATATTAGACCCTATTTACCTAACTACACTAACTACTTCTTTACATCTGGCTTCACCAGCTCTTTTTAAATTTAATTTGTTTAAATTAATTTTATTAATTTTATTTTATTTTGTTTTGAGGCAGGGTCTCTCTTAGTTGCTTAGGACCTCTCTAAATTGTAAGGCTGGCTTTGAACTCAAGGTCCTCCTGCCTAAGCCTCCAGAGCCATTGGGATTATAGTCATGCAGCACCACATCCGGCTACACAATGTCTTCTTACTGTCTTTTTCTCTCAGTATACAGTTACCTCTGTGTGATTTGTTGATAAATATATGTCACCACAACAACTGTAAATTAATGTTATGTGGAGAAAGTGTCTGTTTTTGTACCTAATCATATCTACATTAGGTCATTCCTTAGCTCAGTTCCTGATAATACATATTTGTTGAACAAAGTTCCTAGATAAATGGATTAAATAAGGCTCTGGTATGTATTCATGTTGCTATTAGACACATGCACCCATCTCATGAATTCTCTATAGCATGTAGTAACATCTCAAAAAATGCTTTTGGATTGGTGGATTTGACTTTCGATCTCTGCTCTGCTCTTTTGGCATTTGGTTCAATATATTTTTGTTTTCCACCAGCTTTGCTAAAGTTAAATGGACAAATAAAGACAGCAGATATTTGCAGTGTACGCTGTGATGTTTTGATATATATATACAAGCACATACACGCTTTGAAATGAATAAATAGGGGAGATTAACATGTACATCACCTCAGACATGTATTTTTTGTGGTGAGAACATTTAAGACTAAGGTTGTAGCAATTTTGTTTTAAGTATACAAAAATCATTAACTATAGTCACTATGATGTGGAATAGATCTCCAGCACATATTCATCCTAACAGAAATGTGCTAAACTTGTACCATCTGAACAGTATCTCTCCATCCCCACCTCCATTCTAGCTCATGGTAATCATCATTCTCTTTGCTTCTATATTCAACTCTTTTCAGAGTCCACATGGAAACAAGATTATGTAATATTTGGCTCTCTGCATTCATTTCACTTTAGCATAATTTCCCACATATTCATCTATGACACATATAAATCTCCTTTTTAGATTTTTGTTTTTGTTTTTTTCCTTTACAGCTTCAGATCAGTCTTCAATCCATTGTGAACTTGTTTTCTATATACTGTGAGATAAGGGTCCAATTTTATTCCTCTGCATGTTGATGCAGTTTTCCTCGCATTATTTATTGAAAAATCTATTTTTTCTCTCTGTATGTTCTTGGCACTTCTTTTGAAAATTAATTCACCATAAATGAATAAATTTATTTCTGGATGTTAAATTCTGTTCCATTGGGCAACATGTGTATTTTAATGTCAGTGTCAGGTTCTATTGATTGTGAGAGCTTTGTAGGATATTTTGAAATCACCTTGTGTGACTCAGAGTCTTTTGTGGTTCTCTATGAACTTTAGGATGGTTTCCTCTTTCGGAGAAAAAAAAAATGCCTTTCAAATTATGATTGTGATTTCATTGAATCTGTAGTTGGGTTGAGTATATGGACACTTTAATAATATTGATTCTTCTAATTCTTGAACTCAGAATACCTTCCCATTTAGGTGTGACTTCTCAATTTCTGTATTTATTTTCATTAAAATTTTATTGTTTTCTTTTTCTGTGTTTTTTTCTTCATTTTCTGTTTATTTATTTTTTTCCATGTTGAGGATCTTTCAGCTGTTTGTTATATATATATATATATACACATACATACATACACACACACACATACCAGCCTCTACCTCAGAGCAAAGCCTGTCCAAGGAAGGGACATGACCTTAGTCCTTGGAAAGACCCACAGAGCACTCCTAAGCACATTCCCACCCTGCTGAGTTGTTTATCTACAAATAACAGGAGAGATCTGCTGTGCCAGGTGTCCCTGACTCAGTCAGGGTAGGTGGGGATCCATAGGATGCCAGATGACCCTCCCAGTGGTTTATGGTGGTTGATAACAAGTTGGGAAAGCATGTAGTTCAGCACGAACACCCCTCTTGGCTCAAACCAATCAGTTCAAAGGAATACCCCTTTTGTACTGACCAATCACCCCTACCCAACTTGTTCCCGCCAGTGAATGTGCTAATCATGTTTTAGAGTTGTTATTTGATTTTCCCGCAGTGTGTGATGATTTTCTAAGGGATGCTATGTTGTATGTGAAGTCCCTGCCTTCTCCAAAGAATGTATAAAACTGCTGCAAACCCTGGGCTCGGGGCCTCTCAGGGTCACCAGTTGCTGTGTGTGTGCGCATGCGGAGGACCGAGCTAGCTCGCAATAAACACCCCTTTGCTGCTTACATCGATCTTGGGTCTCTGGTGGTCTTTGGGGGTCCCGAATTCGAGCATAACAATATATATAAAGTATTTTTTATTCATGATATTATAAAAGTAATGTTCTGTATTTCTTTTTTGAATATTTCATTACCAGAGTATGGAAATATTGTTTATTGTTTGTGTGTTTGAAAGGGTAAAGTTTCTAAGCTGGAAAGCTTGAATTAAAATGTAAAAGATTAGGTATTATTAAGTTCCTCTGTTACACCCAGATTCCTGAGATAGTTAAGACAACGCCCTACTGGCCATTCAGCCTAGGGCCCTGTGCAGCTTTGTCACAGGGCCCGAACCAATCAGTTTGAATGTGTACCCAGTTTAGAAGTGACCAATCACCCCTGCCCAGCCTGTTCCCGCCAATGAATGGACTAATCATGTATCAGAGTTGTTGTTTAATTTTCCCGCGCCTCATGATGATTTGTTCTGATGTATGCAAAGCCCCCCACCCTCTCCAAAAAGTGTACTTAAGCTCTGCTTGACCTCTGCTCTGGGATCTGGGCTGCTCTTCCTTCTTGAGTGAGCACGGAGCCCCAGCGCGCTGGAACGGATCCCTAATAAATCCCCCTTGCCATTGCATGGAGCTAGTCTCGTGTGGTCTCTTTCTCCGACGCTTCGCCGGACCCTTACATGTTGATTTTATATCTTGCAATTTTAATTAGTTAAGCAATATTCCCTCTGCTTCAAATTTTCAGAAGAATTTGAAAAGGATTTAGGTTAATTCCTTAAGTAGTTGGTGGGATTGATCAGTAAAGCTATTCAATTCTTATCTTTTCTTTCTTGGGAGGTTTTTTTTATTCCTGATACAATTTGTTTACTCAATATCTGGTCTGTTCAGATTTTCCATTTCTTCATAAATTGGTTTTCTAAGTTGTATGTTTTTAAAGATTTATGTTTCTTTTATATTATCAAATTTCTTGGTATACTTATTTGTAGTTTTTTCATACTTTGTATTTCTGTAGTGTCAATTATAATTTCTTCTCTTCCTTTTGTAATTTTATGTAATTTAATCTTATCTATCTTTTCCTTAATCTCACCAAGGTTTGGTCAATTTTATTTATCTCTTGAAAAAGTGGTCTATAGGGGCTGGCTTGGAACTTGGAGCCTTGATCTGGCTTTGAGCCTAGGTCTATTGAGAATAGACTAATGCACGCTGAGGTTTGCCCTGGCACTATGGTGGGACTGGAGGCTGGGTCCATGGACAACAGCTCACCTCTAGTGTCTGCTGGCTAGGCCTAATCCCTGGTTCTGCTGGAACTTGCAGAGACTGGCCTGAAGACTCAGGCTAAGGTCCTGGCCTGGAAGCTGTGGGTAGGAAGGCCACCAGTTACAAGGTTTCACTGAGGCAAGCCTAATTCTCAGATCCACAGCAAATTAGATTTTCACTTCACTTTGCCTTTTTGTACAGCATCTCTCTTTCTTTGAGCTTACTGTCTTGGCTAATATGAAATTTTCCTTTCTCCATCTATGCATCTTTGCTTATCAATGTGCCCATACACAAATCCTATAATTTGTCACCCAGATTCCTTAGCTCCTTGAAGTTATTTTTGCATGGAGCATTGTTTACATTACATTTTTAATTGATTGATATAATTGTTTAAATTCATGAATATATTACCAAAAATTCTAAGTTTGAAAAGGCCATATGACATCCTGATACTCCAAGGTAAGTACATAATTCATATTTATTGCTGGTTTAAATTGAAAGATCATGGGTCTTTTTGTTTTGTTTTATTTATTTATTTTTTTACCTCCATTTTTTTCTTCTATAATTCCAAGTTTTCTACCATGTGCATGAATTATTTTAACAAATAAAAAACACAACATAAAAAATGCTTCTGAATTTGACCTTATGAATCTTATAAGATGAATGTTATTATTTTTTTTAATCTCAGTTTTCATTCTCATTCTCTTTGTACCCACTATAAAACAAGGAAGTTTGGCTAAGGAAAGTATGTTACATCTAGACTCTAGCAGCTTTTAGAATTATTAAAGTTAAAATAAATGAATAGATGCAAAATAAATGTGGTACTTAAAAATCCATGTTTTGATCTGAAGTCAACAGTTTCTCCTTTTACAGGCAGTTAGGTGTAAGAACTGAAGTTTTTCTGGATTTGATTCTCTCATGCATAAAATTTTTGGTTTAATATTCATTCATCTTAGCACTAAAATACAATCAAATAAACATCATTCATTTTCACCATAAACTTTAAATAATACAAAGATATTCATAAGATATATTTCATAGCTGTACTGAAAATGCCTGACATTTTGCAAGTAAAATATAATATTGAATATAAATTATATTACTGCTTATGTTGTGCTTGAAATATTCATAATATTCATTTTTTAAATATAATATACAGTACAAGAAAATGACAATATTGTAATTGAACTTCTATGAAAAATCTTGCCGCTGAAAATTTTAGATGAAATCAATCTTGTCTAAAATTTACTGGGGGTTAGGAAGACTAATTTGCTGATCTTCTTTCTTATTCTGGGAAGTGTATTATGTAAGATTACTGTCATTTCTTGATTTCACTTTAATCAATAACTTGGGTTAAAAGTATAGCATACTTACAAACAAATATCCTTTACCCTTTATAGACCTCAACATGCTATGAATAAACTCATAGAAATAATATTATGTAGTGTTCTCTATTAGATTGCTATATATTGTAATTGAATTTTAAATAGATTATTGCATATTGTATGAAATACTATAATATGTATCTAAAACTTGTGTAAGCTATCATTTTGAAGAATACATCATTGCTATACAAATATCTCTGATCATTAATGATACCATAAAATAATGAAAATATAATCATAATGTTGCCTTTAAGTGAGTAATAGACTAAAATGAACCTTTGGTGCAAAAAATATGAAATTGTTTAGGAGACAAATGATTCAAGTGTGTTGGGCAATTAAAATAAAGCCAAATTAAATAAGATTTTCAATATCTTTCTTTGCTGTTAATAACCACTGTCCCTGAAAAAGCATGACTTCTAGGTGATAAGTATGTATAAATTATCCATATCTGATTGGCAGATGTTAGTTTTTCTCAACTCAATAACTTAGACAATACCAGCAATACACATGCTCTGAATTTCTTTGCTGTTTTGCAGAAGAAAATCTCTTGAAAAAAATTTAAAAAACAAGACAGATTTTAAAAAATTAAAACCAGCCTATAGCATTAGAATATCTTAGTAGGATTCCAACATTATCAAGATTATGGATAATCCAGCATTTCATATTTTTTCTAATGCTTTGCAAGTAAAATGTCAAAGTGATCAAAATCGTTCCACTTCTAAACACTACAATTATCTTGCCAAATTTAATGGTTATGTTGAGAACACTTAGTTGGGAGGAATGTAGCATGTGGAACCTGGAAAAAAGAGAAATACAATTCATCTTGCCTAGATTTTTTAAGAAGCGATATGACTGTTCACTACTCTTGATTTCATAACATATATAAGAAAGAATTATTACAGTGGCCCATTACTCTACCAAGTAACAAAAAGTTCAAAGCAAGAGGTTATGAAATAATAACACGATAAATTACAATGGTCTTATAAATCAGTTCATACTTTCATTAGGCTTAATACCTGGCCCAATCAATTTATTTTTATGAATTGAAGTAAAATATAAGACAATTAGGGCATATAATAGCAAATAAGACCAGAGTCTAGATTTTTAAAAACCGTCTAAATAGCCAAATACCATGATCCATGGTGTCATTTCTCTTACAATCCTATTTGCATGTAGATGAAACAAAAATTAGCTCACTCAAATTTGTAGTATCACAGGATGTTGACAGGCAAGAAGTCAGGTTGTATATTAACAGCTGCAACTCAAGAAAAAAGATACAAACAGGATGCTGGATGATCTCAACTGTCCATACATGTAATACAAAGACATCATTAGCTTTTAAAACTTTATTAAAATTCAGTTTCCCCTTCTGAAATTGTCTTTTGGTTAGTAAGGCAGAGGATTCTCAGGTACTACGCAGTTAAGGAGGACAAGGTGTGATGATACTTAGTGAATAGAAACACACGGATCCTTCGAATGTAACTTACTAAACTTTATAAACGCTATTCAAAGGATGTACAGAGAACCCATATGCAAAAGGGTCAGGTTTCTAATAAAATGTCAATGTTTAACATTTAATCAAGAATTTAGGACTTCTTTTTCTAATTGGTAATACATAGAATGTGTGTGAGTTGATTTCTTTATCATCTATCTTCATCCTCTTCCACTGAGAACCTTAAATAGCCAAATACCGTGATTTAGGGTGTTATTTATCTCTTCCAATCCTCTTTGCATGTAGATGAAACAAAAATTAGCTTACTAAAATTTGCAGTATCATGGAATGGCAAAACAGGCAAGAAACAAGCTCATTAGTTGAAGCAACTATTTTTTTACAGATGAGAAAATATAGTGTCTACCCAAAATGAATAATGCTAACAGTGTTTATGAGAGTAAATTGGTTTACCTGTAATGAATTTGTTTTTATTTAACTATCAAATGGAATATAAATTACTTGCTAATGTAATGAAGTTGCAAGATAAAACTAAAATGAGAGACATCTTTCTGCCCGTTATTACATTATTAATATGTTAAACATATAATTGAATAATTTTTCATTCAAAGTAGAAATCAGTGTGACTGGCAGAAGCTCCTTTTCTTGTATTCATTATATAGTGATAGCTAATTCAATTTTATCATATGTTTAAAATATCCCTAAAACAATACAGTATGTAAGCTTTCAGTCCTTCTAAACAAATAACACTAAGATACTTGGTCATATTTGCAATCTAAGTAAGTGCATAAATAAGTGCAGAAAATTTTTAGAAATGATCTGCTTATTTACCCATTCATGAAACTCTTGTGTTTAACAGTGTTTTGGAAGGAAGTAGAAATGTTTTGTTAGAGGAGGTTAAGAAAATTATTTGACTTTTAGAGGAAAAAATAATAAATGAAAATTGGCTAGTGTTGGAGGAATTTTGTAACTTACCTTGTAATTTCAACTTGTAAGTTTTATTCTATGTTAATGAGACCATCCTTGGTAAGCTTAAGAACTTTTTTTTTAAGAGAGAGAGAGAGAGAGAGAGAGAGAGAGAGAGAGAGAGAGAGAGAGAGAATTTTTTAATTTTTATTTATTTATTTTTTTAGTTTTCGGTGGACACAACATCTTTGTATGTGGTGCTGAGGAATGAACCTGGGCCGCTTGCATGCCAGGCGAGAGTGCTACCACTTGAGCCACATCCCCAGCCCAAAGAACTTCTTAATTTTATAAAATCTATGTGCCAAGTGTTCTCCTGAGCATTTGGACTACAAAAGTACACAAAAGTGTGGGCCTCTGAACTAAAAGTGTCTACATCATAATGGAACAGAAAAACATTAGTTAATAACTAAATAAGTGACTACAGTAAGTTGTAAATACCTACAAATACATGTACATATTTGGAAATGATGATAATAAGCAATATCTGCAGCTATGAAATGGTACAACTGGTAAGGATTGGCTTCATTTATGGGGGGCAGGGAAAACAGATTTGAGTGCATTTTATCAGCAAAGAAAGGGAAGTGTGGCAGCTTCTAAACAGAGACTTACCAGTGCAAACTTGGAAGTTGGGAGGAAAGTTTGCACCTTGAAGAATATATAAAAATACTCTGTGTGAAATAATGAACTAACAATTACAGCTAAAATAAAAGGAAAATAACTTTTATATCTCTAAATAAATAAGATATTATTGATCAAATAAATAGGTTCTTTTATTACCTCAATTTTGCCAAATCTCCCCCTGCCATTATTTATTTTTAACCTTCTTTTGCTATATGTCAAATTCAGATTCCATATATCCCAGTATGAACTTAGGGAAGTGGACCATTGTTTCTCTAATAAAGATGCACACATTGTCTAATAAATCAGATTCTTTCTTTACAGAAAGATTCTTACAAAAGTTTTGTTTCTTGGAAATACAACATGCAAAATCCCCAAAAGTTCTGCACATAATATATGGGTACATTTTCTGGTCTTTGTTTGTTTTACTCACATTATTTTTGACATATACATTATTCAGAAGGAAAAATTGAGGATTGGATCTATATTGTGCTTACTGGATCATAAATGTATGTCATTTCCTTTGTTTATTCTGCAAACCAGGAATATCCAGAAGGAAAAGTATCTTTATTTAGAATAGCAATCTTCAAAAATACATAATGAGGGACTGGGGTTGTGGCTCAGTGGTAGAGTTCTTGCCTAACATGTGTGATGCTCTGGGTTCGATTCTCAGTACCACATAAATAAGTCAATAAAGGTATTTTGTCCATCTACAACTAAAATATATTAAAAACAAAACAAACACAAAACAAACTGAGTATGAGCTTGTTATACTTTGTGCCCAGGCTGTGTTCATAAACATTATTAGGTGTAGCTAGCATCTGGCAAGCAGCAAGGCAACTCTGTGTACCTCAGAAGGATGGGTATGGCAATCAACAAATGTTCTCATTACAGAAAGGGATGCTTTTGGAATACCCTTTAAGAGGACCATCCTGTGTCCTTTTTACCCCTCCAGGAACAGAAATCACATACCTTAAAAGAAAACATTTCCATATTTGGACAACTTAGTGCTGATATTGGTCTAAACTCTGTGTTCATTTCTTTGGCCCAAAGGTAAATTCAGCTTCTCTGTAGTATAACCATTACAGGACTTGGAGACTATTCTCAAGTTCTTTCACTTCATTGCCCTCGACTCATTTATATGCCGTTTTCTTAAAGATGCACTGTTTATATCCATCTTTACTTATTTACCTGCGTAATATATATTCTGTGTTTGTTAAGTGTCCTCAGAAGTCTTATATATAGTTAAAGTCATTGGAACTAAAAGTATGATTAGGAATAGTGAATTATATTGGGGAAAGAGCCAAAACAACAACAAAAGGAAGGCAACATCACAAACAATGGTAGGTTAGTTTAAATTTATCAAGCATTTATATATCAGCTGGGAATTCAAAAAATATGAACAAAGCACATTTTTTCCTCAACAGTTTAGTGTTTAAATTAGAGTGAAATGTATGTAAAACATTTGAACTCCTTGTATATTTTCTAAAAAAGGAATAATAATACCTTCTGATGTTGTTACTTGATTTTTAATGAATTAATTAATTCATATCCTCAAATCCAGTTCCCTGCAATGTTCCAAAATAATGTAAAAAAATCATTTTCATGATTTCTTTTTTTATTCTCAATATTTGCCATGCTAAAATTTCGCTGCCTATCTAAAAACCGGACACAATTCTTTCTATCATTTCCTAACATAAATTTCTACGGCAATAAAGGAAATTATAAATGGAATAGCTAGTTCTATAATAAGGTAAGGATGGCATTTCAAAGACCACAGAATACACTCCAAACAAAAGTCTCTGAATTTTTTTCCTTTTTTTTTTTAATCTCTTCCTTCTCTTTCAATAGAGCTAAGATTTCATTCTCTTGCACACAGCTGCATTTTTCCTCTAGGTCAGTTCCTCCAAATTCACTCTAAATGGGCCTTCACGTGGGTACATGATGTATTGTGCTATGATTTTTTAAAAGTATGATTCCCTAAGAAAGCCAGATATTTGCTCCCATCCCTCTAGGAGAAAGGATTTTTTGTATTAGATTTGCTGGGATTTGGGGAAGAAATATACCGAGTGAATTTAATTTCATTAAATACAAAAGAAAACCATACTAAGAGAATCGGGGACATAAAAAAAGAGATTGTTTGGCTGTGAGGAGAAGCAGTTAAGTGAAAGATCATGCAAAGAAACAAATCGAGTTGCTTGGCTTTCTTTCACTGTGAAGGCATTCCCTGTCTTTCTCTTCCATTCCTTTTACACCAATTTCTGAGTTGATTAAAAAAAAAAATAATGACAAACTTTGAATCAAATAAATGAGTCTTTCTGGTGATAAGTTGAATTTCATGTGAATGAGTAATTTATTCACTCAGATACCTTTCAAAATGTAACAGATATTTCTCAAGAGTTTTTGACCAGTTAATTATAAAATGGAATATGTCATTTTATTTAAATAATATATTCATCCTGTTTGAAGGGAATTTCCTAAAGGACATACTTCTCTTATACCTGCAGAAGAATAGTATATATCATAAGACATCAGGTTCCCAGGTTATAAACAATTAGAGAGTAGTCATAAAGAAAATCAAGAAAGTTTTATTTAGGAAGTGGATCTTTTACCTCATCACTTAAATATTAATTCAATTGACCTTGTGTTACCTATCCTTTTTTCTGTACTAGAAGTTTTCTTTCCCTAATACACAGTCAGACAAACCCATTACCTTCCTCTCTGTCGGCTAAGGATAAAACATAAGTTATGAGGTTTAGCCTATAGGTGACTTACAAAGTAGTTCAAGGGGAAAAAAAATAACTTTTAATAAAGTTTTGAGCCTGTACTTGTTTTCCCAAGGCACAATATAGTTGTTATTTATAGTTTCACTGAAAAAGCTAGTAGTGAATTTTCAGCACTTCATGTAACTAGCTTTCTGCTCGGGAAGCCAACATAATATTCCAAAACCAGCTAAGAATTTATCTCTGACAGCAAGATTTTAAAGGATAGAAAAAAAGCTTTTTGTGAAATCCATAATTAAACAATAACCGAGCTGGTACAAAGTCAATTGCAATTTTGTAAAATAAATGTTTTTACTATGACTACTAAGAGAGTGTATTTCTTTTTAGCTATGTAATAGCTGGGCAACCTAAGTCAGGTAAAATCTTCAATAAAGCATTTTACTAATGGATATATGAATTCCCTTCAAAGACTGGATGGAGCCATTCATGCCCAGCAGAGTCAGGGATATTCAGAAGCATGTACCATCATTTGATTTTACTTAGAGAGTTACTTAAACCAGTCCTCATAGCTGTATTCCAAATATTATCCATTTACCACCTGGGCTATTTCACTTTCCATTTCTCTCAGTTATAGTGCATGACTTGTCTTGCTGTCAAACTAAGCAAGTACTGGATACCTGATAGAATCTTCCAATCAATCATCCTCTCTTTTGATTTGCTTTAGTCTGTGCATATGTCCTTTCAAACTTACCTGCAGGAGGTATTTCTCAGCTTCTCTTCTATACCAAGTTCCCAACTGTATCTCATAGCCATGGCCACTGTTCTAAAGATATAAGGGCCTCTTCCCTTCTCTTATCATGAAGTCCTCTCTAGAGACCTCTTCTTTCTTTGATAGGGAAATATCTTCCATGACTGGGAATGTGATATCTCATTTTCACAATCATTTCCTCTCTAATTACTATACAATTTTTATTTTCACTATAATTCTAAAAAATATATTTGAAAGATCTCAAAAGATGTCAGAAAATCCAGTGGCTTTTTCTGACTAAACCTACAAAATATCCTTCACTACACACTCTTTCTTTCTTCCATAGCAATGTCCATGACAATCTAGAACAGAGTCATACCCTAATTCCTTTTAATCAGAAAGGACAAAACACTCATTCTGGCTAATGGGGCTTAATCAAAAGTATCTTGACAAGCTTCTAAGATGCTTCTCCCAAAGGAAGGGTGGTAGCCCACTTCATCCTTGCTTTCTTAAAGTGTTTGTAATAATAGGAGTTCTGTTACCACAGTGGATCATGAGTGGTAAGCTATAGAATGTATAGCCACCTAATACAAGCAACATCCATTCTTCACAACTTCATGTAACCACCCTGACCCAGAAGCATTATCTTCAATTTTTTTTTTACATGAGATTGAAACTTGCCCATCACACAAATCTTATGGCACATCATGGGGCACTATGGCATCCTCTTTTGAACCAATCTTTGGATTATGGCATCATCAAATCTCAATTCCTTCTTAAGATTTTTTTCTCAAAAAGTCATTAAATTCAATAAAATAAATAACAAATCTGACACAAATAGTTGATATATTTCTTCTCCTTTCAAATGAAATCAATGTTAACATTCTCACTCCAACATGTCTTCTGTTTTTCTTCACAATTCTATCCATGTATGTTTTTGCTTTTTTTTTTTTTTTTTTTTTTTTGTGGTGCTAGAGAATGAACCCAGAATGTCACATATGCTAGGTAAGTACTTTACCACTGAGCTACATATTCAACTTTATGTGATTTATATAGCTAACTAATAATATATTCTTTCTAGCTTTCCAACAATTAGAATTCTACAAATTGTTGAAAAATCATATAAAAGAATTATTTTTATATAAAAATTTTGACTTGAAGAAAATTTTTGCTTTTATGGTAATAATAGTATCTCTTACTAAAGGTACTTTTAATTTGATATTTCATCTTAATTGTGCAATTCAAGTAAATAAATGAATATTTTGATGTTTCATGCACAAAAAAGAATGCTGTCTAACATAGGTGATAAATAATTTCACAAAAAGACAAATAATGTCACAAGAAAACTGAAAAGTGATATTGGAGTTTGGATTAAAGAATGAGTATTTTCATTTTGAAGAAGCAAAGGCTTTAGAAAGGCATGGTATTTGAAGAGACATGGTAAGAACTTTTATCATAAGAGACATGGATGACATAAGAAACAAAAAGAAACTTAAAAACCAAGCAGAGACTGGGAATTTAATGAAAATTTTTGGGACAAGACAAATTCTATTTTATCTATTTTATATACTAAATATGAGAGAGAAGTTACATGCAAAATATGTTTGGTCACACCATGGCTGTAACTCAGTGGCAGAGAGCTTGCCTAGCATACGTGGGTTACACTAGGTTTGATCTCAGCACCACATAAAAATGAACAAATAGAAAAAGGCATTCTGTCCAGCTACAACTACAAAACAAAGTATGTCTGATGATTTTTTTGAAGGTTTTAATTCACAACACAGATATTCTGAGTTAGATTTATAATGAAATCTTGACAATCTTGGAACAGGGGTTTAATGGGCTTGGAACTTGTTTCAAGAAATGTTATCTAGTGATGATGAATATGAAAGTCAGAAAATACTAAGTACATATGTAAGGAAACCTCTGATAAATCTTTATTTTTATATAGACAGCCTCTTTTTCTATAGCTAGATTGTAATGTCCTTAAAAGCAGGCATCATACCTTCATAATGTACCTGAATTCCCACAATATACGAAAAGACAAAAGGAATATTTCAACCAGTTCTTATTATTGAATTGAATGAATTTCAGTGCTAAAAGAAAAAAAATCCAAAATCTATTTTGGATAATAAATGGTGGAATGCCAAGTCAAAAATACATTAATTTCACCTATTTGAAAACAGGAGGCATTATGGGACTATTTTTCTAATTTTTCTAAAAACCAGATACTGGCATTTATGATCAAGACAAATTTGTTATACCTGCACTTATTTAAAAGTACCATTCATGCATATAGGAAATGCACCATCAGAAATAGAAAAAAATAGTCACATACTTAGGAATTCATCATGACTTACGGATAAACAATATAAAGAATGTATTTAGTGACCTGCAAATGAGAATAATTTATAATGCAGTTGCATAGTTCAGTTTAGTAAATGAATGAATGAGAGAAATTCCCTGCCATATAAAAGTGCAATGAGAAATATTTGAGAGATCTTAAATTATAAACAGGTGCATCTATTTATTGTTTAAGTAACAATCTCATCAATGGTTCTCTGAACATGTGTTTAGTATCTTCATTTTCTAACCATTTGATTTATACTGACCCTCAAAAAATTCACTTAATAGTTCTTAACACTTTTCCTAACTCAAAATTACAAATGCTGCTGTGTTTTCCCTGATACACCATTGGATCAGATGTAAAATTTACATCTTTTACAATAAAAGACTATATTTTACAATTTACTAGGATGTTCCTCTGTGATGACTTTTTTCATCAACTGGTTTGATCTCAGGATATTCAGACTTTTGTTCTCACTTATTCCTTGTGAAGATGTTTTTGGATGAGAATAACATTTGAATTTGTAGTAGACAGAATTAGTAAAAGCAGATTGCCCTCCTTGTGGATGGCCTTCACTTAATCATTTGCAGGCCTGAATCAAACAAAAATGTTACCCTTCAAGTAAGGGCGCGCTACTTGTCTGACTGCTTGAACTGTGACATCTATTTTGTGTTTTCCAACCTTTTGACTTGAACTAAAACATTGGCTACTCTTGTCTCAAACTGGACTCAGTACATTTTGAACACAAGCTATACCAGTGGCTCTCCCAATCCCTAGTATGCCAACTATAGACCTTGGCCCTTGTCAGCCTCCCTATTAGCATGATTAATTCCTTGTCATGCATACACGTGTCTTGTTACTTCTGTTTCTGTGGAAAACCCTGACTAACCCACATTCATAAAACGGAAAGAGAAAAACTAAGTCTGAACAAGAAAAGGAATTACCGTTTATGTAGAAGTTGGTGTTAAAAATCTTCAACACAATTTTTAGATGTATTTAAAGGGAAATAATATTATTTGTTAAGTTGATCTCCTAAATGTGAAAAACTGGGTTAGATTTTATTTAGTAATATTTTCAGAAAACAAAACAGTACAAAACTTCTATTTAGCTACATTTCAGAAGTAGAAACATCTGAGAAAGTTAATGCATTGTTTTAAAAAATATACAGTTAAATATCAAATAAGGTACATTGCCCATTTTTATTCTAGTTGCTTTTTAAAATTTATTATTGAGTTCTATGAGTTTCTTATATGCTTTGGGCATTACTCTTTGTTAGACATACAGTTTACAAATGTGCTCTATCATCCCATAGGTTGTCTTTACATTTTGTCAGTGTTTTCAATGGTGTTGCCTACCTTGCTTCTCTTTTGTAATTGATGTCCTATCCAAAAATCATTATCAAGGCCAATATCAAGGTTGAGTGAATTAGCTCAGTAGTAGAAGATTTGCCTCTTGTGCACAAAGCCCTGAGTTCAATTGGTGAGTACTGAATAAACAAAAGAAGGGCAATTTCAAGTAGTATTTTCCCTATAATTTCTTGTATAGTTTTATGTCTTCAGATTTTTAAAAATTCTATTTAAATTGATTTTTTGCTAAGACAAAAATAAGTGTTCAATTTCATTCTTTTACATGTAGATATTCAGTTTTCCGGATATCATTTATTAAAGACACTATCTTTCTCCATTGTGTATTCTTGAAAATCTTTGTCAAAGATTTGCTGATACAATATATACAGGCGAGTTTGTTTTTTGATCTCTATGTTCTATTCTTCTTGATTGTAGTAGTTATTTTACACACACACACACACACACACACACACATATACTTGTTATATATAAACATCATGCTGTACACCTTAAATACATACAACTTTTATTTCTCAATCATGTTGCAAAATTGGGGAAAATGCAAAAATATAGTTAAATGCATCATAATTGTCTCAGGATGCAGACATTATCATAGGTAGAAAACTCCCAACAATTTGTATGTTATTAGAATTTCACTGGAAGATTTCCTTTATCATAACTTGAAATTGGCTCATCTCAGCTATTCTCCAGTCTAATTCAAACTACCCCCAACTCTTAACAATATTTTTCACTGTCCTTTAGTCCTGTTTAATACTTTTTCCTTAAAGGTCTAATAACTACAAACTAGTTTTCTTCTGTAGTTGTGGACAATTAGTTGGTAAAGCATAAAAATTAAGAAATAATTCAACTTCTAATAAAAATATCTCTTTGGTGAATGTGTTTACTTTTCACAATTTTTATCATGAATTTACAATATTCCATGCATATTGTGCCTGAACTGAAATACTCAGAAAGTTAGGTGTTCAGATTAGACTCTATGATTGGTTTTTATCTGGCTTCACATTCTTAAAGATACAAAAGGAATTTAATGGGAGATAAAAGCAAATAAAAAATAGTATGTAAATATGCCCCTTTCTCTCTGTAGAAGTATAGCACTAAATATAATCAATAAATATACAATCTTTTAGCATTATATAAAGAACCTAAAGCATACAAATTTACTATTGATCCTTAAATTCTTAGGAGATTTCTATATTTTGTAAAATGATATCACTTAATCAATCAGTGTCATCTCTTTAATGCATATACTAAAATTATTCAGGTTATTGAACATACTTTGGGCTAATAGTATAAAAGTATTAGAATAACAGTTTGCCTCTCAAAATCACTTATTAGAAAGACAGCTAGTATTATGACTAAAGTCACACCCACAGACACACATGCACATGTAAAATAAATTGTGAATTACAAAGAATGCTTTATTTTCCTTGTTCGGGGTTCAGATTAAGTCATGAATTCACGTTTGTTAGCAATTTCAGAATAAGAGAACAGGGAAAAGTTCTGCATTATTTCAAGAAATGGCCTTTATAGATGTCAGTAAATTGATGATAGTTTATTCTCTGGGCAGATGTTAAAGATCTCATGGTACTTAAAGAAATAATGTGAGTAATACCAGTGTCATGCTACACACTTAATAAAGTAGCTCCTGATAGCATTATTAACGATTTAAGCATTCTTAGAGTGCTTCATCTTTTCAAACACATTTTTTATAATGTCTAATTCTGTTTCTGTCCTGTGACTAAGCAGATAATCATGGCCATTTTTATTCAGTCAGTCACTTCTTGAATTGTTCTGTATTGCCATGGGTATAAAAAAAATCATGTAAAACACAATCCTCTTCAATAAACATTTGCTCTTTTTCCCCTAGAAGAAAAGCTGGTTTATAGAAAAAAGACAGTTTAACTAAAGAGGTTTCCAGTGGAGTAAGTATTCCAAAATTACTATCTAGCTCTTTTATAAACATCTTATATTTTGTTATACAATAGATATAGTTCAATTAGTAACTTTATTATTGTCCCTGGTAAAAAAATTCCCTAGAAATCACATAGTAACAGCATTATATTGTAGTTTAGCTGACAGATTTATGTATTGAATTCATTATCTCTAAATATCCATAAACACTTTACAACTTTAAAATCAACACCTCTGTTGATTTTGCTAATCTTTGTGTTTGGAGTTATGAAGAAAACAAGAAGGCCAGAGCATAAAAAACACTCCAACACTGAATACACAACCAAGTATGCTTAGATTGGCTCATATAGCCAGAGGCTTGGCTTGGAAATGGCATGTAGACAAGATCTTGCTTGTTTGATTACCAGCTGTATATACAAAGCATAAGACCTAACAGATGAAGTTATTATTTTTTAAATCTGGAAACATATTCTTGCATCAGCTGCAAACTCGATATATACATTTAATTCATTTTATTCTAAAAATACTTATGTCTGTTACATATCTGTTATTGTGTTAGAAAAGTAAAAAATAGACCAGTGCTCTTCCTTCATGACGTAAGTTATATAATTATAGATTGTGCTAATTCCCATAAGGAAGAAGCACACAGTATCAACTGTAGTTCTAATGGATAGTAAAATAGTGCAACAACTTTGGGGAAATATTTGTCAGTTTTTGATGAAGTTAAAAATACACATAACCTATGGTTATTCATCCCAATTTATTCACGAGAATGAAAACTTATTTTCACAAAAGATATAGGCATAAAATTCCTACCAACTTTATTAATAATAGGCAAAATTTGGAAGCAGCATAAATATTCTTTAATTCATGAATGAAAAAACAAGTTTTGGCATGTCAATAAAATGGGATACTTTATAGCACTAGTAGAGAACAAACTGCTGATACACACAAACATGGATGAATTGAAAAAAAAAAAATGTAGGAGAAGCAGATACAAAATAGAACACATGAAATTCCAGAAAGTTTTAATCTACAGTGCCTGAAAATCAGCCTTGAAATAGGGCAGGAATAGTTACATTCACTGAAAAGAGGCACAAGAATATTTCGGGGGTGGGGGGGTAATGGAAGTGGGCTATATATTGATTCACTAATGGTTATACAGGTGCATAAATCTGAGAAAACTCATAGAACTGTGCCCTCAAAGGGATTTTATTGAATATTAATTATATTTCAATAAAGTCTATTTTTAATATGTATGAGGACATGAAGTTGTTGAAACAGGAGTCATGCCTTACTTGGAAAGTCAGAGTTGTCTTTCATAAAAAGAACTTGTTAATGGAAAATAAATGAAATGAAACAGTGTATCAGGGGAGGTGGAGGTAGGTGGCTGGGGACACAATTGGAGTGGGTTGGGTTCCATGTCTTTGTGATTATGACAAAGTGTATTCTTGGTGTTATATCATAAAGAAAAAGAATTAAAAGAACTTGAGAATGAAATTTAAAAAAAATCTTAAAAAAGAAAAGAAGAAGAAGAAAAATAGCACAACAGTAAGAGGAGGCAGAGAGAGGCTGTTCTAGGTGGAGAACACAGTGCCGGCCTGGGTTTCATGACTGTGAGTAGACAAAGTTTCAGGGACTGAAAGAAAATTACAGTTGAAATTCAGAAACCAATGGGGAGACTGAGGTTAGATAAGGTTAGAGAAGCAAACAAGTGTTACATCAGGCATTTGTGCTATGTTCAAAATTGTGCTGTATCTGCAAGCATATTTGGTCAGAAAGGGAGAGTAAGGTCAGAACCATCTCTACCTAATGGATACTTGTTTGGGATGAACTAGGTGTCTACCAAGTATTTTTCATATATTTTTAGAGTTCGAATTCTTGATTAACTTTAGGACTTTCAGTTGTTTATAGACTCCTGTCTTGTAATTAGTTTAATTTGTAAAAAATATTTATAAACATAGTATAGCAATGTGAAAACTATCCTCTACATTTGTTAAGAAATCATTATGTAAAACAGTAGACCCTGTATGCCACATATTGTCTATGGCTAATTTATGCACCTGAAAGTTCTTGGAGGTTATTAATTTGACTATTGTTAGACATGGAGAAAAAAAATGGGAAAGAAAAGAATCTTTTTTTACTGTACTCATTCTGCAACAGACCTTTCCTCAACACTCTGTGTGCTGGACTGCAGTATAGACAATAGGTGGTAATCTCTGAGCTCTTATAACACAATTTGGACATTTGATATTAAAAAAAAATACAAGACTAATGAGGAAGTGGCATCCATAATATTCCTCATTTTAATCCCAATCATTTTTAGAGCAGACATGTTTTGAAATATAGCACTGTTTGTAACATAATAAAAGTAATATCTTCCTCATAAAATAAATAAAAACCCAAATGAGACTTTGCTAATTTATTATATTTTTATCCACAAGGTTATTAACTGACTTATAAAGACTCTTCTGTTCTAGTGTTTTTATGTCTTTAAAAAATTTTTAATTGAAAAATAGTAATATTGTCTACATATGAAGTACAGTGTGATGTTTTCATATGTATTATGTTCATGTGTAAATATGTGTTTATATGTATGTACAAGTTTTCATATGTGTGTATATTTTCATGTGCAAATACACACACACATTATGAAATGATTCTATCAAGTTAGTTACCATATCTAACATCTAACATAGTTACATTTTATGGCATAGACACTGAAAATCTATTCTTTAAATAGATATATATATATTGCATTCTTATTAACTATTATTAACCATATTCACTATGCAATACATCTCAAAGCTTGCTCCTAAAGTCTAACTAAAACTTTATACCCTTTGACCAACATCTCCCTTTTCCACTTGCCACGCTCTAACCTCTACTTCAATGAGTTAGAGTTTTTTAGTTTCCACATAAAGAGAAATCATATAATATTTGTCTTCTGTCTTTTTGAGAATGGGGCCACCTATTTATGGTGGAGTAAGTCTAGTATATTTTAATTTTAGACTAAATGGACTCTACACAAAAAAAATTATGATGGGCTTCTCTTATCAATCAGTAAAGTATACAATATGGCGTCAACCTACTTTCCTCACATCGCTTCTCACCACTGTCCTGTGATTATGTTTTAGAAAAACTGTACTTTCCATTTACATCTGAACATATTCTATCATTTCTTTCAGCGCTATTCCTTGGTGCTAGATGCTTCTCCTTTTCTTTCTTAAACACATGTGTTTGCTACCCCTTTCCACTCTAATTTGAGTCTTAAACTATCAAGTTTTAAAAACCATCCTAAACTATGAATTTCTAAAACTTCTGTAAGGTATATCAAAGCTTTACTTATTTTCAAAACTAGAAAATATCTAGTCTCATGAGGGCTCCAAAGACCAGAGTTGTAGTAACACAGTCCATCAAGGCAGCACTGATGAGTCAGCAATAGTAAGATCACCAGGGCAAAAGGACAGTCAATGTAGGTAATGAATGATTGGGTCAGGAAGATGGGGGCTGATTCAAAAGGAAATAAATGCTAATAGCTCCAGAGCACCTTCCCCTCCTCCAACCTGTTGCCAAGGTTACCTGCCTCCAGGGAAGTGTTCCTTCCAACAAGGAGTTATTAATGAGTACATCCTTACTGCTTTTCTGGGCAGATATGGAAAATAGGGAGAAGTACCCCCTGGTTGGCTATCTTCTTGCCCTTTTGGTCAAGTACAAAAGATAAGAGGAAGAAGGGACAAGAGAAGAAAGGGGCAGAATACCTCCACTCCCTTAGGGCACCAGCTCTGAGCTTCCTCTTTCCTGAGTGGACTGAGGGGTCTCTCTCTCTCTCTCTCTTCTCTCTCTCTCTCTCTCTCTCTCTCTCTCTCTCTCTCTCTCTCTCTCTCTCTCTTTTCCCCTCCCCCATATTTAAATGAAACTTTTTGCTCTTTTCTCAGCATTTCTCAGGTGTTCAATCTTCAACGCCATTTGGAACAGGACCAGATCCTGGTTTTTGAAAGGAAAGTGAGAAAGCAGGAGTCTGGTGAGTGAGAAATGAAAGACAGACCAGACAGAGATACACAGGAGAGTTCATTTGTCAGAGCTGACAAATAAAGGAACATACTCCATAGCTGGAGAGAGGCAGACAGTCTTGGATTTGGGGGCTTTCATAAGGCAGGCTTAGGGATCAGAGCTGGTGGGTCCTGATGTGGGTGTTTAAGGGTAGGGTTGGTATGAGGGAGTGGTGAGTCTTCCCCTCCCCCAAAGGTACCTGGGCAGGAAAATGGCTGCTGTCACTTAAGATGGCCGCCCAAATACTAAGCAAGAACCTTACAGTTTTCAAGACAGGTTTCAATAGGACACTGTTGGGGAAGAAGTAAATGCTATCTTTGGTGTGCTATGGAAAATCATTTGGGTGCATTTTGTCAGTATTCTGAGATTTAACTGGAGGCTGAGCTTAAGGATGATGGACTAATTTATCTAGCAGAGGATCTTAAGGCATCATAGCATTCAGGCGGTGGCATAGGTATTATGGGCTACTTTTAGCAAGATTTACAGTAAGAATTGAGAGCAAAGAGGAGCAAAACAGAAAAAAAATATTTAAAATTCACAGCTTAGCTCGAAATGCAGAACATGGAAAGGAGGTGTGGTTGTTACCACCAATAAAAATGTTTTGCCTCAGACAAACAGGAAGGATACTTAAGATCACCTCAGGAAGCATCTCTCATAGGCTCAAAGTATAGGAATGCAAATTTATTTCAAAGACATTCAATTGATAAGAGCCAGAGGTACCCTGCATGCACAAAGACCCCTATGGATCTATTTCCTCATGATTACCTGACAAGGCCACTGCAACCATGGGTTTGTATCCACATTGTATGCAAAATTGGGAATCATACATGTGATGTTGATTTTGCAAGAGTGCAAAATGCAATGCCTATGGGGCCACGGAAATCTTCCACTGGGATTTCAAAGTAAAGCCTGAGAGGTCAGGTAGTATGTTGCTGGGTCAAAGTCCCTGAAAACAGCTCTTGATAAGGTTATGTGTGAACATATTAATTGAAATGTAGAGAGTGAGGCTGAAGCTGACCCCAGGAAGACCCCAGGAAGGAAGAGATACAACATCCTGTAACACCTGCTAAGGAAAGATGCAGAAAGCATAAAATGTCAGCCCAAGAGATTGGCAATGCAGACTGAAACAAACAAAGTAATAATGTTGGTGCTGCATAAGGTCTTGGGAGCCTATGTCTGTCACACAGTGTGTCTCAGATGCCCAACATGGAGCTATAGGATTTAATGTTTGCCCTGCTGTCTTTTGATCTTGCTTTGGTCTGAATTCTCCTTTCTTTTCCCATGTCTCCTCCCTATGGAATAACCTGTACCTTTCCCACCACTGTATCTTGTTTTTTGATTTTGAATAGGGGTTCACAGATGGTTTACTTTAAGCATCAAAGGAGACATTGGAACTAGACTTACAAGCAATGTTGAAACATGTAAGACTGTGAGAAGATTTGGTAGAGACTAAATGCAGTTTTCAATGTAAGACAGATATGAGCTTTTGTGGGCCAAGTATGGAATTCAATGGTTCGGTTTTAAATGTTCCCCAAAGGCCCATATGTTAAATGCTTAGGGTCCCCAGAGTTAGCTATTGGGATATGGTAGAACTTTTGCAATATGGGGTCTAGTGGGAGGTCTTTGGGCCATTAGAGGTGTGCCCAGAAAGAAAAGAGCAGGACCTTGGCCCCCTCTTTCTTCTTTCTTTTCTCATCTATGAGTTGGATGGTTTTACTTTGCCGCATTCTCCTACCATGATGAAAAAATATGCACAAAGTATTGTAATGAGAAGACAGAAAAATCATAGCTCACTATTTAAAAAGGATGACAAAACTAATTTCTTGGCACATGCTCAAAACAATGAGGCCAAGTGTACATGGACTGAAACTTTCCAAACTGTGAATCAAAATGAACTTTTTCAATTTATAACTTGATTTATCTCAGGTTGTTGGGAGCAGCTATTTGAATTATGCTAGCTGATGTCTGGTGACAGGATCGTGCCTGTGCTGTGAACTTCTTGTGCAAAGGCACAAGTTACAACTTTCCAGTTGCTATGGTGATACCCTGTTCAAAGGAGGTTCCGAGATTGCCAAGGAACTATCAGTTTTGACCCTGAGTTCAGACACCAGCTGCTGGAGGTAAAGAATTATGAGTGCAAGTTGGTAATTATAATTGGGCTGTCAAGAAGTCTGTCCTTCATCCTGCATGCTTTGAAGAAACTTTCTCAAAATAAACCCTTTTGATGTTAAAACCTTTTAATATACGTGCTGAGTGAGCTCTGGATCATTCATCCCTCATCAGGAGATGAAGAACAACCAGGCCCCCTTCTCTCTTTGTGTATCTGTTTGTCTTTTCTCCATCCCACATTTTCCCTTGCTGCTTTTCTGAATTAATGGACCAGCATCAGGTATTTATTTGTTATAGTGAAAGAAAACTGAATAACACATGCTTATATGATTGATTGTGAAGAAAATACAGGAAATGAGACAACTATGAACAATAATGGAGGAAACTTCAATAAAATGTCTGGTGCATTGGGTTAAATGGTGTCCACCCAAAGTTCAGTGCTAAGAGCCATAGCCAAGTAGTAATGATGCATGGCATTTTTGGTTGAAAGGTGACTCCAGCAAGCCATTGAGATGATATGATTATGTTAAGATCTGCATTCAAATGGATATTAGACCCCTGCTGTCCACCTGGACTCCTGGAGAGTTCCCATTGGTTGGGAAAGTGCGGTAGGAGGGAATTCCGGAGGAGGGATTTCCTGTTGGAGTGTGGCCGGGAGAACACCGCGTGTGTGGGTTGGCATATTTCCCGGGAGCATACAGGGCATTGGCGGGAGTTTCAAAATAAAGTTTGTTCCTGTTTGAGTGGCTCGTGATTTTGTGCCCAGCCAGACTGCGGCAGTTCAGGACCTCACAGAACTTAGAATGTGATGTTATCTTGAACTAGGATCTCTGTAGATATAATTTGTTGAGTTTTTACTGGATTAGAATGAATCCTAAATCCGAAAACCATAAGAAGGTTTCATGAAGACACAGGTACAGGGAAGAAGACTATGTGATGATGATGAAAGTAGAGATGGGAGAGACGGAGTTAGAGGTCAAATGGTGCTGCATATTGTGGACATACCCTTAAGGTAGTACGAAGACAAGGAACAGATCTTTCCTTTAGCCTTTGGAAGGAATCAACTCTGCCATTACTTTTGCACCTACCTCCTTTTGATTTATGAGAGAATAAATTTCTTTGTTTTAAGCTACTAAATTTTGGTAATTTCTTGAGACCCTAGGAAAATACATATGGTTATAAGGTAAAATCAAAAAAAAAAAAAAAAAAAAAAAAACAAACAGTGATTTTTCTACATAAATACATAAAAAAGTAGAAAATATAAGGCAGGAGAACATAACTGATAACAACATAAAAGTTTGAAGTTCAATTTCAGGTACAGTTAGCCCTGCATATCCATGGATTGTAGATGCAACCAACTACACATTTAAAATATTTATTTAAAAATTGCATCTGTAGCAAATATATCTAGATTTTTTTGTGTGTAATTATTTTCCAGTATAGTGTATAACAACTCTTTATATAACATTTGCATTGTGCTAAGTATTTTAGGTAATCTTGAGATGATTTAAAGTATACACAAAGATTGCATAGATAATGTGAATATACTATATAATTTTGCATAACACATATGGGCATCCAAGGACTTTATATTCTTGGGGTTCCTGAAACCTATCCCACTCAGATACTGAGAAACAGCTGTAATTAACTTAATTAAGAATTAATATTACTTAGATACATCTAGTAAATAAACAAACTTGAAAATTCTATGGTTAAAACTATATGACACTGTGGGGCTGGGGTTGTGGCTCAGTGGTAGAGCACTTGCCTAACACGTGTGAGGCACTGGGTTTGATCCTTAGTACCACATGAAAACTATGACTAAAAAAATTTATATGACACTTGTATAATCAGAAAGTTATAAATGGGATTTGGTCACGAAGTTTTAATTAGAAACAGAAACAAATTGGATTCATAATAAGAAAAATACCAAGTTAATTTTATATGATGATGGATGAAAACATGATATTTTTTTTTAATATAGGAAGAAAATATTGAAACATAAGATTTATAGTTAGATAAGAACTATATATCTATATGAAATTGTGTTTTGTATCTTCTAGATTTCTTATCACCAAAGAAGGAATTGAGATATAGAGTTATAAGGAGTTCATAATACAGATAATTTGTGATAGAAAGGGCTATTTCAGTCAATTCAGTCAATTTTTTGAAACAAAAAATACTTAACAAGTAAATGATTCACAGAAACAAAAAACCTTAACATCTGTAAGAGAAAAAAATAGGATTTACATAACATACTGCTATGTAAAAGGAAAAATATGTACAAAGTATTGTAATGAGAAGACAGAAAAATCATAGCGCCCTATTAAAAAACGGATGACAAAACTAATTTCTTTAATTCACATTGTATTCATAAGAAGTAATAAAAACACAGCCTGGCAGAGAAGTAGACAAGTTGAATATAAAATAATTACAAATGTTCAGCAAACATTTAAAAAAAAATTCATCTCTCATATAATTTAAGGAATGCAAATAAAAACTACGATATGTTTTTAAAAATTACCAGATAGAGAAACATTAGAATGTTTGATAATATTCAGAGCTTGTGAAAAATTGGAGAAATACAATTTCAAGTGCTACTTTGCCAGCTATTTGGAAGAAAATTGGCAATATCCATCAAAATTAAATTTACCAACTCACATAGATCTCATTGCTAGAAATTTCTTCTACTCTTATTCATGCAAACTCCATGTGCTTTTACCAACAACATAAGGAATTCCCTGAGAAAAGGAAATATTCCTAGGGTGGATGAGAGAGATTTTTAAAGGAAAATAAGGCCCTTGAACACAAGTGTATTTAGATAAAGATTTCACTCCCGAATTAGAAGGTAGTGTAATGCCTGTGTAAGGAAGGCTATTTAATTATTATTTATACTAGCAAAAGAAGCATGGAATAGAAACATGGTCCTTAAATAGTGCATTTCTTAATTGGATTTTGAAATATTCACCCCAAAAGTTATTGGGCAGCCATTGAAAAGAATTTTATAGACATATGTATGTTGGTATAGAAGTGTGGAAATAATTTAAATATAAATGAAAAGATGTGGCTTAGTATATATAGAATGATTATAATTGTGTATACAAAATGATTGTTCTGAAAGAATCAGAGACATATTGTTAACAGGAGTTGTTTTTTGGTAAGAGATGGGTTGGGGAAGACATTTTTATTATCTTTTTATATCTCTCTGTAATGTCTGAATTTTTAACCATGTCCAAGCAAAGTTAACAGAGACTAAAGGGGCCTTTTAAAATTCTTCTTCATACATATGCAATTATTTTTATACAATAAAAATGTTTACAAAACAAATAAAAGAATCAGAGGAAAAATAAATTTGGCTTCCTGAGATCATAAGTGGGAAAAGAAGCCCTTTCTTTTTATGGTCTGAGGGATCATATTTTCTCAAGTTTATTGTAAAAGAAGAACACTTTACATTTTCATTTTTTTTTCAAAGGGCCAGTCATAAAAAGTACACTTTACTTAAGTCTGAGTTGGTATCGGAAATGACTGTATAATTTCATCCCCGTAATAACAGAAGCAGGAGCTGTGGAGTGCTGAGACTATGCAAAAACACTCTGTGCTGAGGAGGCATTATAGTAAGTGGGGCTATGGTGTCTTTCCCTGGTCTGGGTGTTTTGTTTACTTATTGTATGAATCTTATGACAGTCTGCATCTTTTTCATTAGATAAATCCTCACCATAAAATATTTTCTGATTCATTTGAAAAGAAGTTTAAAAAATAGGATCACTTTTTATAATTACTTCAGTTTTCCGAAGACTTTAGGAACAAGAAAATATGCAAGTTTGTTTTGAAAAAAAATCAAAAAACGACAACAACCAAGGGGGCCCAGGGAACCTGTCTTTCAGGTTTCCTTATCTAGATCATGAATGCTGCTCAATTTTATTACATTTTTTTTTTCCTGGTAGGATGTTTCAGATAGCCACTATCTGTGTTCTGTAGTTCATAGAGGATATATGTTATATCTGCATTATTCATTATTGAAACAGTGGTAAGTCTTGGAGAAACTCTACACTCAAAACAGTTCTTGCCACTAACCCTATGTCGTCCATAAAAATCATGAATTATGTAATGTGGAAATCTCTCCACCACAACATCACCGTTTCTGGCAAGCTAGTCAAGCTATTTTTATTAAACGTTGCTCATCTGCCATATGGACTTCCATTTTCACGTTAATTATGAAAAAGATATGAAGACATTAAATTTGTAAATTATCTTTCCAATTAAAAATATTTTAGGAGATAACACCCTGTAAATGATTTCTACAAGGCTCCACACATCAAGAGCAAGTATTTCTTTTACTAATTATATGTAAAATGACACAAAATGCTAAAATGTTCTATTCAGGTGGACCCAAAAACTGTTGGCAATGTACCATCTCTTCAAACTAAAAAAAGAATTTGCTGAATTCCATGTTATACAGAGCCTATAACACTTTCAATAGAGTGTAGTCTTTAAATGATCACTCAAATTATGGTTAAATGTTTATAGGTTTGCAAATTTATCATGTTGTTTATTAAGACAATATTGATGTGAATTTGGCATTTTAACATGTGCCAGAAACTCATGATTTATGCTTTTTTTGAAATCACAAACACTATTTCTTTGTTTATCCCAAAACCTTCTTTTATAATCACATACATTTTCTGGGCTAATTGCTTTGATTCTACACAACTTTTCAGTTTGTACCAAGAATGTAATCTTAAATTAGAATTTTCTTCTTTTCTTTACAGTTCTTTTTTTGTTTTTTTCTTTTTACCAAGGATTGAACACAGGGGTACTTAATAACTGAGCAACATCCCTAGCCCTTTTTTAAATTCTTTTATTAATTTTGAGCAAGGGTCTCACTAAGTTCCCTAGGTTCACTATGTTGCTGAGGCTGGCTTTGAACTTGCAATCTTCTTACTTCAGCCTCCAGAGCCACTAGAATTACAGGCAAGCACCATCACACTGGGCCCTTGTAGATTTTTTGACAAAGCAATGTCAGTGTTTCTAGCCATGAAATACTCATTACTGTCACCTTCTATAAATTACGTGAATTCATGACTAATTGAGTACCAGCCTCCTGACTGATTTAACTGAGATTTCTAGAGTTTAAGTATTATATACTTAAATATTAAGTAGTATATAATACTATATATACCAAATATATACCAAAATAATTATATAATCATATTTGGTATATATAGTATTATATATAGCAAAGTTGTATTATTTGATTGTTGGAAAGTTGCAAGTTTTCATGAAACCAAACTTTTCTATGCCTTAGAGGGGTTAACATGTTGCTATTGACTTTCAACTCAAATTCTATACTTATTTTATCCTGAGCCCAAATCCCATTATTTGGTGCAGTAATAGATTGAGGTTTCTATTACTTTCGACAGTATTATTATATAAGAAGTATATGTGATTTAAATATATTACTTCTAAATATTCAGAATCAAGCTGTTATAAACTGCATTCACATCCTTTGCTTGTTATCCTGACTTTGTGTCTCCAATTAGGAAATCAGTACATTCCTTGCTATGTAGATATTGTGCTTGGCTACATGTCTTACTCTTGTTTTGACCCTAATGTTAAGGGTTCAAGTTGTATTTTTTGATACTAAACTCTCCCATATCTTTTATTTTAAAATTACTTGTGATGCCAACATAATTCTCTTATAATTCGCTGCCATCCTTGGAGTGCCTGGTAACTTCCCTATTGTTGAGGGCCACAGCTGAGTCAGGATAACGCATGGCATTTTTGCCAGAAGTAGTGGTTGAGAGGTGACACCAGTGAGCCATTAAGATGATGACTTTTGTGTTCTCGTGGAGTTCCCGTTGAGTTCTGGTTGAGCTCTCTCGGGGATTCCTGAAGAGTTCAAGTTGGTTGGTGAAGTTCCAGTGGTGAGAGTATAGGTTGGTGTGGTGTGTGCCAGGAGGAGCCACGTGGGTGGTGTTCGGGAGAGTTCCCGGGGAGCATGCATGGAGTGTGCTGGTGGAGGTCAGAAATAAAGTTTGTTCCTGCTTGAGTGGCTCGTGATTCGTGCCCAGCCAGACTGCAGCACCCTATGTACACTATTTCCATTAAGCCTTAAGGTTCTGACTTGGCTTGTCTGACAAAATGAATCAGTCATTACCAATCAAGTTCTCAGCCAAAACTGTCATGGATTTTACCTAGAAATACAGGTCAATGAAACAAGGTAAATTTAGAAGATATTTGACAGCTTAAATTATTCTATTTTAAAGTTTGTGTCAAAATATTGGGTAATTGAAAGAGTCAATTATTTTTTAAATAAGGAGTTGATTGTATGTAGACATTTTAGCAGGTAGAGATCTATTTCTTCAACTCAATCCAACTAGTTATTTGTTGTCTTATCAATAATTATTTAGTAACAAGAGGATAAGTGCCAGATGTCCATCAAAGACAGATAGAAAAGGCTGGTAAAGGATTTCCATGTTGATTGACATTTTGTGAGCCCATACATAAATCCTAATTCTGATCTTTTACATTTCATGCAATCACAATGTTCAGAAATATCCATGTAACTACTGACTGTTTGCTCATCTTGCTTCCTAAATTAAATTTACTAAACATCTGTTAAGTGCTTGCACAGAATCATCATGTTAGATTCCTAAGTAATATATAATTGAATTATACAAAGTGCTTAAAGCTCCAAGGAGCTTATAATCTAATGAAAGAAGCAAATACAGCTGTTAATCTATTAAAAGTTTATTGGTTAAGTGCTAGTAAGAGGTATCCCATTGTACTTTAAATTTAAGTGAGGTAAAGTACACTTGCAATTATACATAGAGACAAGATGAAATTTGACTTAGAATTTGTAAAATAAAAATAATAACAATAAGTTATTTTGCATAACATTAATATCAAGTAATTTATTCCTCATATTATCATAATAAATTGCAAGTGATTTAACTATGATTTAGGAGGGGAGAGCATATTTGGTTCATGCGAATGTACTTGCATTCTTCTTTTAAACTACTGTGACATTCCATTAGTAAACTGAAATCATTTAGCATATTTCCATCAACATTAAATGATATTTAAAAAGAAGAATAAAGTAGAAGTCAATGTGTGTTGCCTATATATAGCGTACAAATTTATGAAGTGTTTGTTTCATTGATGTATGTGTGTGCATATGCACACAATTATGTTTGTATATAATAAGTCACCTTGTAAAGTGCTCCTTAGTGCTGTGTTTGAAAGGCTTATTCTGTATGTACATTGTATGTATATAAATGTATACTGTATGTATATATGATGATCTGTATTGATATTAAAATCAATATATAAATTAGAAAATGTAGAGTGCAGATACTTTCATTAAGACACCTCAACAACAGCAAATTTCACTGTCTTCACTTTGTAATTTTGTGTTACTATGCTACAGCAAGGTGGGGCAAAATTATTTTAGAGTATTGCTGTTTATCATTCCAGGTACTTAATTTGAGACCATTATAAGGCTGTTGACTAAATCATTATTTCTGAAGATCTGCCTGTACCTCACTTTCTCTCTTTTTTCTTTTTGGTACCAGGGATTCAACACAGGGGTGAGAATCCCTGAGCCACATCCCAGCCCATTTTATATTTTCTTTTAAAGACAGGGTCTTTTTAAGTTGCTTAGAATTTTGCTAAACTAGTGAGGTTGACTTTGCATTCACAATCCTTCTACCTCAGCCTCCCAAACTGCAGGGATTACAGGTGTGGACCACTGTGCCTGGCCTGCTCTCAGCTTTTAATTCTCTGCTTCTGCATTCTCTAAACAGTTTCTGTAGTAGTTTTATCCATCTATAAAATCAATAAAAGAGATAACATGAGACAACAGAAAGATTGAAGACTTTCCAGACTGGGTAAATGAGATTTTGAAATTCTCATTCCTCAACCTGATTTTTTCTCTCCTGTAATCATGATGGCCTGAGTCATTTGATATAACTTCTGTGATCATCAGAAAACACAATCTTGATTAATCCAGATTTTATTGAAGATCAGAAAATAACAGAAAGATTTCTACTTCCCAAATGTGCTTGGAATAGTTGAAATTTATTGAAAGACAATTTTATTTAGCATTTACCTAACAGTTTTCAAAGGCTCATAAAAATTTTACGTTAGATAATCTTTGCAACATTTGATTATGGTAAAAGAAATCTAGCCCAAACCAAGCTCTTCTCCCTAGAGAATATACACATCTTCATTAGATTCATCCCTCTCCTGACTGGACTGCTCCCCTATGGGATTTTCTCAAGAGTAGAGATAAAACCAGAGAAAGCCTTATAGAGTTTCTGAATTAAGCTGCTTTCTGTCTCCTGATACAAAGGCAAGACCTTATTCTGTGGGTGGAACATAGGTTAGAGATAACCATAATCTCAGGGGACAGACTTGAGGCTGGAGCACTGGGTCTGTAGCCCAGCCCCTTTCATAAGCAGTGTTACTGCATATTCATGATGAGTCTATGTTTATACTTATTTGTACTCTGCGGAACATCCAATTAGCTTTTTTCTTCATGGAGACTTAAAATAATGAACACAGAAAAAAAAAATCACACAAAAGAAAGAGACTAGGAAAATGTATAATCTGTAAAATAAACTTTTATTATGAAATGATAATATTCAAACATTTTTATTAACACAACAGGCAGACCATGTATAATTGGGTATGGATATGACTTAAACCCTATTAGTTAGAATTCTAATAACAATGGAAAACATTTTACTCTAGATTTTCTTACTTATTACTAGTATTTTATAAAGGCAATTATGTTTAATTCTTATCAATTTCAAGGACTCTAAGATAAAACTATATCTGGAAATGTTTTAGAGTTTATCTTAAGTCTAATTAAGACAACATGATGCCAAGTGTAGTGGTCCAAGACTGTGATCCCAGCTACTTGGGAGGCTGAGGCAGGAGGATCACATGCTCCAGGCCAGCCTGGGAAACTTAGGAAGATCCTAAATTGTAAATACTGTTCAGATCTTATAACTGAATTAGAAACATAAACCCTATTACAGGCACAGGCCTGTAATGCCAGTGGCTCCAGAGGCTGAGGCAGGAGAATCATGGGTTCAAAGCCCGCATCAGCAAAAACAAGGCACTAAGCAACTCAGTGAGAACTTGTCTCTAAATAAAAGTACAAAATAGGGCTGGGGATGTGGCTCAGTGGTCAAGGACATGGAGTTCAATCCCTTACAGCCCCGCAAATAAAATAAATTAAATTAATTAAATTAAAAGGACTGAGAATGTTCAAACTATATTACAGAGCAATAGTGACAAAAACAGCATGGTACTGGTACCAGAACAGGCGGGTGGACCAATGGTACAGAATAGAGGACACAGAGACTAATCCACAAAGTTACAACTATCTTATATTTGATAAAGGAGCTAAAAACATGCAATGGAGGAAGGATAGCATCTTCAACAAATGGTGCTGGGAAAACTGGAAATCCATATGCAACAAAATGAAACTAAATCCCCTCCTCTCGCCACGCACAAAAGTCAACTCAAAGTGGATAAAGGAGCTAGATATCAAATCAGAGACTCTCCATCTGATAGAAGAAAAAGTTGGCTCCGATCTACAGATTGTGGGGACGGGCTCAAAATTCCTTAATAGGACACCCATAGCCTAAGAGTTAACAACTAGAATCAACAAATGGGACTTTCTTAAACTGAAAAGTTTTTTCTCAGCAAGAGAAACAATAAGAGAGGTAAATAGGGAGCCTACATCCTGGGAACAAATTTTTACTCCTCACACTTCAGATAGAGCCCTAATATCCAGAGTATACAAAGAACTCAAAAAATTAGACAATAAGAAAACAAACAACCCAATCAACAATTGGGCCAAGGACATGAACAAACACTTCACAGAGGAGGACATACAAACAATCAATAAGTACATGAAAAAATGCTCAACATCTCTAGCAGTCAAGGAAATGCAAATCAAAACCACCCTAAGATACCACCTCACCCCAGTAAGATTGGCAGCCATGATGAAGTCAAACAACAATGAGTGCTGGCGAGGATGTGGGGAAAAGGGTACACTTGTACATTGCTGGTGGGACTGCAAATTGGTGCGGCCAATTTGGAAAGCAGTTTGGAGATTCCTGGGAAAGATGGGAATGGAACCACCATTTGACCCAGCTATTGCCCTACTCGGACTATTTCCTGAAGACCTTAAAAGAGCACACTACAGGGATACTGCCACATCGATGTTCATAGCAGCACAATTCACAATTGCTAGACTGTGGAACCAACCCAGATGCCACTCAGTAGATGAATGGATAAAAAAAATGTGGCATTTATATACCATGGAGTACTATGCAGCAATAAAAAATGACAAAATCATAGAATTTGCAGGGAAATGGATGGCACTAGAGCAGATTATGCTTAGTGAAGCTAGCCAATCCCTAAAAAACAAATACCAAATGTCTTCTTTGATATAATGAGAGCAACTAAGAGCAGAACAGTGAGGCTGAGCAGGAAGAAAAGAATAGCATTAAACAGAGACATGAGACGGGAGGGAAAGGGAGAAAAAAAAAGGGGAAATCACATGGAAATGGAGGGAGACCCTCATTGTTATACAAAATTATATATAAGAGTTTACGAGGGGAATGGGATAACAAACATGGAGAGAAATGAATTTCAGTAGATGGGGTAGAGAGAGAAGATGGGAGGGAAGGGGAGGGGGGATATTAGAGGATAGTAAAGGTAGCAGAATACAACAGTCACTAATATGGCAGTATGTAAAAATATGATGTGTAGCCGATGTGATTCTGCAATCTGTATTTGGGGTAAAAATGGGAGTTCATAACCCAATTGATTCTAATCTATGAAATATGATTTGTCATGAGCTTTGTAATGTTGTGAACATCCAATAAAAAAAATAAAAAAAAATAATAAAAGGACTGAGAATGTAGCTTAGTGGTAAAGATCCTCGTGTTTAAACTGAAAGCACAAAAATAAATAAATAAATAAAGCCCCCCCCCCCAAAAAAAAAACCCTCACAAAATACTATGTTGGTGGTCTGTTTGGAAAACAAAAATCTTATAGTGACTGCAGAAATATTAATAAGCAAGCTGTGTATCCCAAATATCAAATACTGATCCAATTGTTGTCATGAACTTCTAATTCATCTTTTATTTTACTGTTCAGAAAAAGTAATGTTTAGTAGAAAGAACCTAAGAGTCTGGAGATCCACTTTTTAAGATCAATCTCAAAAAATTTTATCAACTTGATCTTTATTTTACTCATCTATGATTTTTTTTTAAATATGGAGGGAACTTAATAGTTATTGATATTTTATAAAATATGGTTATTTTAAGGACATATAATGCATTTGTTTCTGAGTTATACAACTCCATTCTTCCTTTTTTACTATAAGCATAATCCACTAGAAGTGATATGAAAATTTTTGATTTTCTTAGATATTAATATAGACACTATCATGGAGTGATATATTATGCTTGCATAATCAGTAATCCTACTCTTTTCCCTAAGAGCAAATGCTGTAAGGGAATTTCTGTTCTTTTAAGATCTATATAGATTTATTTTTGATACCCCACATTTTTAAAAAAATGTGGTAAGATAAAATAAAATTTATTATCTTAGCTATTTTTAATCATATAGTTTAGTTGTCTTAGGCAAATTCAATTTTAGCATATAGCCAATCTCTAGAAATTTTTTATTTTACAAAACTGAACACCAACCTATTGAACATTCCCCACTCCCCTCTCTTTTCACCCATGGCACACATCCTTCTGCTTTCTTCAAACTTGACTACTCTAGATACCTCATAGAAGTGGAATCATACAATATTTATCTTTTTTTAAAATTTATTTATTTATTTATTTATTTTTATTGGTTGTTCACAACATTACAAAGCTCTTGACATATCATACTTCATACATTAGACTGAAGTGGGTTATGAACCCCCAATTTTACCCCAAATGCAGATTGCAGAGTCACATCGGTTACATATCCACAATTTTACATAATGCCCTATTGGTAATTGTTGTATTCTGCTACCTTTCCTATCCCCTACTATCCCCCCTCCCCTCCCCTCCCAACTTCTCTCTCTACCCCATCTACTGTAATTCATTTCTCTCCTTGTTTATTTTCCCATTCCCCTCACAACCTCTTGTATGTAATTTTGTATAGCAATGAGGGTCTCCCTTCATTTCCATGCAATTTCCCTTTTCTCACCCTTTCCCTCCCATCTCATGTCTCTGTTTAATGTTACTCTTTTCTTCCTACTCTTCCTCCCTGCTCTGTTCATAATTGCTCTCATTATATCAAAGAAGACATTTGGTATTTGTTTTTTAGGGATTGGCTAGCTTCACTAAGCATAATCTGCTCTAGTGCCATCCATTTCCCTGCAAATTCTATGATTTTGTCATTTTTTATTGCTGCATAGTACTCCATTGTGTATAGATGCCACATTTTTTTTATCCATTCATCTACTGAGTGGCATCTGGGTTGGTTCCACAGTCTAGCAATTGTGAATTGTGCTGCTATGAACATCGATGTGGCAGTATCCCTGTAGTGTGCTCTTTTAAGGTCTTCAGGGAATAGTCCAAGAAGGGCAATAGCAGGGTCAAATGGTGGTTCCATTCCCATCTTTCCCAGGAATCTCCAAACTGCTTTCCAAATTGGCCGCACCAATTTGCAGTCCCACCAGCAATGTACAAGTGTACCCTTTTCTCCACATCCTCGCCAGCACTTGTTGTTGTTTGACTTCATAGTGGCTGCCAATCTTACTGGAGTGAAATGGTATCTTAGGGTGGTTTTGATTTGCATTTCTCTGACTGCTAGAGATGGTGAGCATTTTTTCATGTACTTATTGATTGATTGTATATCCTCCTCTGAGAAGTGTCTGTTCAGGTCCTTGGCCCATTTGTTGATTGGGTTATTTGTTATCTTATTGTCTAATTTTTTGAGTTCTTTGTATACTCTGGATATTAGGGCTCTATCTGAAGTGTGAGGAGTAAAGATTTGTTCCCAGGATGTAGGCTCCCTGTTTACCTCTCTTATTGTTTCTCTTGCTGAGAAAAAACTTTTAAGTTTAATTAAGTCCCATTTGTTGATTCTTGTTGTTAACTCTTGTGCTATGGGTGTCCTATTAAGGAATTTGGAGCCCGACCCCACAATCTGTAGATCAGATCCAACTTTTTCTTCTATCAGACGCAGAGTCTCTGGTTTGATATCAAGTTCCTTGATCCATTTTGAGTTAACTTTTGTGCATGGCGAGAGAAAGGGGTTCAGTTTCATTTTGTTGCATATGGATTTCCAGTTTTCCCAACACCATTTGTTGAAGATGCTATCCTTCCTCCATTGCATGCTTTTAGCCCCTTTATCAAATATAAGATAGTTGTAACTTTGTGGATCAGTCTGTGTGTCCTCTATTCTAAACCATTGGACAATATTTATCTTTATGTAACTTATTTTTGTTTAATAATGTCCTCAAATTGTCTTCACGGTATAACATGTGTCAGAATTTTCTTCATTTTAAGCACAAATAATATTCCATCATATCTTGATGCCACATTGTAAAAGTCCATTTGTGTATTGACATCTGTATTGCTTCTGCCTTTCAGATCTTGTGAATAGTGCTGCTTTGAGTATGGGTATACAATTCTCTTTTTGAGACCCAAGGTTTGGATATATAAAAATTGAATTTTCCCCTTTCATTCACCCTCTCATTTTTCCAACTAGATTGTAATCTTCGTAGGTTAGGTGGAGCTTAGTGTGAAACTTTCTTGATTATTATAAATATACTGGACTAAATCAACGTAAGTATCAATAAATAACTATTAATTCAGTCGTTAATCTATATGTTACTATGGAAATAAACACAATGAGGAGATGGAGAGTAAATATATGGAATTATGATGTAATGAAAAGGCAAAGGGTTATATTTGAGCAGGGAACCAATGAAGTTGCTTGATTGTGAGGATCACAAGACTCTAGAGATCTGCGTGATTCATCCCATCTCATTAATGTATCTGTTTTAATAGAACTATTTCCTACTATGTCTAAGGAGTTGTAAATACTGTTAAGATCTTAGAACTGAATTATAAACATAAACCCTATTACATTTTGAATTTGTTTTTTTGTTTGTTAGCTGTATTGAATGTAGAGCTAATTAGTAATAATTTGTTCTGAAAAAAAATCAGCCATTCCCTAGTTCTATATACATCTGATGATTTTGAACATTTCATTAAATTTCCTTGAGATATGACTAATGTTTTACTAAGTTCACCTATTAGGCATAAACTTCAATATAACTTGTAAATATTAATATTTAAATGAATTGATCTTCACATAACAAATGTAATATTACTTCATTTCTCAAAAATGGATTGTATTTCTGAAACATATACACTACCATTTGCATAGAGCAATGTTCTATTAATAATAATGCCTTTAATTCACAACAACTTTTTAAAAATGATGAATGTCTATAAAATATTTTCCTATTTGTTATAAGAATAGATAAAGACATACTCCTTGGATGAACATAGGAAAATGAATTTGTATATTAATATATTGCTTTCTGAAGTAATATAAAATATTTATATGTAATTTTAATATTATATTTTTAACATAGACTTCCAATATATAATGACATTATCTAAAAATAAAACAATATTTGCAAGGAAAAGATAAAATTTGAATAGAAAACAATAAATAGAAAAATTTTAGTAAAAGTTTATGTATTTCCAATAGGAAGGTAAAACCCAGTGCACCTCTACAGGACAACTTTGAAGTGTTAAGGGGGATTTTGTAGTTTTAAAATATAACCTCTAATATTGTTGGTTAAAATTGTATTAGTTCCATCAATTTATGCTTGGTGGTTTTACATATGGCTGGTTATGATTACTAGGTGTGGGTCATAAAAACCCAGTGTGTTTTCTAAGCAGTCAAATTGCCTGTCAGCAGCTAAAGGGGCAGAATTAATGAGAAATTTACTTTATAGCTAAAGAATAGCAGCTGGCGTCTGATTTTTCTTAACCTTATTCCATTCCTTTTTTATTTTTATGTGGTGCTGAGGATCGAACCCAGGGCCCCACGCGTCATAGGCTGGGCGAGCTTTCTACCACTGAGCCACAATCCCAGCCCCTGGCGTCTGTTTTAACAAGTCCTGTGAAACAGGTGGAGGGGAATTATATCCAGTTTCATGTCTACCAAGTTCTTCCTGAAGTGAACCATCAGACAAAAAACCAAGGACAGAGCAGTCACATTACACATTATTAGTTTTCTACTGTGGCAAATAGTGCCTTGTCCTTTTCCTCTTGGTGCATAGCTGGGCCACAGTTCTCAGTCACTGGGTAAGTTAATTCTTGCTAATAGTATAACAAGGACAAGGAATTCGTGCTATTTCCAGACCTAGACTATCTCACTTGTTTGTAATCATTTTTCTATGTGTTTTTTTTTTCTTTAATTCATTATCTGGATAAATGGAAAGAGCTCAGAAAACCTAAAATAGGATGAAGCAGTAAGAAGGATTTTGGAATTATTCTCTCAACTACCCACCAATCATCAGTATTTCATACAAATTAGGGAAAAATTTATTGCATTATTTGCTGACATTTTTAGAGTTAGTGTTGTCCATAGTTAGACAATTACCCAGAAAAATATACCCACTTAACGTGATAACTAGTTTATTGGGAAAGATAATGAATAATATAATACAGTAGACTCAAGAGATGAGCAGAAATATCTATAAGCATATATGAAAAGCTTTTAAAACTTTATTTATTTTTATTAATTTCAAAGGAGGAAGATCTCGGATAGTAAGAGATAGTAATGGATAGTAATGATCATCACATTCCACCATCATTAATTACCCCATGCCCCCTCCCTTCCCCTTCAACCCCTCTGTCCTATCTAGAGTTTGTCTATTCCTCCCAAGCTCCCGCTCCCTATCCCACTATGAATCAGCTTCCTTATATCAAAGAAAACATCCAACATCTAGATGCCCTTCAATAGATGAATGGATAAAAAAATGTGGCATATATGCACTTGCTCTTTTAAACACTGCTGTCATTATCACACACATATTCTAACTTCCTTGACTTGAAAGACCAGGTAGGGAAAGCGATTCAGACTTCCTGGACACCTTAGCCATCCCAGTGGAGGCTCTATCTGAGAGACATCCCAGTTGGCACAAACCACAATTGTTGAGCCACAGAATACAAATAAATATTTGATGTTTCAAGCCACCAAGTTTTGGAAACTGATTTTATAATTTGTCATACTGTAAAAAATAAGTGACCTGGCCAACCACTAATGTGTTCTGAATTTTTTAAATTTTGCCATTTTAAAGGAACTCAGTCCTACAGTATAACTGAATCTTGGCATTATCTGTTTTCCCTCATCACAATTCTCTGTTGCACATATCAATACTCTTGCCTATTTACTTTAGATTGTAGTCCATTGTGTTTATGCACCACAGTTAAACTACTCATCTGTTGAGGGATATGTGGACTGCTTACAATTTGGGACTGTTGCACATAAAACTTATTAGCATTGTGTGCATAGGTTTGTGTGGCAATAAGTTTTCAATTATCTGGTACAAATGCACAAAGGTACAGTGAGTATGACATATGATAATTGAAAGTTTAGCATTTAAGAAACTGCCAAACTGTTTTCCAAAGTGACTGTACATTTTATATCACCATCAGTGATATGAGTGATCTTAACCAGTGTTTGGAAGTGTCACTGTTTTTTAAGGAAAGGGTTCATTCTGGTAAGTATGTAAAGATATATCATTGTGGTTTTAATTTGCTTTTTCCCTGATGTCTAAAAATTTTGAATACATTTTTGTGTGTATATTTACCATCTGTTTGAGTGAAGTGTCTGTTCATATGTTTTGTACATTTTATAATTGGATTGTTTGATATTTTTACTGAGTTTTGAGAGTTCTTTATATACTCTAGGTAGTATTCCTTATTCAGATATACACTTTTCAGAAGTTTTATCCTAATTTATTATTTTTAAGATGAGAAATATGAAATATTTTATCTAGTTTTCTAAAATTAAAGTTGAGACCAAATATGATTATTTATTTTTAACTTAAAATTGTAACAGTGAAAAAAGGAAGAACAGAGAATATGTTTATCACCTTTCTCTTGCTGTGACAAAAATATCTGAGAAAAAAAAACAAAGGAAGAAAGATTCATTTTGGCTCATGATTTCAGAGGATGCATCCCATATTCTGCTGACTCCTTAACTTTGGGCCTGAGCCATGGAATATTATGAAAAAGAAGGACATGTTAAAAGAAAGCTGTTCAGTTCATCAGAGCTAGGAATCAGAGATAGAGATAGAGATAGAGATAGAGAGAGAGAGAGAGAGAGAGAGAAAGGAAGAGACTGGGGACAAGATATACTCCCCAAGGACCCACTCCCTTTGTCTAGGTCCTACCTCCTACAGCTTTCACCAAACACCTGCATTATCATGCGCACCTCCCAATAGTTTATTCAGCCTTGAATCAATCAATGAATCAATCCATTCATGAGGTCAGAACCCTAAGTATTCAATTACTTCACCAAAGGCCCACCTCTGAATATCACTGCATTGAGAATCAAACCCTTTATACACTGGTCTTTGGAGGACATTTCAGATCCCCATGACAGAAAGAAAAAGTAAAAACTGTGCATATAATATAAAGCTATGCATTGAAGGGGAAAGATAAAATTTATTTTTGCAGCTTAGTAACATAGAACCCAAAAATTAACATATATTTTTTTCTTCTTATTTGTTCTTTGTAATTACACACGGCAGTATAATGTATGACATATCATACATACGTGGAGTATAACTCCCCATTCTTGTGGTTGTACCTGATGTGGAGTTACACTGGTTGTATATTCATATGTAACATAGGAAAGTTATGTCTGATTCATTCTACTGTTCAGTTTTTTCTCCCTTATCCCCATTTCATTCCTATTTTTCTCCCTTATCCCTATTTTCCCCTGTCCAATCTGTTGAACCTCCACTCTTCTCTTCCCCCACTGACTATTGTGTGTCAGTATATACACATAAAGAGAACATTAGGCCTTTGGTTTTTTGGGGGGTTGGCTTATTTCACTTAGCATAATAGTCTCCAGTTCTATCCATTTATGGGCAAATGCCATAGTTTCATTCTTTTTTATGGCTGAACAAAATTTCACTTGAGCATATGTACCATACTTTCTTTATCCACTCGTATATTGAAGGACACCTAGATTGATTCCATAGCTTAGCTATTGTAAATTGAGCTGCACAAACATTGATGTGACCATGTCACTATAATATATTTATTTTAAGTCCGTTGAGTATAAACTGAGAAATGGGATAATTGGGCCAAATGGTGGCTCCTTTCCAAGTTGTTTTTGAGGAAACTCCATACTGCTTTCCAGAGTGGTTGCACCAATTTGAGGTCCCACCAGCAATGTATGAGTGTACCTTTTTCTCCACCTCCTTACCAACATTTGCTGTTACTTGTATTCTTGATAATTGCCATTCTCACTGGGGCGAGATGAAATTTCAGTGTAATCTTAATTTCCATTTCTCTAATTGGTAGTTATGTTAACATTTTTTCATATATCTGTTGACCCTTTATAACTCTTCTGTGAAGTATCTGTTCAGTTTCTTTGCCCATTTGTTGATTGGACTATTTGTTTTTTAGGTGTTAAGTTTTTTGAGTTCTTTATATATCCTGGAGCTTAATGTTCTATCTGAGGTGGTAAAGATTTTATCACATTCTGTAGTCTCTCTCTTCATGTTATTGATTGTTTTCTTTGCTGTAAAGAAGCTTTTTAGTTTGATACAATTCCATTTATTGATTTTTGATGTTACTTCTGGTGTTTTAGAAGGCTTGTTGAGGAATTCAGTTTCAGATGGAGATCCTGGCCTACTTTTTCTTCTAGTAGGTGCAGGATCTTTGGTTTAAAGCCTAGATCCTTGATCTACCTTGAGTTGTGTGCAGAGTGAGAGATAGGGATCTAATTTCATTTTATTACATATGTATTTCCAGTTTTCAAGAAGCATTTGTTGAACAGGCTATCTTTTCTCCAATGGAGGTTTATGGCATCTTTGTCTACTATTTATGTGTTTTTATCTCTGTGTCTTCTACTCTGTACTATCAGTCTTCATGTCTGTTTTGGTAACAATATCATGCTGTTTTTGTTACTATAGCTCTGCAGTATAATTTAAGGTCTGGTATTGTGATACCTCCTGCTTCATTTTTTCTTGCTGAAGATTGCTTTGACTCTTCTGGGTCTCTTATTTTTCCAAATGGATTTTGTGACCACTTTTTCTATTTCTATGAAGAACATCAGTGGAACCTTAATAGAAATTTTGATAAATCTGTATAGCACTTTTGATAATGTGGACATTTTGAAATATTAATTCTTTCTATCCAAGAACATGGGAGATCTTTCTATCTTCTGAGGTCTTTAATTTTTTTCTTTAGTATTCTGTAGTTTTCATTGTACAGGATTTTCACCTATTTTGCTAGACTGATTCCCAAATACTTTATTTTCTTTGAGGCTATTATCCATCACTGATGTATAGAAATGCAATTGATTATGGATATTAATTTTATATCCTGCTACTTTGATGAATTAATATATTCATTGTAGAAGTTTTCTGGTAGAGTATTTTTTTTCTTCTAAATATAGAATAAGTTCATCAGCAAACAGGAATAATTTGAGCTCTCTTTTTTTTTCCTATTTGTATCCATTTAATTTCTTTCTTCTGTCTACTTTCTCTGTTTAGAATTTCTAGGAGTATGTTGAATAGAATTGGTAAAAGAGGGTGTTCCTGTCTTGTTCAATTTTTAGAGCAATTGCTTTCAATTTTTCTCCATTTAGAATAATGTTGGCCTTGAGGTTTGCATATGTAACTTTTACAATTTTGAGGTATGTTTCTACTACCAGTAGTTTTTCTACGGTTTTTGAACATGAACAGATGTTGTATTTTGACAAAAGCTTTCTCTACCTATTGAGTTAATCATCTGATTCTTGTCTTCAAGTCTATTGATGCAATGAATTACATATATTGATTTCCATATGTTGAGCCAACCTTGCATCCCTGGAATGAACTCCACTTGATCATGGTGCACTATGTTTTTAATATGTTTTTGTATGTGAGTTGTCAGTGTTTTATTAAGAATTTTGCATCTATGTTCATCAGGGATATCAGTCTGAAATTTTCTTTCCTTGATGCATCTTTGTCTCGTTTTGGTATTAGGGTGATACTAGTTTCATAGAATGAGTTTGGAAGGGTTCCCTTTTTCTCTATTTCATGGAATAATTTGAGGAGAATTGGTGTTAGTCCTTCTGTGAAGGTATGGTAGAACTCAACTGAGAATTCATCCAATCCTGGGCTTTTCTTGATTTGTAGGGTTTTGATGACATTTTCTATTTCATTGCTTGAAATTAATCTGTTAAAGTTTTCTATGTCCTTCTGATTCAATTTGGGTAGGTCATATGTCTCAAGAAATTTGGTGATGTCTTCAAGACTTTTTGTTTTATTAGAGTATAAAATTCAAAATACGTTCTGATTATCTGTATTTCAGTAGTGTCCATTTTGGAAAGAAATTAACATCTTTATAAGCATCAGAGGCATGTGAAGTCATTATCTACATGAAATGAAATGTTAGCTGAGTTAAACTATTTTTCTTCACTAGGTTCTTCTTCAAGGTTATTTTGAAACACTTGATGAGCTGATATGTTACTGCTCAGAACCAGGGATAATCATGGAACTTTGAATTTGAAATATAAGTGAATAACATCCAATTTTGGAGAAATATTTTTGTGCAATTTATTTTCCAAAAAAAAATCTAACATGTCAAAATAAAAAGCACAACATTAGGAAATTTTGTCCTTAATTACTATCTTTTCATTTTTTAAAAAACTTTTTAAGTAGGAAATATTCTTAAAAATTGGAAACACATTTATTTTAAGATCAAAGCATTGTTATGTCATGCCAGAAATTTTGCTCTAATAGCATTATTAAATTTTTGGTTAATTTTAATTACATAAAAATTACAACTGTATCACAGTAACAATTAGTAATTTATAATTTGGCTCAAACACTCTTCAATTTATTTTTCTTCTTGTTCTTATCATTAGTTTGTCACAATTTTAATAAAGACATTACAATTTTATGGGTCACTTTTTGTCAAAGCTTCAGGAAAGAAAAAGAAAATATAGGAAGCACATAATAAATGCACAAAAGTTACATGATAAAATAAGGCATTTATTAAATGATAAAAATAGGATTTTAGTGAAGATAAAATGGTTGAATAAAATGTAGGAAGTCACGGGCAAGGGCTTTGTAGTGGAGAAAAAAAAAAACAGACAGAAAAACCTAGCTTTGTGTTTTGCATGTCTTTTTAATCTCCTGATATATCAGTTTTTCATCTGTAAAATGGTATAATATGTATTTAGTAAACAAGAGATTTTCTGATTAATGGTGATGATTATGTTAAAAGGAAGATGGATGAGATGTCTTTTATTAAAGAGATGGAATGCGAGCTGGGCTTTGTGACATGGGTTAGGATGAAAATGAAATAAAGCAGTCATGGGAATCTTTTATAAAAAATGTGGGAAGTGACCTGTATACTAAAAATTTGGGTAAAAGTTAGATAAGGGAGAGAATTAGTAGAGGTGTTTTAGATAGTGGAAACACCAAAACCAATTCACAAAGACTAAAAGGACCAATAGATAAAGGACCTCTAGTGCCAGAATGTGGACTTTGGATAAACTGAGTAGCAAGTCCCTTCTTAAAGAATTTAGCTGTTTATTACCAAAATAAATACAACGCTTTGGCAGTAATGCCAAAAATGAACTGAGAAAGGGCCGTTTAAAAACAAAAGCATAAGGAAATCAGAAAACATGCTCTTAAATCACAGTTCAAAAATATTTTAAAAAAACTAATTAAAAAGCAACAACAACAATAACAACAACAACAAAAACTTTTCCACCACCAAAAGAAAGTTCCTGCCAAATATGTTGATGGCCTTCCCATCCAACCAAGCTTAAAATCTGTGTGTTCAAAAGTTGCTTGCTTGATTAAATTTACTTTTTATCTCACTATTTAGTACTATATTTGACAGGACCCAGGACTTTAAATATCAAGTTTAGTTTGAAGGGATGAGTTATATTTCCAGAAAATAGACTTTTCTTGAAAAAGAAGTTGAGACTCTATAAGGACATACCATTACAGTATAAGACTTTCAACAGAAAATGGAAAGGAAAATCCTCTAAAATATGTTTATCAGCAAATGACCTGATCAGCTATGATCCATCACAGGCAGATCATGGCTCCATAAATCAGTACATCCCAGAAAGCAAGTTTAAATGGATTTGAGATTACTGACACTTTTTATTAAAGTTGCCTCATAACTCAGGGAAAGAAAATATAATGCCCCAAAATGTTGCACCTTTTAAAACTTCATAGGTTATCTTATTTAAAACAGAAAACTTTCTTATTTTAGGTTCTTTTATAAACTGCTTAAGCTACTAAAGTTTAAAAGCAGAGCTGACAGTTTTTAAAGATTCTTTCTGAGTTTGTTTGCCATTTTTAGCGCACTGAATGCTTCCTATCAGGAGCCTGATCAGCCTAAGCAGCTCACTTGATGGCCTGCTCAGCTATAGGAAGCAGAATGGTTGGTACAATGCACCATCTGAGCACAAGGCAGTCAATAGAACAGCAGCCCACAGCAGTCTAAATGAATTCAGGAACTCCGACCTTAACATTGGTTTTTACAATTTGCTTTTACAGAGTCATCAGCTTGGAAGTAAGTCTTTTGTCTTTAGGCAAAGTACTTAGAAAATGATTCCTAACTGTGAAAAATACCCTGGTGAAGTCAGATTTCCTTGTTTGCAAACCTTGGTTGAACTCAGTTCTTTGAATGACCTTAAATGTGAATACTGAATACATGGTTTTCAGTTGTTTTAATTAGTTTTCCATACTTAAGTAGTGGATGCAAATTTATGCAAATGAGTGTTCTTTTTTTATGAAAAGTAATACAAATATGTAGGCCCTGGGCTCATTTAAATGAAATACACACACACACACACACACACACACACACACACACATACACACACGTATATGTATGTATGTATGTATGTATGTATATATGTTATTTTAGAAGAACTGTTGACTTGTTATTCAATAGTATTGGGGATAAAATCACCTTAATACATTTAAGTGACCCTAAAACAATGAATTCTAAGCCTTTCAAATAACTTTTATAGGAGGTATCTTTCAATCTTTATTTTCTCCATTTTAACTGTCTTTGATCATCTTCCTTGCAGGATTTCTAACAGGCAGGATAAAGATATAAGGAAGTTCACATGCAAAGTGTAAAGACACTTTTATTTTCTTCTTATTTGAGAGGTCTAGAGTTCTTTTCCATTTCGTAGAATCAATCTTTATTAGTATATTAAATAAAATCTTTTTTATCTATTAAAATGTTTTTGCATTAAGACAAAATGAGTTCAATAAAATATGCAAGGGAGTACCTCACTAGGCAAATTCTAATTTGTATCTAAACAATATTTCAAATAGTAGTTTATATAAATTAAGGGAGAACACATTTTGTAAACAAATGTTTTATATTTATATGACATGGAACATTGAGAACAGTGTCTTACACAGTATCATAGTGGTCATTTGAATCTAATCTATAGTGGGGAATAAGAGTATGTTGCCTGTAACTGTAGCTAGAGAATTTTATAATGTTCTGATTATAACAGAAAATCATGTTAAAAATACACATACATAAATCATCAAATGATCTGTAGAAATTTTCTATGTAATTAGTTTTAGCATGAAAACATGTACACAAAAATAGTAAGCAGAATAGATTCTCTAATAACAACAATCCTCATTCCCTAGGAAAGCTCAACTCATCCATATGTACTTAATGACAGTATCTCTCCTGGCCTCATCCAGTAATTTTTCTTTTTTTTCTGTGTTATGGTCTTGTCAGCATTTGAATGGATATTCTCCAATATCAAGACTTAGGTGCCAACTGCACAGAATTTTTATTCTCTCTTTCTGAAATTAATGTTTGTCATATTGTTACATCTCCACCAGCTGTATTTGGACAATTGTATTACAGCTTTTTCTGAAATGAATCACATTTTCCTAAAACATGATTAAAATAATGTCTGCTTCAACCAGGGTTTTTAACAGTGGGGGTCTACCCCTTTGGTTTTTCTTTACTTCATAAAAAAATTACATCTTAACTTGGAAATAACCAGAAAGGGTGTGTAGCATATACTTTTAATATTATTATTATATACTATTCTACCAGCACATCCTGGGATTGCTTAATTATCCTGAAGAATGTATCTAAATCAACAAAATATAAATGTGCTTGGGTATTTCAAGCAAAGAGAAAATTAGGATACAAAATGGTTGAGGGGGCCAAAATGTGAGGTGGCATTATTCAGTGCAGAAGCAGTAGGATCTACTAGTAGATTAGAACTCACATACTGTGAAGTTACAGCTTGAATTTCTATCCAGCAGAAAAATATAATCCCCCAAATTATGGTTTTATTGTCTTACAGAAAGAATTAAATATGCTGTTACATAATTTAACAATTCTATAATGACATCCATGTTTAAAAGTACAACTTTTTTTTCTGATGACTGTGAATTTTGGTTTTCAAAATTGTTTGAAACAAGATTGGTCATTTTCTGATTTTTTCACTAGTTAGTCTATAAATTATCTAAAGTGTATTCATTTTCTATTTGTATAAGAATCATGTGTTTAGCCTTTCAAATTACTCTTTGATTATATATACTTTGTTTCCTTTTAAACTGTCCAAAATTACAATTTTTAAAGGGATCATTTATATAAGAATGAATTCTCTTCTTTGAAGGAAACTAAAATATTTTAAACAAGTCTAAATCTAAAGCCTAAATTTTCCCTCCCCTTTTTTTTAAACCTACATTATACTACTATGCCAGATTACTTCCCAATCATTGTTATTAGTTTGAAATTTATCCACTTTGTCTATGATATATGTATCTATAGATATATCATAGGTACATATATCATAGAAATCTATCTATCTATCTATCTATCTATCTATCTATCTATCTATCTATATTCTGTAATAACAACAATCCTCATTCTCTAGGAAAGCCTGTTTATATATACAACATTATAGACATTTTTATCAGTTTCTCTAAGTCTTTCCATATTTAAAATATCGTGACCATATAATTCTTAGAAGAAAATTAAGAAAGCACACTTTTATTGTTTCTTTCTTTTTTTCTTTTTTTATGGTAACCTTTGTTAGTAGCATTATATCTTAGCACATTCAGGCCCCTATAACAAAACACCATAGATAGCTTAGCTTATAAACAACAGAAATTTATTTCTCACAGTTTGAGGAACTAGGAAGTCTGAGGTGGTAAATTCAGTGTCTGGTGAGGACCAATGGCCAGGGTTATTAATAGTGACTTCTTGATGTGTTTTAGATACAGAAAGTGAGAAACAAATCCCTTGCTCTTTTCTAAGAAAGCTAGTTGCATTCTTCAGGGATTTGCTTTTATGATATCTCATATTAGGTACCTCATACCTAATATTATAACCTTGGGAATTAGGATATTAACATAAGAATTTTTGGAGGCAAAAAATTCAGATCATGACACATTGTGTCTTTTCAGTCAGACACAAGCTCACTGAGCTAAGTGATAGTTATTATTTTAAAATTTTAACCTATTTTATGTAAACAATTCTGAGAAAATCTTGTGTAGCTTTTATAAGTTAGAATTGTGTTATATGAGATTCTACACTGCAGCAGATTGATCTTCTTAAAATGCAAATCGGTCATATTTCTTCAATCAACAAAATATAAATGTGCTTGGGTATTTCAAGCAAAGAGAAAATTAGGATACAAAATGGTTGAGGGGGCCAAAATGTGAGGTGGCATTATTCAGTGCAGAAGCAGTAGGATCTGCTATGTTGCTAACAGGTGGAGGCTGCATTAACAGCTCAGGAGTCCATATTTGTCAGCTCATCCTTTTGAGAGTCCAAACTCTTCCCCCCCCCCCCCGCCCTTTTTCTGCAGTCTGTGGTATTGGAAGAAAAACAAGTTAACTTCTGCCTTTTAATTTCATATAAGTGTCTCATTGACAAAAGCAAAACCAAATTCTGATGACATAGGGGTCTGACAAATTTAATTTCTCAGACTCTAGCCTAGAAAATAGATGAGTATAGGTGATGTAAAAAATGATGTTAAACAACCAAAGAAAAACTTGCTTTACCCAAAAGATAGAGGATATATTGTTTTCATATCTCTTCCATTTATATCTATTTCTTCTTTCTTTGCGTACTTCTTAAAAGTATGCAAAGAAGAAATCAAGTGCCATATCCCTAATACAAAGCAAATTCAGTATTCTTCAAACTGCGTACAGTGCCATGCACATCTCTTATTGTATTTAATATATTCTTGCATAATAGTAGTTTCCTATCACCTTGTTTATTCTCTCACTGTCTGTGATTTGGTGTGGAAAACCAGCATATGGTTTAAAATGAAGACCAAATATTAAAAAGAAAGAAAAAATGAAAATGCATGGATTCAACTCCTTTTGTATTTATCTGAAATAGGTTTATGAAACTCATTGATGAATCTTCACTTGGAAGAAAATGATTTTGGTACATTTTTTTTTATCCAAACCACAATGAGATACTCAATTGACTGGAGTTATGAAGTGAGAGAGTTCTGTTAGGCACCAGTTTTTCATATCAGGACATTTTGCCATGGTTTTTATTACTGATAAAATCTGTGAGTTAGCATTAACCCATCAAAAAGTTACATGAAAATATTTCATTGTACATTTGCTTTTTTGAATAGTTTATGAAAGAAAGTGTTAATGCAGGAAGGATATAAAATTAAGTTTTGAAGTCAAGAGAATGTCTCTCATCATATCAACTTTCCACATTATAATTTTCTGACTTATATTTTTATGTAAAATAAGAAAATTTATTGGGAATTGATTGAAACACTATACACGATGGTATTATGCAAATTGTCTCACAACTATTTGATCACTGTTATAACAAATTTTATTACTATTTAACAAGCTTTCTTTTCTTCAAATGTGTTCAGGCCAGACAGGCTAATTTTAACATTATTAACATATTAAAACAACCTGAAAGCTAAGTTCTTATTATATTTTCATTTTACAGCTAAAAAAACAAACATTCAAAGAGCTCCAGTTACTTAAAGTTTCACAGTTCATTGACAATGAGCTATGGTACAATCATATTTCTTTCTGGAGAAGATGTGTGTAATTATTATCCTACACATCAGAGTAAGACTTCTTCATCCCATAGAAGCATGAACAGTCAAAAGTAAATTAATTAAAACATGGGTTACAATGGGAATCATAAAAATATATTCAAAGTTAAAACAGACATATGTGTACTTTTGCCAATTTATAGATATGAACTTTGAATAATTTTCTAGAACTAATATTTTATTCATCTACAATTTTTAGTTTTTATTTATTTAACTTGAATCAAGGAGTTAGACAATTGCAGAGCTCTCTGTGTGTAGAATTTCTCTTTGGTTGTCCAATAGAACTTTCTATGAGTATAGACATATCTTATATTTGTGCTGTTAAATTTGGTAGCCATGTGCTGCATATGGTTATTGATCACAGAGGAACTTAAGTTTTAATTTTTCATGCTAATTAATCTGAATTTGACAAGAGCTAAGTGTGATGAGTGGCTATTGAACAATGCAGCTCTGCATTCCCAACTCATCCCATCCTCCCCCACAAATAATTTACCATTTCATCCTTCACATCTAAATTCAATAATGCATTGGAGAGTTCTGTGACATATTAGGCTTTTCCAAAGCACTTGAATTTTTTACAGTCAAAAATACCAACCTTTTTTGGGGGGCAGCTTATTGCTATAGGAAATTCCAATACCATAAAAGGTCATGAAACAATGTTTCTGACTCTTGCAACTCTACTGATGCAATTAGAGGTGCGCAAAGTAGAGGAAGTGCCAGGACTACAAATAGTCAGTGTGGTGAGGTTCTGTAAGTATGTTCTCTAGTAGGAAAGAAATGCCTGATGATGGATTAATTGGAGATGTAGCAAAAACAGCCCTGCTCTACTATGATTATTACTCTTGAATGCATACCCTTAGAAAAACCAAATAAACAAATAGAAAAATGAAGGATTACAAAATAAAGTAGTATTATAGTGTGGAAGTCATTTACATACATATCATTCACATAATAAAGTTAAATCAAAAGTATAAATAAAGTCAAAATATTACAAATAAGAAAAGTTAATTTAGAAAATTCTTTCAAAATTTCTATTTTCATACTGCTACTCATTTGAAAAACATATTAGATGAGCCACTCACTCTAAGTGAAGCCATGCTGATACAAAAGAGGAAAATCCTACTGATGTGCTTCATGAAAAATTCCCCAAAGCTGCCTGCTGAGCTGCTGTGAGGAAATGACTGGCTCAAAATGAATCCCAGGTAGCTCTTTCCCTCTATCCTGAAAGTGCCCTCTCTCAGTTACTACACCTGCAGAAACAGGTGTAGCCAGGTTATAAAAGGCAGCTTGATTGGTTATGTGCCAGATCAAAGTATGGTGTATATTTGAAAATAGAAAAAATGTCTGGAAAATAGGAGGCTTAAACAAATGTGGCCCTGGGGGCAGTAATAACAGATGTGCTGACAATGTATGAATATTTTACTGCAAATGCTCTCTTGTTCTACTATTAAGTAAGGAATTTTGTAATGCCAGACGCCATGCCACAATGCTTGATGCTTACTTAGAATGACTTGCAATGAAACGAGATTCTCTCAAAAATAAAACTCAGGCATGTGTGTTAGCTGGACTGATTCTATTCATTTAAAAGAAGAGCTGCTTGTGTATTTGCATAAGGATGCACATATCCACTAAACTGATACAATTAAACAACTTTTAAAAAAAATAAATGTCAACTCATTCATGTGACATGCACACTTCATACAAAAATTACATCATGGGAAACTGTTTTTGGTGGCCTATTGATTGTTTCTCTCTCTCTCTCTCTCTCTCTCTCTCTCTCTCTCTAACCATGAATATATTTAATGAAGAGTGAGTTTTATAAATCTTGAGAAAAAAGAGATTGGTCTGGAGTTATGGGTCACAGCCTGTAGGGCTCTTTAAGCTTTTCCAAACATCTGCACCAATTAGGTTGTGCTTTATAACATAGGACTTTGTGAAAATAGGCCATAGCAGGGGAGAGTCCTGAAGTATTTCTGCATCTAATACCTCTTCTCCAAACCTGAATATGAAATCTGTACAACCAGTTAGTATTATTTTATCTGATTAAAAGGTTGTATAGTATTCAAATTTTGTGACAAAATCGTTCACTGGACTGATTCTGAACTATGGAAGGTCAATAATAGTCTTTCCCAAACATTATGAAATAGATCCTAATGGAGGCAAGGAAAAATATCATGAACCATTACATTCTCAAAATTAGCAGCCTCATCAAAACATTTTAAATGACCATGAGGGGACCTTTGAACATTATAGAAACTTCAATAATCAGAATGCAATTCAACCAAAAGGCTAACACAGTTAATAAAAATCCTCTACTACAAAAGTTTTTTCCTTCTTTCCTTCCTTCCTTCCTTCCTTCCTTCCTTCCTTCCTTCCTTTCACGAATTGCTAGCCCACTTGTGCTTTCTGGAAAGGAGAGAACAGATTAAATCATTGAGAAGTGAGGAGCCAATTCCCCATGGCTGATAGTACCCAAATGACACTCTATCATGGATAACCGCTTTCCATGCTATTATTTGGAATCACAAGGAAATTCAAGAAGAAAGGGCAAAATTTTGATATTAAAGTTAGAGCTAAAACTATTTAAAAGTTTTTTTTAAAAGAAACGAAAACCAAGATTGAAACTTCACACTTATCACACACTGCATTAACATGATCAAACTTTAATCATGAATAGTCTGTTATTATTGGTTTGCATAACAAACTTATTGAAACAGGGAATTTTTTGTTGTTGTTGCTGTTAATCTATAATTATCTAGCTAAAAGAGAGACTATGCAGTGGAAAGGGTTAAATACCAACAGGGAAATACTTGACATGCTGAATATAAACATATATAGTAGAAAAATAATCCTCTCAAAATCATCAAATTTCCTTCCACTTCAAATCCAATGTCAGTCCATGTCCACAAGACTGGAGTACTAATGCTTTATTGTAAATTTTTTTTGAAACAACATTATTTTTTATAAAATTTAGCTGAATAAATATGTGGTGAAAAGCTGATTCTTTACACTTATTGAAAATATTGCAACTATTTCCAACTACTGCTTTTAAATCACTTATTCCACCAGCAAAAAGCAAAGTCTAACACGTATGTGTGAGGTTTATAATTCATAACAACAGTAATAGCAGAAAGACTCATAGTTATATTTTGTTCAAAGGAATTTCCCCAAGATTACAGTTATATTATTCATTTATTTTTATGTTTTCTTTATTTTTTTTCTCTTGCTTAGTTTATAGTAGTTGGTGTCTCACAGTTTGATAAATTACATGTCAGAGTAAGTTTTTACTTATTGTTCAGGGGCTTGGGGACTTATTTAAAATATCTTTTAGATTTTTTTATGGTCACTTGGATATACTGACAGGAAAGGAAATATATGAGGGCATTTTGATCAATTTATGATACTTATATGATATCATTATTAAAAAATCTAATAGCATTTCCTAGATTGTTATATATTATTATACAATTGTACCAAAGGAACATATGTTAATCTTGCCTTTAAAGAAGAAAACAATTTTTCCACTGGAAATGATTTTCTATGTACTACAAATCACAAATATGCACAGCTCTGGACATAGATACTATTTAAGTAAACAAACTCAGTAAGCCATAAATGAATACAAACTTTAAATGTAGCACTAATCTCAACATTAGATTTTACTTTTTAAAAATTTTTAAGTCAATTAAGCAAGTTATATTGCTAATATTTTAAGCTCTTTTCTCCAGTATTACCCAGTATTGTCTTTTGAAATGCAATCATTGGGGACATAAAACTTTGTGTGCTGGGAAGGGGATGTATTCTGTAGGAAGTATGTACTGACAATTCTTCTGTGATAATGAAACCATGAATAATGGATTTACTAATCTTAGAGGCAAACAAAACCAAAACAATACAAGATAATTAAAAAAAACATCTTGTTTGAAAACATAAAAATTTGTCTCCTACTGAAAATATTAATTAGTTATATGAATAGTCTAAATTTTCTAATATAATTGTTATAGGGAAAGACCATCATCATTATGTTAATAACTACCACTAAAATAGGTAAAAATATGGATATGAGTGATTTAGTAGGAAACAAAATTATTTATAGCCAAACTATAATGAAACTAATAAAGTTTTGATAGCTATTATTGAATAACAGGCCATTTATGAAATTGCAGAAATATGTTTTAGAACTTACACAGTGTACTTCTTGTTCTAGCCATATGTATATAATGACCCACTTTTACCTCTATAGCTTTCATTTTGAAGCCTTAGGGGGAAAGTGACAGAGTAGGAACCAGATGCCTCATTGACATTACAGGGTTGGTAAATTGCAGCTTGCAGCAATTGTTACGGTTGGGCTTATGCAGTTGTCATTTTAATTCAATGAATGAGAATCTGTGTTTTTAAGGTATCGAGTACAGTTCAGGTCAAATTAAATTAGAATAGAAAAAGTAACTCTGTGAATAATACATATATACACAGAAACTCTGGGCTGCCATTTGGGCATAAAGTCTAATTTTTTTATTAGAATTTCTCTATTACTTCATGACATAGATTATTTTTTGCTTTTGTTACTATTGGGTACCAGGGGCTGGTTTTGAAATACCTAGAGACTCAGAGCTTTATTTCAAGAGACTTAATAGGCTTAGTCTACTTTTCAAGAATTTGACTAATAATAGATTGACATTTTCTTATTTATAACTATAACCAGCTATTGTTAATTCAAACACCATTCAATAAATATTTGTCTTGTCCTGGCTAGGTTAAAAAAAAAAACTACATTAGGCATTAAGGTTACATTTTGAGTGAGACAAATATGATCCTGGATCTTCTGAGGCTAAGAGCTCATATCTAAAATCCAATGGTGTCTATTTACAATTAGGAAAATGAATTTCTCAATTCATTAAATTTGTATCACTTTAAATTTCTGTGTTTGCTTTATGATGTGAACTTTAGGTCAGGAGTTTTAAGCCAGAAAACTTAAGTTCTAAGATAATTAGAGTCTAAAGTTTTTATTATTGAATACAAAGCATTTGAAAACATAATATATTCAATGCATGTGTTAGATGTTGTAGAGAACACAAACTGAAATAATTCTTTTCGGTTTACAAAGCTTCATTTAATCCTAGCAACAATTTGAAGTTTACAGATGTAAATATTGAGCCTAATAACAATTTGAATTAAACCTATAATTGTTATATGTTAGGAACTAGGGTGAAGCTGGTTTTCTCTTTATTGCCAGCTTCCAATCAAAGTCTCCTTTTGTTTTCTCTTCAGTAACTTCTTTTTTTTTTTTTCAGCCAGTTCTGTCTTTGTCCACATGGGCTTTTAAAGAACAGAAATTTATTTCTCAAGGTTTGGTATCTGTTGATGGCCTATTTCCTGGTTCAGAGATGGTTGTCTGACTGTGGCCTCACATGGATCAAGGGGTAAGGGGTCTTGTACAGTTTCCTTTCAAAAGCACTAATCCTATTCAGAGTGCTCATTACCTGACCAAGTTGCAAAACCATCACCTTGGTGATTAGGATTCAACATTAGAAGTTTGAAAGGCATATTCAGACCCCCACAGTCCCCAATATTGCATCCTGTATGCCCAACCTTGCTGGAATGGATGACCCCACATTTAATATGTTCGATGACTTCTGTAGTCAGGTTTTTGTGACTATAACAGAAAACCTGAGATAATCAACTTTAAAAACAAGGAAAAGTTTACCTCAGCTCACACTTTCAGAAATGCCAGTCCATAATTGATTGGTTCTCTTGCTATGGGTCTGTGGGTAAGTGGTACATTGTGGCAGGGAGTGCATGATGGAGAAACAAACGTACTCAATGCTCACCCCATCATTGCCAGAAAGCAAAGAGATAGAGAAATACACCAGTGCCCCATAATCCTCTTCAGGGTCATATGTTAATCACCTAAGAATTCCCACTAGGTCCCACCTCTTAAAATTTCCACCAACTCCCATGAGTGCTATGGACTTGGGACAAAGACATTAATATGAGGTCCTTGGGAGGATGTTTATTCAAAGGACAGCAACTTGTCTATCCATTGTTCAAAGATAGTATCAAATCAACTCTTGACTTAAAGCTCTGTGTACCTCTCTTCAATTAAATTTAAATGTTATGGTCCTAGAGATAGCCCTGGTGTAAGTACATTTTCTATTTCATGAAAATATAAAGGAAACAGATTTAGCATTTTCCCACCTAATATTTTTGTAGCTCTTAAGAGTAAGACTCAAGTTTGCACTAGTAACTAATCACAGATTGAGAATTGGCCACTCGTGTCAAAACACAAAATTTCAACAAATTTAGTTTAAAGATTTAATTGGCTTTTTATTAGCAACTCTAGGGTAGCATCTCCTTCTGTGAAATAGAATCAGTATTCCAATGAACTGAGCAGGGGAAAGTTGGCTTGCTTTCTAAGCAGAAAAGGTATGAAGAAAATGGAAATGAAGCACATAAAGTACCTTGGTTGGTATCAAGTCACCTCAAATTGCTTTATTGTAAGGTTCTCCTGATTGTTCTGAAGGTCACATGAACAGTAACACTTGATGATATGGATCTTTAGCATGAGTGACTTTGTTTTGGTTTGTTTTGTTAGGGCCTTATGCAAGAACTTAGTTTAAATCAACAAACTCCTATAAACATTATTTAACATCATCTCTGCAGCAATAATGGTACCTATGTTTGCTATAGTTATAAAGGACCCTTTGTGTGTGCATGTGCCTGTGAGTGTGTGTGTGTGTGTGTGTTTTACTTGTAACTCTTGCCTAATATTAAAAACTATTGTTTATGTTATATAATGTCTTTCAAATGAATAACCATATCTATTGTTCAGTGCTTGGACAAATAGTCATCCAGCCTTCCTGGTCCACTCTACTTTTCTGCTATGCTAGCAAAGAATAAGATTTCTTCCAGAATCAAAACTTTACTACAAGTGGCATATATTTAAGTGAAATAAACACTAAAGCCTTCTAACTGAAGTATATGAAACTTAGATTGTTTACTGAGATTTTGACAAATAAGAGTTTCAAAACAGATATATTACACGTGGGAAAACATCTGCTTTAGCAAAGATAAAAGTGCATGGAAATATTATGACAATGTTCAGGGAGTCTTGCTGAAATTCTTGCAGAATTTTTCTGTGACAAAATATTCACTTAGGTTTTTGAAGAGTATTTATGCCTGCTATTTGTCATGAACTAAGAATGCTTAAGTTCGACTTCCTGCCCTCTGAGAGTTCACAGTCTAGTGCAAGAATAGGTTACATATATGCTGGCTTTTAAAGAGGCTCTGGGAGAGCTGATTTGGGTGACTTTCTCAGCCTGAAGCCTTTGGTTAATGAATCAACATCTGTTGTTTTTGCCTAACTAGCATTCCTTCCCTTTAAGGACACAGTTTCAACTTTCCTTTGGGTAATTTCCTTTACTCACTGCATGCAGTCTATGGGGAATGTCAGTATATTTTGTCCACTTTGGACAAAGGATAAAATGAATACACAAAGCAAACATTTAGTAAAAGCATACTTAGAACTGATATATTATGCATGTTTACTTTCAAATGAACAAGGCATATTTGGAGAGAATCATGAGTATTTTCTGTCAGTGTTTGCTTCAAAGGGAAAAAACCTGGTGGTGGCTAGAAAATAGGGATGAGTTAGAAACAAATTTTTCCTATTTAACATAAACTTTTAAACCAATAAAACTTTCAAAGTATGTATGTATAACATATGCACAAAATAACTAAAAATACAAAAGTTAAAACAAAAACATCATGATGATTTGAGAGAAAATGACAGATTTATCAGTAAGTATCCAATTGAACCAATGGAATTGATGATATTTAACTCTTTTCTCTTTGAGGCTTTATGATTTCATATAGTTCTAGGGAAAGCTTTACTTTGGCTTAACCAGTAGTCCTGGAAGGAAAGGTATAAGGAAAGAAAATATATCAAGCCAATAATTGCTAGTTATTTGTATCAATAACTTAGAGGTCTCTGTTATTTTCCTGTGTCTTTTCTGTTTTATTAAGCCCCATTGCAAATTCAAGGCCAGCCTGGCCAAGTTAGAAACTCTGATTCAAAAACAAATTAAAAGAATTGAGATGTGACTCAGTGGTAGAGCACACATAATGCTTCAATCCCTAATACTACTACAAAAAAGAAGAAGGAGGAGGAGGAGGAGGAGGAGGAGGAGGAGAAGTAAGAAGAAATACATACCTAGGAGGACTTTGGAAACTATAAGAATTATCCAAATGCAGATGGTTCTTATTGGTTATCAGCATCATAATCCATACCAGAGATTAGCAGCAAATTGTTGGAGAAAACAAAAGAATGTGGATAAAGCAAGGATAATGAATTAAATTAGAATGTGAATAATGCACTTGATTTTTAACAAACAACAGTAAACACCAGGAAAGAAATACATCAGACATCTAACACTAATTCCTAAATAAACAAAACAATAATTATTCTTAAGGTATTTAAAGAAATTAATGAAAATGCTGTTTTGTCAATTTGAAATGCCATGCCTTTATTTTATGCAAAACATTAGAAAAAATTCAACATTCTTAGTGTAATCAAAGGCTTCACAAATTTTATAAAATTAATTTGATTTAAACAGATTTAAATGAAAAAAAAAAAGAACAAAGGCTTTTTTTCCCCCTGTACCACATTTGGAATGATAAAAGTCAGACTATAAGCCCAACTGCTTTAAGATGAAATAAGACTTCTGTCAACAAATACCAGAAACAACCAGTCATTACACTTCCTCCTAGGCTCTTTCAACCAAAGAGCCAAAAAGACCAGTAATCACTAGGCCTAAAGGCCAGGAGACTGGTGCTGCCCTGGAACAGGAGCAGGCCCAGATGCAGCCATCCTGCAGGGTAGAGGCCCAAGAATGAGCTCTAATGTGTGCAGCTGCAACACTGGGGGCTATAGACTCAGTCACAAAACCCTTGGGAGATGCTTGCCTCTGCCTGGCCTTGGGCTGCAAAGTAACTTTCTCAATATTAATCACCCAGAAAGACAAGGCAGCAGCCGCTGAAGATAAGGTGGCAATAGCAGCAACAGTTACCAGACCTACATTATGGCTTGAATATGATTTTTACCTATGATCCAGTGGCTGTAACCACCTGTCTATGCTGTACCATCATTATGAAAGACATCAGCTGTGAATTAGGGCTCCCTCTCTGAATACAGTGAAAGTTTCTCCTAAATTGGGGTTAGGACTCCAGATATCTGGTAATTCATTTGAATTCAGTGAAGCGTTGTGAAGCAAATTTTCTGAGTTTACAGCATGCATGTTTGGCTGTTCTAATAGTGACAGCTAGTGTTCCTTGAATTCTTTCTATGTGCCAGGCCCTGTTCTGAGCCCTTTGTGTGCATTAGTCATCTAAACATATGACAATCACATAAAGCAGGTATTTTACCACTTCTATATTTCAGATTAGGAACCAAGTAAGACACAAAAAGAATAAGTCAACTCACCCCCAACCATGAAGCTCACATAAACCGAGAAAGGAAGCTTTAAACCCATTGCATCTGACTGCATAACCTACAACCATGAACACCACACTTCAGTGCCTCCCTATACCTGAAAACTGGTTTGGAAATAAAATTAGATCCACTGTGTTGACAATAGAGAAATGGCTTTTTGTTGAGAAAAGTATTATACACTGTCTCTCCATGTTGCTTCCTCTATATTATCTTCCTTTACTGAAGGAAAGCTACTGAGTAATCTAGGAACTATGGAGAGCATATGCCAAAAATAGGCAATGGAATATGAGTTTTCTTAAAAAATATTTTATATATGTAAATTCAAAGTTTCAAGTTGTCTCCTTGGCAAATCTTAGAACTTTGTTGGTCATTCTCACACAGATACTTTGGAAATCTTTCTATTTTGAATTACATGGTGTAGAGCCCCCTACTTTTTTAGAGTATATAGGGAATCTAAATATCTTAAATAAAAATTCGACACTATAAAATGTCAAACTGAGGTTTTCAGTGATATCTGAGGGGCAATAAGCATAATCTTTTTTTTAACTTAAATATCATCATGCAAGTTTCAGAAGGATGCTAGTTTTCTTTCCTGTGCTCTGGTATTACTAAGAAAGGAATTTTTATTGTATATCATCTGTCATATTTAAGGGGAAAATTGCATGAAAAGAAAAATTAACTCTGTATTTTATATTATTATATTCATACTGTCTGATTTTTCCTCAATATGAAAACTTAATTAAGTAAAAATAATGAACATGGAGACCAATTTGAGGGTTATAATGACTGCTTGGGAAAATTCGAGACTTTTGCAAAAGCTAAGCCCAATAAACCCACATCAGTCAGTAATCCTCAGGAAATGGCCTGCAATGAAGTCATTAGTGCTTCTCAGAAAAATGCATGCTTTTAGATTTATTTCAAAATAATGGATTTGTTTTTATGGCTGATGCCATTTTAATTGCTACTACAAAATATTTGTAGAGAATGAATGTCAAATACATTGGCCAATCACATCAATCAAGTTGCCTTTTGGATTCTTTTTGACTTAAAATCATTTACTGCAATTATTGTCAAAGAAGACAGAGAGTAATTAGACATGCTATTTGTTAAAATTCAGCCCTCAAAAAACCTATCATTTTCTGTTGGAAGAAGAGAGCCCATTTAGTTAAATTCTATCTAAAAACTACAGAAAGCTTTTTTTTTAATGCCTCCCCACACCAGTCTATATTATTTATTAAAGTTTTATTTAGATAGCTGAAAGTCCTTGTAAACCTGTTTCAAATATCTGATGTACTAAATATTATTAACAATCATTTAATTTCCATGAAACTTTTTAATATCATTTTCTGTCAACCACTGATCTATGTTCTAAACATTTATTGAATATGACTGATATTAAAATTATTAGTGCATAGACTATCAATATTAAGAATCCAGCTTATGCTATAAGAGTCATTTGGAAGTTCTCTGCTCACACCTCTCCTGTCTGTCTCAACATAGGCACTCACTGCTTCATGGTTAACATGGAAATTTTCGGACATCTTGATTTTGTAAGCCTTTGTTTATGTAGGTCTGTGAAATTAATATCAGAGTTGAAAATTTTCTTTGTTTTTTACTGTGGATCAGTACTCAATACCACTCCTTGTATATTGTGTATCTTTAAAATATATTTTAAGTGATGATCAGTCAGGCTGTTGCTTTTACATCTCTTACAATATTATTTCTCACAGGATGTTTTTGAAGTTTGGCAAAGATCACTAAAATAAGTCAATAAGACCTTGCAAAATCTTTTTTATTATTTCAGGTCTTCCTTTTTCACAGTTATCGCCAGCTAAAATAATATTTCTGTGTTGTCTACAGATTTTCTGCTGCTACTAGACCATGTAGGTATGACCACCACAAGATATTTTCTTCTGAGTCTGGTCTCAGTGAGCATTAGTGTATGGAAACTGGTGATCCTCTGCACCTGGCACCTGTGGAGCAGAGTTTTCTACTAAATGGGACTCTAAAATCTATATGCCCTTGTTGAATTTATAGTTCATCCCTAGGGGAATGACATTTACATTAGGAAAAGGAAGAAGAAATTGGCCAAAAATAGAATACATCTTTTTCAAATTGTACAAAACCCATTCAAAAAACCATTCTTTAACCAAAAAAAAAAAAATGTGAAACTCTAATAGGTTTCAGTGTCTTAGAGTGAAAATGTGTTCATAAATGACATGTTTTACAAGGTTTTAAAAATTGACTTGAAAAGCATTTTAGTTAGTTTCATAAAATATGTATTTGGTTTTTCCCATAGTAATAATTTTTATGTGTACAGAAAAGGGGATTTAGGGTCACCTGGGGCAATAAAAGCAACTGGGGAATGAATCAGGAAGAAAACCAAAGGGTGAGAAACAGCTGGAATGTGCATTATATTGGGGCAGCTCTTTGATGCAATCATTTGGCAAGAATGACAAGCCTTCTGAGAGGGAGAAAATAGTTCAAATGTATGCAGGAAATATACAGCTCATCTGTCTCCAATATACTTATGCAGTTAGCAATGCAGATCCATATATGTAGTGTGCAATTAGGTGTATCTCAACAGATAAGAGATTCAAGATCATTTTGTCTTCAAATTAATTTATTTAAAATAATGTTTATAATATAAAGAATACCTTCATGAATATATGTAACTCATACTACCCATCTCCTTCTAGAATCTTTTGATATATTTTATTTTTTATTCAAAATTCTATATTGCTAACTTTCTTCCACAAACCAAAAGAAATCATTACAATGCAATATATGATATGTAAATAAAACCAATGCAAAATTGATATGATATGTAAATAAAAACAATGCAAAATATGTAAATAAAAACAATGCAAAATATGTAAATAAAAACAATGCAAAATTCAGTGACAGCAATTTTATCAAAGGAAGGAGATATAGGATAAAGGAGAGAGACAGTGTGAGGAAAAAAGAGAAAAGGAGAAAGCCTTCTTTTGCAGCATTGCACCCAGCTTTGAAACCCTGGCCTCATGATTCTGTTCCTACTCAGCGATTAGCAACATGCTCACTCTGTGCAACCTTTCTTTCATTAATAATTACTTGGATATTTGATAAAGTTTGCTCCTGAGATTCTGTAACTCATAATTCTTTATCCTTGATTCCAACATGGCGGCAGGCGCGGAGAGATTAAGTCTCTGACCTCTTCAGCTGTGCGGGCATAGGGATTTGTAAACAACCTAAATCTGTTTGCTCAGGATCACTAGGCAATGCTGAGCTGACGTGGATCTGGGGCGAACAGTCTGGGCCTCTCAGAACACACACTGAGCCCAGATCGGATGAATTCAAGCTCCCGTTCGCCTGCTTCCCACAGACAAACAGCTGTGACTCAGCATCAATCCATCCGGCTGAAACAACTGGTCAGCCCTTCTCTCATCCTACGGAGGTAAATGCCTACCGAGCCTTCATAAGTAGTGGCCACAGGTTTGAAACGGGGCTTGGGAGAGACAGTAAGGTCCCACCCGTTGCATTGGTCGCCCAGCAAAGGGAAATGAACTGTCGCCATTTGCAAGAGACACCACTATGGCAGAAAACTGACGTCATCAGACTGCGGTGGAGGAGATAACTTCATTAAAACCTGTGGCTACAGGTGTGTAATCCCCTAGGCTTCCCTCTCCACACATCGGGGAAACCTTAAGGGCCCCTCCCAGCTCTCCCGTGAGTGTGACAGCCAGCCCGAGGGAATCAGAGGTGGCACGGGACCCAATAAGGTTAACAACGGATTTTTCATCACAGACACTGAAAGCAAGAAGGTCATGGAACAATGTATTTCAAACACTGAAAGACAATGGATGCCAACCAAGAATTCTGTATCCAGCAAAATTAAGCTCCAGGTATGACAACGAAATAAAAATCTTTCATGATAAACAAAAGTTAAAAGAATTTGCAGCCAGAAAACCAGAATTGCAAAGCATTTTGAGCAAAACACTACACGAGGAAGAAATGAAAAACAATAACCAAAACCATCAGTGGGAAGTGCCTCAGTAAAGACAGAGGGCGAGGGGAAAGATAATCATGGAGAAACAAACTAAATTTTTTAAAAAAAGGGTAAACAATCAAACATGGATGGAAGTACAAACCATATATCAATAGTAACTCTGAATGCTAATGGCTTAAACTCTCCAATAAAGCGACATAGGCTGGTATCATGGATTAAAAAAACAAATCCAACAATATGCTGCCTCCAGGAAACACATCTGATTGGAAAAGACATACACAGGCTGAAGGTGAAAGGATGGGAAAAAATATACCACGCACACGGTCCTCGTAAGCAAGCAGGGATGGCCATCCTCATATTGAATAAAATCGACTTCAAGACTAAGTTAATCAAAAGGGATAAAGAAGGTCATTATATACTGTTAAAAGGAACCATTCACCAACAAGACATAACAATTATCAATATTTATGCACCAAATAATGGTGCTGCGACATTCATAAAACAAATTCTCCTCAAGTTCAAGAATCAAATAGACCACAACACAATAATTATGGGTGACTTCAACACACCTCTCTCACCATTGGACAGATCCTCCAAACAAAAGTTGAATAAAGAAACTATAGAACTCAATATCACAATCAATAACCTAGACTTAACTGACATATATAGAATATATCAACCATCATCAAATGGATATACTTTTTTCTCAGCAGCACATGGATCCTTCTCAAAAATAGACCATATATTATGCCATAGGGCAACCCTCAGTAAATATAAAGGGGTGGAGATAATACCATGCATTTTATCTGATCATAATGGAATGAAACTGGAAATCAATGATAAAAGAAGGAAGGAAAAATCCTACATCACATGGAAAATGAACAATATGTTACTGAATGATCAATGGGTTACAGAAGACATAAAGGAGGAAATCAAAAACTTCTTAGAGATAAATGAAAATACAGACACAACATATCGGAATCTATGGGAGACAATGAAAGCAGTTTTAAGAGGAAAATTCATCGCCTGGTGGTCATTCCTCAAAAAAAGAAAAAAAAAAACAAATAAATGAGCTCACACTTCATCTCAAAGCCCTAGAAAAGGAAGAGCAAAACAACAGCAAATGTAGCAGAAGGCAAGAAATAATTAAAATCAGAGCGGAAATCAATGAAATTGAAACAAAAGAAACTATTGAAAAAATTAACAAAACTAAAAGTTGGTTCTTTGAAAAAATAAATAAGATCCACAGACCCTTAGCCATGCTAATGAAGAGAAGAAGAGAGAGAACTCAAATTACTAACATATGGGATGAAAAAGGCAATATCACAACAGATGCTACAGAAATACAGAAGACAATTAGAAATTATTTTGAAAACCTATATTCCAATAAAATAGAAGATAGTGAAGACATCAATAAATTTCTTAAGTCATATGATTTGCCCAGACTGAGTCAGGAGGATACACACAATTTGAACAGACCAATATCAATGGATGAAATTGAAGAAGCCATCAAAAGACTACCAACCAAGAAATGCCCAGGACCGGATGGGTATACAGCGGAGTTTTACAAAACCTTTAAAGAAGAATTAATACCAATACTTTTCAAGTTATTTCAGGAAATAGAAAAAGAGGGAGCTCTTCCAAATTCATTCTATGAGGCCAACATCACCCTGATTCCGAAACCAGACAAAGACACCTCAAAGAAAGAAAACTACAGACCAATATCTCTAATGAACCTAGATGCAAAAATCCTCAATAAAATTCTGGCGAATCGAATACAAAAACACATCAAAAAAGTTGTGCACCATGATCAAGTAGGATTCATCCCTGGGATGCAAGGATGGTTCAACATACGGAAATCAATAAATGTTATTCACCACATCAATAGACTTAAAGATAAGAACCATATGATCATCTCAATAGATGCAGAGAAAGCATTCGACAAAGTACAGCATCCCTTTATGTTCAAAACATTAGAAAAACTAGGGATAACAGGAACTTACCTTGACATTGTAAAAGCTATCTATGCTAAGCCTCAGGCTAGCATCATTCTGAATGGACCAAAGTTGAAGGCATTCCCTCTAAAATTCGGAACAAGACAGGGATGCCCTCTATCACCACTTCTATTCAATATAGTTCTCGAAACACTGGCCAGAGCAATTAGACAGACGAAAGAAATTAAAGGCATAAAAATTGCAAAAGAAGAACTTAAATTATCACTATTAGCAGATGACATGATTCTATACCTAGAAGACCCAAAAGGGTCTACAAAGAAACTACTAGAACTAATAAATGAATTCAGCAAAGTGGCAGGATATAAAATCAACACGCATAAATCAAAGGCATTTCTGTATATCAGTGACAAAACTTCTGAAACGGAAATGAGGAAAAACACTCCATTCACAATATCCTCAAAAAAAATAAAATACTTGGGAATCAACCTAACAAAAGAGGTGAAAGATTTATACAATGAAAACTACAGAACCCTAAAGAGAGAAGTAGAAGAAGATCTTAGAAGATGGAAAAATATACCATGTTCATGGATAGGCAGAACTAACATCATCAAAATGGCGATATTACCAAAAGTTCTCTATAGGTTTGATGCAATGCCAATCAAAATCCCAATGGCATTTCTTGTAGAAATAGATAAAGCAATCATGAAATTCATATGGAAAAACAAAAGACCCAGAATAGCAAAAACAATTCTAAGCAGGAAGTGTGAATCAGGCGGTATATCGATACCAGATTTCAAACTATATTACAGAGCAATAGTGACAAAAACAGCATGGTACTGGTACCAAAACAGGCGGGTGGACCAATGGTATAGAATAGAGGACACAGAGACTAATCCACAAAGTTACAACTATCTTATATTTGATAAAGGGGCTAAAAACATGCAATGGAGGAAGGATAGGATCTTCAACAAATGGTGCTGGGAAAACTGGAAATCCATATGCAACAAAATTAAACTGAATCCCTTTCTCTCGACATGCACAAAAGTTAACTCAAAATGGATCAAGGAGCTTGATATCAAATCAGAGACTCTGCGTCTGATAGAAGAAAAAGCTGGCTCCGATCTACATATTGTGGGGTCGGGCTCCAAATTCCTTAATAGGACACCCATAGCACAAGAGTTAATAACAAGAATCAACAAATGGGACTTAATTAAACTTAAAAGTTTTTTCTCAGCAAGAGAAACAATAAGAGAGGTAAATAGGGAGCCTACATCCTGGGAACAAATTTTTACTCCTCACACTTCAGATAGAGCCCTAATATCCAGAGTATACAAAGAACTCAAAAAATTAGACAATAAGATAACAAATAACCCAATCAACAAATGGGCCAAGGACCTGAACAGACACTTCTCAGAGGAGGACATACAATCAATCAACAAGTACATGAAAAAATGCTCACCATCTCTAGCAGTCAGAGAAATGCAAATCAAAACCACCCTAAGATACCATCTCACTCCAGTAAGATTGGCAGCCACTATGAAGTCAAACAACAACAAGTGCTGGCGAGGATGTGGAGAAAAGGGTACACTTGTACATTGCTGGTGGGACTGCAAATTGGTGCAGCCAAGTTGGAAAGCAGTTTGGAGATTCCTGGGAAAGCTGGGAATGGAACCACCATTTGACCCTGCTATTGCCCTTCTCGGACTATTCCCTGAAGACCTTAAAAGAGCATGCTACAGGGATACTGCCACATCGATGTTCATAGCAGCACAATTCACAATAGCTAGACTGTGGAACCAACCCAGATGCCCTTCAATAGATGAATGGATAAAAAAAAATGTGGCATCTATACACAATGGAGTACTATGCAGCAATAAAAAATGACAAAATCATAGAATTTGCAGGGAAATGGATGGCACTAGAGCAGATTATGCTTAGTGAAGCTAGCCAATCCCTAAAAAACAAATACCAAATGTCTTCTTTGATATAATGAGAGCAACTATGAACAGAGCAGGGAGGAAGAGTAGGAAGAAAAGAGTAACATTAAACAGAGACATGAGATGGTAGGGAAAGGGAGAGAAAAGGGAAATTGTATGGAAATGAAGGGAGACCCTCATTGCTATACAAAATTACATATAAGAGGTTGTGAGGGGAATGGGAAAATAAACAAGGAGAGAAATGAATTACAGTAGATGGGGTAGAGAGAGAAGATGGAAGGGGAGGGGAGGGGGGATAGTAGGGGATAGGAAAGGTAGCAGAATACAACAATTACTAATAGGGCATTATGTAAAATTGTGGATGTGTAACCGACGTGATTCTGCAATCTGCATTTGGGGTAAAATTGGGGGTTCATAACCCACTTCAATCTAATGTATGAAATATGATATGTCAAGAGCTTTGTAATGTTGTGAACAACCAATAAAAAAATAATAATCTTTATCCTTTTTTTGTCTCAATTACATGACTTTATATAGATTTATAGAGTGACATAAGTGTCTATTACTTTTAGGATTCATAAAAAAATAGTCAAACATTCACTGGGGAATATGTTTCTATTTTATTCTTCTGAAGACCATGAATATAGGAACATAGTCTATAGTATATGTACTAAGATCAATACCCAAAAGAATATCTGGAATGCAATTTTAAAATGAGGATTTTTACTTGAGCAAAAGAATGGGTTTAAACTTTGAAAATTTATTAATCAGCTTCACTGAGTCCTACATTGCTGCTCCAGGTTTGAGGCTCACGTCTCTTCCCATACTTTGAAGAGAAATTAAACAAAAAATAAAGAAAAAAAACTACCTGGAAAACTTTTTAGAGTCATTAAATGTATTCATAAATGTCAGCTAAAGAATAGGAAAAGATTTTACTAATGAGAGTTGCTGTCACAATTTTTTGAGTGATTATCCTTATGTGACCCACCAGCCCTGGAAGCTAATTTTCAAAGGGATGGGTACCAACCCTCTGTTGATTTCACTTTAGCAGTACTGAGAATTGCTTTCATGAATGAAAAGGAAGCTTGTTCTTAATGTGACCTCCTTTGTCCAGAGCCTTTGTTTATCTAGCTCTGTTTTAAAGCTGAATCTTTGTTGAGTTGCCACTGGCTGTAGTAATAGAAACTTTTGGTTTTAGTCAAAGGTGATCCCACAGTAGCAAGTGCTATTTCTTCAGGGACTTCACAATTAGAAACCTTCAACTTGTTAGTGTCAATAAGCCAAGCCTTTCTGACAGCTGCTATTCATGAATCCATTTTCTGCAAATGGAAAATGTGGAACTTAAGAGACAATGCAGCCTTTATTATTTGTATTTAATTATGCTCTAGTGGGAAATAATGGCTGTAGATTATTTCCCTTTAATGGCCAATTTTAGGCATTTTGTAGCATGCAACCTCAAATCAGCTTCCTGACAAAGTCCAATTTTGCTGCCTCAGGGTAAATGCTCAATTTTCCTAATATTAATTTAGACAGTTGCAGTTTCCCATCTAAATAATTAGTCTCTATATGAAACTTGGGTAATAAACAAAGTTTAAAATAAATAATAAATGAGCCTCTTAAGTCAATAACATTGATCTAGCATGCTCCTAAAATCAAATTCTAAAACAGCAATTTCTTTTGATTGGAATCATAGTATACAGCTTAGAAAACATGATTGACATTTTACATTTTTGGTCAGTTATTGAATATAAAATTACTTTTAAGGTTTGGGGTATTTTCTGTATTTGCTTCAATTATATTTAATACTCTATAAAAGTATACTCATTTATGCTTTTCAACAAGTACACAGCTAGATGGGTCTGCCAAAATCTATGTGGATGCATATCCTTAAAGTGCCATAACTGTATTTTTATTTTTTTTAAATTAAGATATCTTTATGAAAATAATGCATTTCAACTTTCTAGATACTGAACAATTAGAGTGGGGACATGGTATGCTAAAGGTAGTTGCAACAGTAGTCAAACCATATGAAGCTTCCAGTTGAAATAATAGAATAATTATCATTCTTTCAATTTTTCTTTTACTCTCAAAGGCAACACTTTGTTCTACCTTTTAGAATTGTTTCCTGTGCAAAATGATGTTAAAATGGTATCTAGGGTTACCCACCAGAATCTGATATGGTTCATCTTTTCAGTAACCTGAATCCTTTTTTATATAACTTTTCTGAGTTCTGTGATAGTACCACTGTCTCCCCAAGGGCATTTTGTCCTGGAATATGATCGGAGACAGAGGATCAGTAATGAACAGTCTGACAAAAGACACTTGGAAAACCTTGTGCTGGTGGGAAAAACTTAAGAACCAATTAGATCATAATGAGTGTCTGGGAATCCAAGTTCCTCTCTTCCAACTACAAATATGTCAAAGATTCAACCTATAGAGCCCGTGGATTTATCCTCGGCTTCTATGTACCCTTGAGTGCCCACTATCCTTGCTTCCAGGAAGATCATTTCTAGGGTCCCTTATAAGCTTGTGTATTTTCCTTTCTGCACAGACCTTCCATCCAGGAATGAAACAAAGGACTTTATCTTTTCCCCCCTCTCCTTTAAAAGCAGCCCCTTTGTGATCTGATCTGTGAAACCAGAATAAACTATTTGAAATACTAAGCAATCCTGCAGGTTCTTGTTCTGAAGACCTCAACTCACTGTTATCACCTCGCGATGAAACACCCTATGACTCTCCTATCCTATGACTCTCCTGGTTCTCCTTTTTTATGTTCTCACTTAACCTCCAGAACTCCAATTTACATGGCAATTACTACCCTTGTCACATGCGCTGTCTTTCTTTTAAACTCCGAAAGTGTTTATTATTTGTAACAATAAAGGATTCTGGTTATTTATTTTCTTAAATTATTCATGAACACATCTTATTTTTCTCCCCAAATTGAAACATCTCTGAGGGAAGGAAATATGCCAAATAAATTATCTCTCCTTGTATAGCACAGGACACAGTGACTCTTACAGGGTCGGTGCAAAGTATTTTAGAAAGACTGGCTGTTGGAAATTCATCTTTGAAGTATACTTGATGGCTTTGCTAGCATTTTAGTTATTTATGTCAGTTATAAGTTGTTATGGTTTAAAAGTGTCTTTCAAACAAAGTGTGGGAAACTTAATCTTTGTTGCAGCATTGTGGGAGGTGAAACCTAATGAGGAGTGATAGGGCATCACCTTTACGGAGAAATTAAGGCCTTTATCACAAGAGTGAGTTCCTTATAAAAGGGCCCCTTCTGCTCTCTCTTTCTCTCTGCTATTTCACTGTGAGATGATGCACCAAGAAGGCTGGTGCCAGATGCCAGCCATACTTACTATGATCTTTGACACTCAGTCAACAGAGCTGTGAACCAATACATTTCTGCTTATTATAAATTAAGCACTCTGTGCTATTCTGCTTTAGCAGCACAAAAGAGATTAAGATACAAGTTCTTAACAGGATAGGCACCAGACCTATTTCTGGGCAAAAGTCAGAAATGAGCTGACTTGGCATTGACTATCTCTTCCTCACTGGTAACCTTTCCATGTTCAACTTCTTAATGCTCTCTTACCAACAAGATCTATTTCCATAGGAGAATTTTGAACCATTGTGTTATCTTCACTAGTTGTCTTGAGTTTTGTACTTTTTCATTACTTTGGATGATCATGTCTGTGCTTCTGTCCATTTTGTAAAGAACATATTACATTTGTTAAAAGGATAGGCTCTGGAATCAGACTTTTTAAATATGATTTTTATTTGTTGTTTTTGTATATACATGACAGTAGAGTGCATTTTGATATATTTTATATACATGGAGTATAACTTATTCTAATTAGGATGGAATCAAACTTTCTAAATTAGAATTCAACCTGTGAATTTTCTAGTGTGATTGTATAATTACCATTAAAATGAAGTTAGTGGTAGATTCATCTTCCTAATGTTACTTACTATGATATTAAGTGAAAAAATAGAAGTATAGTTCTTAGCTCATGAATGCTATATTGTATTGCTTAATTTAGTTAATGTCTTTTGACAAAAGCACTATAAATTCTAAGAACACAGGGTATCAGCTATATTTCTTCTCTATTACTATATATATTACTTCTATCTTACTGTATAAAATCAACTAAATATTAAAGCTACCACCCATGAACAGCCTGTTTATAAACAAAACTACATGTTGAAGGATTCCAATGGTTTCCAAAAAGTATGAAAACATCTCAACAGCTGCATGATCTACATATCATTGATATCTGTACAAGAAGAAAAAAAGCCCTGGTGGCAGCTGAATATCCTCCAAATAGGGGAACACACGAATAACTATTTTGAATTGACTACAGATCACAATAGGCCAACATCAGAAGTTCTGTCAAAATTTAGGGGTTTGTTCATGCTAAACAGCAGGTTAATGCCAGGAGCACATCTGAAGATAGAAGCCCCCTGAAAGCCCCCAAAATAATGTGTAAGGATTTTCTAACTTGTCAAGTCTTCATACAGAGAAAAAAATTAGAAAGGCATCAAAATTGAGAAATATGGAGACAACAAAGCTGATAAAAAGAGGTTCAGGCAGAAATGGGAGAGGGCAATTTAGAAAACGTAAAAGAAAAAGACAACCACATCAAAAAAACAAATTAAAAAAAAAAACAGAAGAGAAAAAAGTCCCCATGTTTTGGACAACATTTTTGCTGCTGTGAGTGAAAGACCTGACAATAATTTTAGAAGAGGAAATGTTTATTTTGGGGTTCAGGTTTCAGTCCATAGACAGACTGCTCTAATCCTTAGGGCTGGAGGTGAGGCAGAACCTCATGGCCAAAGAGTGTGATGAGGAAAGGGTCTCCGGGCATCAAACCAGGAAGCAGAGAAATAGTTCGGTTCAACAAGGGCAAAATATATACCCAAAGGCATGCCCTCAGTGACTCACCTCCTCCAGCCACAACCTACCTGGTTACCATTCAGTTAATTCCTCTCAGGGGATAAATTTACTGATTGGGTTAAGGCTCTCAGAACCCAATTATTTCACCTCTAAGTTCTCTTGCACATTCTCACACATGAGCTTTTGGATGACACATCAAATATAAATCATAACCCTCCAACAGCTGATGAAAAAATAACTAAAAGTAACATGAAGCAGAAGAATATCACTATAAACAATGAAAGTAAGCTCAAAAAGGAATGTCCTCTTTAGGGAAAAGCAGATCAAAACTATAACCTAGTATCCTTCAACATTTTAGAAGACATTTTAAAAGTTTTGCATCATGTTTCCTAGGGTTGACATAACTCAGCACTACCAACAGATGGCCAAAACAATGCAAGTTTATTCTGACAGTTTTGTTTGAAGACTAGAAATACAAAGCCACGATATCATCAGGGCTGATGCCTCTAAAGCTTCCAAAGGAGGTATTTTCCTTACCTCTTCTAGGTTGTGGTGATAATGGACTCTGCTTGGAATATAACTGTGTCACTTGAGTGTCTGCCTCAACCTTTCTTGTGTGTATCTGTATGTCTCTCTTTACATTGTATTCTCCTCTCTTCTTGTTGGTGTCCATATTTATCTATTTCTTCTTTTTTTTTTTCACGCTCAGTATTGAAACTAGAAGTGCTTTACCATATGTTATATCCCTAGATGTTTATATTCTTTTTTTTTAAAAAATGCAGGGTCTCACTAAGTTGCCAAAACTGGCTATGAACTACAACTTGCAATTCTCCTAACTCATCCTCCCGACTAACTGGATTATAGGTGTGCAAGACCCCACTTGGCTCAAATATAACTATATTTATAAGAATATCAGTCACTGGATTAGAGCCCACCCTACTCCAGTTTGACTTTAACTTTATTATATCCACAAACATCCTCTTCACAACTTATGTCACATTCACAGGTACTCAAGGTCAGGATTTTAGCATATATTTTGTGAAGACATAATTCACACCACAAAAGGTATATAAGAAATAAATCAAAAGGGTGGTTATGAAAGTCATAATTATATAAAAAATCAAGATGATGTAATTAAGAAAAATAGTAGAAATAAAAAGTAAATTACTTTCAAAATAAAGACTAAATTAGAAGTAATGAAGATGGAATTAATCCTGCAGATTATGTATTAAGGGACATATTAAGTAAATTTTCAAAAGAAAAAGGAATAAAGATTTCAAAAAGTGGGAAAGTAAGTGGTAAAACTAAAGACAGGTAATATTGACACCAAATGCTGATATAAAGAATCCCTGAAAAAGAAAAAAATATATCAAGGGTGTAAAAAGCATTCTAAAATTTTACATAAAACAAACTTTGAAATTAAAAACAAATAACTGTAGTTTCTTGGTTAAATTTTTGAATCTATGTCTGAGGCAAAAAAAATGAATTAGACAAACAGAAAATTTTGTGATACTAAACTGATACTAAACAACAAGGAAATAGTCAAATGCTACTAACGACTAGTCAAAAAGATTCTAGGAAAAACTTGCCTAGAAGCTTTAATTGCCAATGACAGGACAATTTGAAATTCAAAGATGATAATAACTACAATGAGTTGAGAAATAACAAATATATGTAAATTCATGAATTTATAGCAATTTGTTAAAATGGGAGGATGAAAAAAGAGCTAATTAATTATCCTAAAACCAATAATTGGCTTTACTCCACCTTATCTATGCCAACTGTTTTCCTGGATTGCCAGACAGTAATTGATGAAATTGTCAGCTCAAAAAAGTTATCAGCTAATGAATGAAAAATAACTGGAGGATCAAAATATCATTTTGTTCAACTCCCAAGATAATAATGAAACTAGATATAACCATAATGAACCAAAATATCTAAAAAGATGCTATCTCTAGTATTATCTAGATTAGAACTCTAGTCTTACCAAGTCTCTGGATTCTACTCTCATTTGCAGGAAATGATGAGGGCAGAGGAACAGGTTGAAGATATCAATGGTTATCTAATCAGCAAAATCCCAAACAAAGGTCTGGATAAATAAATAGTTAGCTTACTATTGTAAGAAAGAGAGGAAATACATACAGACAGAAACAGACTGAAACACATTATTTTTCAAATGAGTGAGAATAAACTGCAGTGACAAAGCAGAAAGTTTGGATGATAAAGCTACAACATTCAAGAAAGTCATTCTTACAGAGACTAAGAATGTTGATTACTTGGGGGAGGAAGGTTAGTAAGCCTGACTGTGATTAAACCACATGCACACAAGGGGCTTGTAGATTGGCTGATAAAGTTCTGTTTCTTCATCAGGAAAGTAGATGAAAAGGTTTTCACCTGACAAGTATTCACAAAGCCATATATTTAATTTTGTATATTTTTGTGTCTGCATTTTATTCCACAACAGAAACTTCAAAAGGATTACAGGTACTAGCAAGTAAAAGGGAGAAAATCAAATTACTATTTCCAAAGATTTCAACTAAATGATTGCACATTTTTCTAAAAACCAGGTAGACCCTATAATTTATTAGCTTTGCTACACCCATTTTAAATAGCAAGTCATCCAAACAATAGCATCCTGAGACTTCTCAGGAAATAATCTAACATTCACCTTTCTATAAAATGACTTATAGATCAACATTCAGAATACTCTCATGAAGCTAACTGGAACTGAGAACTGAGATTTTATGTTGTATAAATTATTTTCATGAAAGTGGCCAACTTAAAAAAATCTCATCAATATCAAATGACCTTTAATTATTACATTTTTACATGAACATTTATATGTATAGAGAATAAAGGAATATCTAGTTCCTGAGAGGCATTCTTTAAGGATCAGATGATAGATTAAATTAACTTAAAAGTAAAAAAGTAAAAAAAAATCATCTTATGAGTCAAAAGAGTCTGGAATCAGATCCAAGGATTTGCATTCTCTCTCTCTCTCTCTCTCTCTCTCTCTCTCTCTCTCTCTCTCTCTCTCTCTCTCTCTCACACACACACACACACACACACACACACGTGACCCTTTAAAATATATATTGTTAATTATCTCTCCATTATTCTCTAATTATCCATTTCCCTACATATTTTTCTGACATTCCAAATAAAAATCACATATTGTTTATTTAAGAAACTCAGAGAAAATTGGAACATAAGCACCAACTACAAGTCCAATGGATGATTACATCTAAGAAATGTACAAAGAGATACAAACATGAGGGAAAACTACTGATCTTCTCCTTCTACAAGTCATGTTGTCAGCTTGTTTACATGGAGCCACATAAACTTCAAACTGTATTGCTTTTGTTTAAGCAAATTTGAGTTATTTTCTGTTATATATAAGAGATCTCTCTCCATTTGCTAAAATGTTTTTGCCCCTGTTTAAAGATTTGTAGTTTTCATTATACTTGTCATACACATTTTAAATTAATTTTATTCTAATTTGTTTTATATAATTGAGTTATTGGAAATTGGATTTGGGCCCTTTGTTTTTGCTATATTTATTAACTGGTTGTTCTTGATAGAGATGAAAGCTATCGAATATGATTTGTTTTCTAATCAGTTATATCACTAAACAATCATATATCCTAACTTTAAGACATTATTCATTTAAAGTGCATTATGAATTTAACAACTATTTGTCATGAAAAGCATTTAAAAATGAAGAAAGCAAAAAGAAGAAATACTATGCATTAAAATCGCACATAAATTTTAAAACATATTTCAAGTTTGGAATCATCTGGAATGTTTCTAATTTGGAAACATCCACATATTAAAAACCACTTTGCATCTGGGAACTGAAAACATTTCTATGTAATAGAACTTTTTCAAGGTGAATGTCTTGGTTATTTTTAAGGAAAAAGCATATCCTCAAATAATTACTTATATTCTTTTTTGAGTCTCAATTTCTTTTGCAAAGTGCTTCTTGAAGAATTTTCAGAAATATATTAAGTGATCAAATTGATAGTAGAATGAAATATCTTCAAGTAAGTGTATAATATTATATAGTTTTTTAATTTTGTGAAAACATTTGTAAGACTGTCCAATTAGATTAGATGTAGTTTCTTAATATACACATATATGTGCATGTGTATATTTACATATATTTATATATTTGGTATGTAATATATGTTTGCATATATATACACACACACACACACACACACATACATGTTTGTTTGTGTGTGTGTATATCTCCAAATATGTGTGTGAAAATACTGCATGTATATTCTCATAGTAATGTTTTTTGTTTTTGTTTTTCTCATTTTTACTCTATTTATATTGTTAATCACTTTAGTAAGTTGTTTAATGTATTCATTCAACAAATCCTTATGGGTGACTCTAATGTACAAAAAAAAAAAAACCTAAAGAGATATAATGCAATTATTTATAGAACTGACATATCTTCATACAACAGGAGATGATGATCAAATAATCACAATAATGAATGTGCAATTGCAAATTTGCAATTGCAAGTAAGAGCACATGCATGTATGTATGTGTATATGTTTATAGTATATATATGCATATGTATGTATAGTTATTTATCTCAAACTTACTGTGTGTCAAGAACTTTTACAAGTGTTTTAAATGTATTATTTTATTTAAACCCTCAAATAAGCCAGTGACAAAGATGCTATTATCATTACATCTATTTTAGAGCAGAAATAACAGTAGAGACAGGTTAGTGACTTGCTTGTTATTACAAAGAAAATCAGGGACAGAGTCAGGATCCAAACACAATCATGTAAACTGAAATGAGGATCCAATTAAAAGGAACATAGCCATTTTGAGAAGGGGCTGAACTGTATCTTAAATTTGAATCATCTAGAGATAGGCAATTTTTAACAAGGAAAAGAAAATAATTAAAGGCATACACTCTTTACAAAAGGATCATATATCCTAACTTGAAGACATTATAAATTTTAAGTTCATTATCAAGTTAAAAACCATTTGATATAAGAAAACATTTAAAATTAAGAATTAAAAAGGAAGAAGTCCTGTAGCATAAAAATTTCCTGTAAATTTTAAAGGTTATTACAAGTTTGCAAGGTGAGAAGAAATATGGCCAGTTCAAGGAAAGGTGGATACTTAGACTGGAAACAGTGAAGAGATTCTATTTTGAGTTTGATACTGAAAATTGAAACAGGGGCAAGCCTCCATGTGGAGAATGGAGAAGAATGAGAATATAAGGAAATGACATATCTGAGGATTTTTTAAAAATCTCTAAGAGCAGGGTCAAATGGTGGTTCCATTCCCAGCTTTCCCAGGAATCTCCATACTGCTTTCCAAAGTGGCCGAACCAATTTGCAGTCCCACCAGCAATGTACAAGAGTACCCTTTTCCCCATATCCTCTCCAGCATTTGTTGTTGTTTGACTTCATAATGGCTGCCAATCTTACTGGAGTGAGATGGTATCTTAGGGTGGTTTTGATTTGCATTTCTCTGACTGCTAGAGATGGTGAGCATTTTTTCATGTACTTGTTGATTGATTGTATGTCCTCCTCTGAGAAGTGTCTGTTTAGGTCCTTGGCCCATTTGTTGATTGGGTTATTTGTTATCTTGTTGTCTAATTTTTTGAGTTCTTTGTATACTCTGGATATTAGGGCTCTATCTGAAGTGTGAGGAGTAAAAATTTGTTCCCAGGATGTAGGCTCCCTATTTACCTCTCTTATTGTTTCTCTTGCTGAGAAAAAACTTTTTAGTTTAAGTAAGTCCCAATTGTTGATTCTTGTTATTAACTCTTGTGCTATGGGTGTCCTATTAAGGAATTTGGGGCCTGACCCTACAATATGTAGATCGGAGCCAACTTTTTCTTCTATCATACGCAGAGTCTCTGTTTTGATATCAAGGTCTTTGATCCATTTTGAGTTAACTTTTGTACATGGTGAGAGGAGAGGGTTTAGTTTCATTTTGTTGCATATGGATTTCCAGTTTTCCCAACACCATTTGTTGAAGATGCTATCCTTCCTCCATTGCTTGCTTTTAGCCCCTTTATCAAATATAAGGTAGTTGTAACTTTGTGGGTTAGTCTCTGTGTCCTCTATTCTGTACCATTGGTCCACCCGCCGGTTTTGGTACCAGTACCATGCTGTTTTTGTTACTATTGCTCTGTAATATAGTTTGAAGTCTGGTATTGCAATACCGCCTGATTCACTCTTCCTGCTTAGTATTGCTTTTGCTATTCTGGGTCTTTTATTTTTCCATATGAATTTCATGATTGCTTTATCTATTTCTACAAGAAGTGCCATTGGGATTTTGATTGGCATTGCATTAAACCTATAGAGAACTTTTGGTAATATCGCCATTTTGATGATGTTAGTTCTGCCTATCCATGAACAGGGTATATTTTTCCATCTTCTAAGATCCTCTTCTATTTCTTTCTTTAGGGTTCTGTAGTTTTCATTGTATAGGTCTTTCACCTCTTTTGTTAGGTTGATTCCCAAGTATTTTATTTTTTTTGAGGATATTGTGAATGGGGTGTTTTTCCTCATTTCCGTTTCAGAAGTTTTGTCGCTGATATACAGAAATGCCTTTGATTTATGTGTGTTGATTTTATATCCTGCCACTTTGCTGAATTCATTTATTAGTTCTAGTAGTTTTTTTGTAGACCCTTTTGGGTCTTCTAGGTATAGAATCATGTCATCTGCAAATAGTGATAATTTAAGTTCTTCTTTTCCAATTTTTATGCCTTTAATTTCTTTCGTCTGTCTAATTGCTCTGGCCAGTGTTTCTAGAACTATGTTGAACAAAAGTGGTGAGAGCGGGCATCCTTGTCTTGTTCCAGATTTTAGAGGGAATGCCTTCAATTTTTCTCCATTCAGAATGATGCTAGCCTGAGGCTTAGCATAAATAGCTTTTACAATGTTGAGGTAAGTTCCCGTTATCCCTATTTTTTCTAATGTTTTGAACATAAAGGGATGCTGTACTTTGTCAAATGCTTTTTCTGCATCTATTGAGATGATCATATGGTTCTTATCTTTAAGTCTATTTATATGGTGGATAACATTTGACCCTGCTATTGCCCTTCTCGGACTATTCCCTGAAGACCTAAAAGGAGCGTACTACAGGGATACTGCCACATCAATGTTCATAGCAGCACAATTCACAATAGCTAGACTGTGGAAACAACCCAGATGCCCTTCAATGGATGAATGGATTAAAAAAATGTGGCATCTATACACCATGGAGTATTACGCAACACTAAAAAATGACAAAATCATGGAATTCGCAGGGAAATGGATGGCACTAGAGCAGATTATGCTTAGTGAAGCTAGCCAATCCCTAAAAAACAAATACAAAATGACTTCTTTGATATAATGAGAGCAATTAAGATTAGAGAAGGGAGGAAGAGCAGGAAGAAAAGACTAGCAATAAACAGAGACATGAAGGGGGAGGGAAAGGGAAAGAAGATGGGAATTACATGGAAATGGAGGGAGAGCCGCATTGTTATACAAAAATACATATAAGAGGCTGTGAGGGGAATGGGAAAATAAATAAGGAGAGAAATATATTACAGTGGATGGGGTAGATAGAGAGGATGGGAGGGGAGGGGAGGGGAGGGGGGATAGTATAGGATAGGAAAGGTAGCAGAATACAACAGTTACTAATATGGCATTTTGTAAAAATGGGGATATGTAACTGATATGATTTTGAAATCTGCGTTGGGGGTAAAAATGGGAGCTCATAACTCACTCAAAGCTTATGTAAGAAATATGCTATGTCAAGAGCTTTGTAATGTTTTGAACAACCAATAAAAAAAAAAAAAAGAAATAGAGGATACTCAGCCAAAAAAAAAAAAAATAAAAAAAAAAAAAATAAAAAAAAAAAATAAAAATCTCTAAGATGTGGGAAAGTCAGGCAAAATGGATATAGGGAAATTATATGACAAAGTATTATAGCAGTGCAGATATGATGGTAGTATTTATTAAGACAGTAATGCTAAAGATGGTGCAAAAGAGGTCAGTTGGAGCAATAGTCAAGATTTGGATATGAAATGGTAATGTGGTAATGGAGAGTTCAGTGATAAGAATGACAGACATTTAAGGTCAAACCACTGGATTGAATGACAGTGCCATTGTCTGTTGAAGAAAAATACAAGATGAACACTCTGGGAAAGGGTCATGGTGGGGGTAATTCTCAATTCATTCTTGATAAACTGGTTTGCCTTTGAGTCATGCAAATGGAGGAAATTACTAATGATGTACATAGAAAATTAAGAAGGCCTAGGACAAAGCCTTGGGGAACCCAGCTGTTTTAGTTGCAGGTAGAATTGAATAAAATACAAAGAAGACATATTAGCATCCAAAGAGATTGATCAAAGAGATTTTATATGTCTATTTTTTTCCTAGCATAGTTACCTGCAGCAAAATAGGCATACAATAAATATTCATACAAATGAACGAAGCTCAGTAGTCAGCTCATGGCTTAAAGAGCAAACGGAACATTTAAAAAGTTATCTCCTTCTAGTAGCTTTGAAGTATTCCTAATTGGAACCCAGATAGGGTCATATTGTAGAAGCCAAGGGACAGTAGTGCTTCAAGCAGGAAGAAGTTAATTCAAAGACTGCTGATAGGCCATGGAAGATGTGAGATTATATGGTTTTGGAGTTTAGTAACCTAGAAGTTCCTGGAGATTTAAAATTGTTTTGATGAACTGCTCAGTATTCAGATAAGACTGTTGATTTGTAAATGGGAGGTGAGGCAATGAAAACACTGAGAAATGAGAACTCTTGTAAAGTGTTGGCTATGAAGAAAAGAGTAGAATGATAATTGAAGCATTGTATCTCTCTAGATCTGTCAAATCATAATGAAATATCTTCAAGTAATTTAGTGTTTATAGGTGTCATAATCTAACATGTTATATGTTATAATAATATAAATCAAACTAATAGACAATTTCATGATATTTAAACAAAAACAGCTGGTGAATGTTGAATATCTTTTTCATTTTTATATCTGTTTTTTTTTCTAGCACAGTTATCTGCAGCAAAATAGGCATACAATAAATATTCATACAAATAATTGAAGCTCAGTAGTCAGTTTATTGCTTAAATAGCAAATAGAACATTTTAAAAGTTCTCACCTTCTAGTAGCTTTGAATTATTCCTAATTAGAAATGATTGCATCACTATCCTCTGTGCTTTTTAAAAGAAAGTTTCAATATAATTCTAAAACAAATGTAAATTACTACCTACATGTCTTTATTATTATTATTTGAAAAAAAGAAAACTTTTACAAAATTGATATTTGCAAAACACTTAGCATAAATAAAATGTGTAATCATTGGTAGTAAAGAAATTTCTAAGGGTTTGGGGCTAAGTAACTAAGGAAGTATTCATATAATCTATAACATGGTTTAAAACATTCATAAATTTATATTTCCCAATAAACTTGAACTGTTCAAGTAAACAAAATGATTCTTTTGAAAACTTATAAATATGTATAACCACATAAAAATGTACAAATATATGTAATATATAAAAACTGCTTAAATAATCCACAGTATTTACTGGAGAGCTCAGAACAGCTCCACAGTGGAATACTTCATGAATATTCCCATACAACATGGTGACAGCTTACAGGACCACTGCTGAACAAATCAAATATTTGGAGGCTCAGTTAAGAATATAAAATGGCCCCAAAATGTTGTTAAAGCCATTGCATAGGGAATAAATGGGCCTATCAGTTAAAATACAAAAAAATAGCAGCACCTTTAGATCTACTTATAGGTTTAAAAACAAAAGACCTAATACAGCCCCATGGTATAGCTCCTTTCTATTATTCAGTTTAGAATAAACTTAATAACTTTTTGGGTCAACATGCATAGGATTACCTGCTCATGCTCAACAAAATACTATAAATAATACTAGTAATATTAGTAATTATTTTATAAATTACCCAATCTCAAGCAGATACAGAGTTTCACGTTTAGAGTCATATGTATGATTAAAATAAACATACATACTTTTAAAAAGTTAATTGAAGATAAATTTAAAAAAAAATAACAGAAATTATATATCTGAAAATCATAATCCCAAAGGGAAATTAGTTATGTTTTTGTTTTCAAATTTTAGTCAGAAACAGAACAGCAGATATGGATTTTGTCTAAGAATTTTGCATTCTACTTTATCCCCATTCCTCTCAGAATTTTTAAATTTTTCCTAATTAATCAGTTAACATTGGGCCAATAGATCATTCTGTGGCATATGATTACAAATTACTCTGAAACTACAGCCATTTGGAATTTGTCTGATAAGTATTTTACTCTATTCAAGTATCATTTATTAAAAAGTAACCCTATGCATGGCTATCTTTCTGAAATTTGAAATATAGTTTTGAATGAGACAGTGTTTACAATATGGCAATTTCCCTCAAGGGTCATTTCAAAGTTTCAGAATAATGAAGACTTGCATAAAATTGACTAATGTAACAATATCCTAGCACATACTATGTGATAATAAAATACAGAAAGATCACTTTATACCAGTAATTGTCCAATGAAAGACATGATTATTGAACATCTATTGCATGTCAAAAACTAGGCAGAGTGTTGAGTATCTGATCATTAATTTTAAACTGCTGAAAAAGTTTCCAGTTAAGTACATTACCAGTATACTTAGTTATGCACATTTCACATTTTGGGGGGAATTTTTGAAATAAAATATCTCAGTAAGTATTATTTATTGAAACTGTAGAAATGTTATAATTAATAATAGTGTTAAATGGTGGTTATGGTTTATAAAAATTTATTTAATCATGAGGTAGGTTTTTCTGTCTTGAGATACTGAAAATAGCATAAGCCTAACAACCACATAGTGATGGCTATACTTTTTAGTTAGGCTTACATATTATATAATATTTACTTAGATTAATTATGTTGAAAAATGTATGTAATGAAAATATATATCAATAAAATATCATTGTTATACAGATTGCTTCTGAAAAGTGCTTAGTTTAATTTTTCTCTTTATAGAACAGGGGTTTGGAGAAAGGACTAGACATAATCAAAGTATAACCAGATAACATACTAACATACAATTATTTGATACATAAGAGAGAAGATCACCAAAGGGCAGAAACAACATCTACTTGTGTGCACAGGAGTAGACAAGCAATGCCTCTTTCTTGGCTTCTCCTAAGGCAGAAGTAGTATTCAAGTCTCCTCTGAACTCTGACATTTCAAAGAAGTGGAAAGACATCATCAGAGAGAACCAAAAAAAAAAAAAAAAAAAAAAAAAACAACTATGGAATTCTGATTGTATCTTAATGGAAATTCACTTGTAAATTTTGCTATAGCTTGTCTCAGTATCTCAATTTATTTTAAGTAATTGCTTCTACATTTAGTTTGTGCTTGATATCCCTTTGTGTGGATAACGTCTTTTTATGACTATGTTGATTTTTACATAAGTTCATTTCATTATGTGGTATGCTTAACTGAAATTTGTTCCATAATCACACACACCCCTTTGCTTTTGTACTTTGTATTTCTCTTAATAACTCATCTTACCTCATGCTGCCCAGAAGGTCAAGAACTGCTTGCCATTTTGAGGTATCTTAACTCTTTCGGGTCACTAGAGAAAAGCAATTTATTAAATGGATTCTGGGTACTTGATACGAGTTAATGCAGTTTCAAAGAAGAGATTTGTTTCTATCTCACTCAAAGGATCAGGTCAAATAGCATTTCTGCCTTCCATTTCCTACAATTGCTAAAGATATAATTTGGATTCCATTTTAAACTAAATCCTTGGATGGGGAGGGATGTAAGACTGCCCAAACCAAGCTGTCACTACATTTAGTGCTTGTGTTTTATAAGGCATAGGGTTATAACATCTTGCTCCTGGGGTTAAGCTCTCAAGATGGGGTATAGCTTTCTCTATCAGAGACCTGAGACTTTAAACTCTTTCTCCACTCAGAGACATCTCATTCTCAATATGAAAGCATTTAGAAGGAGATGCAGAAGTTATTTCCACACTTAAGAACTCCTCAGTCAGCCAGAGAGGCTAGTTGAAGGTCACTCTTTTTGCTTCACTCTTCTTTGAATTTCACATAGCTTAAAAGGTAAGAAATTTAGCTCCTTCCTCTCACATTTTCTTACTTTAATAGATTCTGGGGTTTGCTTGTTGACAGTTAAGTAGCAATATCTGTACCAAGAAAAGATCATATTCCCATGTAATTATACTGCTATGCAATTATAAGTTGCACAGGAACTATGATATGAATTCTTCTTTATCTGTAAATGTTTGAATCACTTATATGGGTTCCACTTACTTTCCTTTTCTGGACCCTTTTGTGTAATTGATATCTTTTATTGGTGTGTCTATTAATTAAATTATTCAGGCTCAATTATTTTCAATGAGATTGCAAGTACTACCACAGGTCACATTTAAATTTCTTTTCTGAGTAGCTTATGATAGAGTAGGTGAGTTATTCCAGTTCAGCATCACAGGAGTGAACAAGTGCAGGGGCTGGGCTCCAACAGGGAAGTGAAACAGAGGTGGGTTAACTGTAATCCGGACAGGCCAAAAGATGGGAGCAGTTTCACAATTGTTTCTTATGCCAAAAGCCTGTAAAGAACTCTGAGCCACAGTGGAAAAAAAAAAACAAAAACATGATGTCATGTGTCTTAGATGTCAGCCCTGCAGTAATGAATTTTGCCCAGTGAGACTTTTCCTCCTCTTGCACCAAAAATTCAGAGAAAAGTAACAGTGGGATGTCAGGGCAACATGGAGTGGGAAGGAAGATCGGGCATATTATAGGAATAGCTTTAGGAATAGTTCAACTACCTCACACTTCATGTTTCCAACATCAGGGGCTGCCTGCAGGAATCAGCAGCTTTCCTCTGCACATGTGTCTGCCCTCCACCTGAGCCAGGTGTTCTTAATTACCAGTTTATCCAAGCAAAGTTTGCTGGGATTGCTTTTTTTGGGGTGGGGAGGAGACTTCGTGTATTCATAAACATTATGTTAAACCTCTGAGCTTGGGGCCAAAAAGTAAAAGTCAAGCATCCAGCAAAATCTTGTTTCAGTTATGGAAGTTCTTTCTTGTTAGGGGAATTGAATATCTGTTCTCCTTGTTCAATAGTTCTTGAAGGGTATTTGTCCTCTGACTTGTATGATAGATCAATGAGGGTGAGAAACAGGACCGCGATGAGATGTTGGAAAGGACTTTACAGTTTCAGTACCCATATGATCAGCTACTATAATGATAATAATCACCATGGTAACCTTCCATTGTGCTTAACCTTTGTGCAAAGGACATTGTTTATTTTATCTCAAATTAATTCTTAACATAAACACTACAAAGGCTCAGTTATATGCCCTTATACACAGAAGAGAAAGATAAAGAATACTGAGAGCTTTAGCGTGTCAAAAGTATTTCCTGAATATATTAATGGAATACAATATAAATATGTATTGAACATCTTGATGTGGTTCTGGTCCTTGTGGAAACGGTGTTGCAATACATAGAAAGAAAGGGCAGGAGGGAAGAAAGGAGTGAACACTGAGTTCTGGAGGTAGGTGTATGGCTCAAAGGAGAGCAAGCACCATTGCCCTAGGCAGACTGAATCCTGAAATCAGTTACAGTATGAGGAAGCAAGACAACGTTGGGGAAGTCAGAGGGGAAAACAGGCATTTTTAAGCATGAAATAGATGAGCTCTGATTCTTTTGCAAGAATGTTTGATCTCTGACCCATTTTATAACACCCACTGCCTGTGGGTGGCCCCAGGGTTAACTGTGGCCAAAAGGGGCCTTTAAGCTTCAGGGTAGGTCCTTCTAGAAGGGACGGCAGAAGCAAAGATGCTGGAAATAATTCACCTTCCTGAGAGGCAAGGTTTGCGGTTTGCTTTGTTTTCTAATCTTTTTTTTTTTTCTTTTCTGTTTGTATTCGGAACATTCTACTTTGTTCTATATATTCTGAAATTCATGTCCAGGTATTTATGAGTCTTTTGCTTCTGATATTTTTGTTTTGTCCTCTCTTTTCTTGTGCCGGGATTTGGCTAGTAAATCAGAATTTACCTAGTTACCAATTGGGGATTGCTTCACCAATAATCTTATTTTTTTTTAAAAAAGCAATGCTTTGATTGCTAGCCTCTGCCTCACTCCCCAGTCTTTATCTACCCTTTCAACACTGAGAGACTGAACAGTATCTGCTTTTAGTTCTGACAATTATATTCCACTGTAAAAATGATTTCTAGGATAATGTCTGTGATTTATATTCTGTGTTTGTATAATCCACTCATTTTGCTCAAGTAATTCAGTGCTTTCTAACACATGGCATGATTGAAATGAAAAGGAACTCATTTCCTTGGTTTCCTGGAAAGGACAGACAGAAAAGTTCCACCTCAACATCCCTGGACCCTGAACATGTTTCTTTCCTTGTTACTAAGGTCAAGATCCTCCAGCACATACCATCATTCCCTTCAACAGTATGGACCGGGAGACACTGGTGGAGATCGTTACCTCTCCTGTATCAGGGACAGGCAGACTTGTAGATCTGAATCACAAAATGAAGGAAATAGCCCAGAAACATAACCCAGATCTTTTTCATTCGTCCCAATCTTTCTCATTCATCTCCTTTTTCATTCCTCCCTCCTTTATCCTCTGTCCATCAAAATAAGCCTACTAACATTGCTAGATCCTTACAGCTTCCACATCAGAACTGGAGTGAACATAAATTTTACTTGGCTCAATTTCTTCCAAGTTTCCAGTAGAAGAAGGAGATTCCACTATTGGTTGTTATTGCCACTTTATCTTACTTAGGAAAATATATCTAGAAAACATGTTTTGTTGTACTGGCAGTGTATAAGTAGTAAAACTTTGTTCCATAATTTAGCCAAACCAAAGCCAAACACAGAACTCTGATTATATCAAATGAGAAATTGTGCTTTCATTTTGAAAGTTAAATCCTCACTATTTAGGTGTTGGTTGACTTCCCCCCACTCACACTTTTTACTTTTAAAATGGGACCTTGAGATAAACATAGAATGCTTCAATGTGCCATCTTTCAATTTTTATCTGATGTGCCATCTTTTCAATTTTTAATCTAATAAAAATTGAATTGAGGTTTGGGATCACCTATTTCTCCTTCCTCCCCTGTGTCTTTTTCCGTTATATTCCCCATTATACATATATAGACACAATCACACATACACACAGAGACACACAGCTTTAAGAATGAGGCACTTTTTTTTTCATTGTGACTTCATAGAAATATGGGATTGTTTGTATTATTTCCTGCAAAATCCATTCAGTTAAAATATAAAAAGGAAATGTATTCAAAGACACTAAGATACGAGTGATCTGCTTATATCATGACCTCTATTGGAATAGAGGAGGAAATAGCTTCTTTCTGATTATGATGTGTAAATGTGCATGTATGAAAATTATGTAAATCATTGGACATTTTAATAGGAAATGATAACATTTTACAAACAGGAATAATAGTGGCATTTTGCTTTCAATCATATTTAGAATAAGGCTAATGCCAATAAATGTATGGTTCAGAGTTAGACTATAGTACAATTCATAAAGGGCTTTTTTGCTTCATTTACTAAGCAATAGAACTCACAGGTATAGTGGGCAGACTATTTACATGAATATATCATGTTAAATGGTATATATTCATTTAAAACCATTGCTTCTAACATAGAGGAAAAGAAAGAATATAAAAACTCACTTCAGATAATATTTTCTCCTCTCTGTTTTCTTTAAGAAGACTCAATGTTTCTCTCTAAGTGTTTTTTAATTTCCAGTTTTATTTTCTGTAATTAGGAGTAACAAATGAAAATCTTCCCTCCCAGGAAAAAAAGTGCCAAATAGAATAAAGAAGAAAGCCCAGAAGAGACTCCAAAATTCAGATCCTCAAAGTCATGCACAAAGCTTTGGTTCGACTCACTGGTACTTTCAGAAATCAGAACAAGAGGATGAACCTACTGAGACACAGACAAACAAATGCTTAATGTAGCAGAGAGGAGAAGGCCAGAGATGAGAGTTTTGTCAGGTATTTATTACTGGAAATGTCCTGTATTCTGAAGCTACTCATTTTTAGAAGCAAAAGTGCATCAAATATTTGAGAAGCATTTACATAGTTTAGGCATAGAGATGATTACTAACCACATCACATGTTTCAAGTATACCTGTTTTTTAAGCTACAAAAAATTGATGAACTCAATTAAGTTCCATAAAAATCTGGAAACTTGTCCAGTTGGTGATTCTGTTGATAATTTTAGAAATGTCTTTATATGCAGTCTACTAAACTCACCAGATCCCAAATAAATTAAACATTTTTAATAAGAAGTTTATGTTAGAAGGATATATACCTTTGGTTATCATAACATTTATATATTAAAGAGCCCATAGAGGAAGCTCCTTGGTGGGATACATGCTTATGAGGACCTCAGTTGAAACCCTTGTAGCCCTGCCCCCTCAATGATTTACATATTATCTAAGTTGCTAAAGCCCCCTGTATTAGCTTCTTTTTAATTTTTCTGTTTCTCTGTTCTTTAATACTTTAATTTTCAGATATGTGCAAAAAAAGTCTAAATAGGTGCTATGATTTGGATTATTATCCCTGAAGGGGCCCATGTGTTAAGGCTTGCCCCTCAGTCTGTGGTGCTATTGAGAAGTCGTGGGACATTTAACAAGAATTGGAAGTTTTCCACTCATATATGGGCACTTCCTTGGAAGGGATGTTGGGACCCTGGCCACTTTCTTCAGTGGAAAGATGACTAACACAAAACATTGGTACTGAGAATTAAAACCATTGCTGATAGAGACAGCTTTATCTTTGCAATTAGTTTATGGATATTTGGAAAACTTTGGAGGACTGGGCTAGTGAAAGCCTAGAATGTTGTAAGTGGAGCTTAATGGGTGATTCCAGTGAGGACATTAGAAGACCAGAATGTTGATAGATATGCAGACAATAAAAACTATGCTCAGGAGTTTTCATATCAAAACAAGCACTCTATTGGGAATTAGGCTAAAGGCCTGTTTTTATACCATGTGAAAAATTATGTGCATGCCCTGAGACTTTATAGGAGGCTGAGTTTAATGGTGACAGACTATCTGACAGGATATTTCCATGCTGCACAGCATTCAGGCAGCAGGGTAAATATTACTGGCACATTTAGATGAATTTACTGTTAAAATCAGAAGGAAAAAGCTGAGATGAGAATTTAAGATCTTTGGTCAGAAAAGGAGTACACTTAGAGATGCTGTTAAGGAGGATGAACTTACTAAAGACAGTAACACCATTAACAAGGACAAGTACTTTTCACCAGCTCAATAGGAAAAATACCTTGATGGCATTTCAGGAAGGGGGATGAAGGGAAAGGAGGAAGACAGAAAAAGGAAGGATAGTGAAATGCATCTGAAATAATTTTCCTATGTATGTATATGAACACACCATAGTGAATCCACCATTGTGTACATACATAAGAATGGGGTTGGGCTGGGGATATAGCTCAGTTAGTAGAGTACTTGCCTTGCACACACAAGACCCTGGGTTCAATCCCTAGCACCACCAAAAAAAAAAAAAAAAAAGAGTGGGTTTCTAATTAGAGTAATATATATTCCTTACATGTATAATTATACCATAATGAATTCTACTGTCATGTAAAGCTAAAAATAACCAATTCAAAATGAATCAGCAAGATCCCACCCATTAGAGGCTCTAAGGCTGAACATTATTTCAAAGAATTTGAGAAAAGAGCCTTGGGCTCCCCTGATTGCTCAGAACCTCTTAGGAAGTTAATTCCCTGGGATTTGTCTCTCAGGTTCAATCATTAAGGGACTCAGAGTTCATTGTAGCCATGGTTCTAGAAGATGGGTGAAACCAGTTTGGAAGGCATACAGAATACAAGTGTTGGGGTCATGGAGGATTCCACCAAGATTTAGAAACAGCCTGGGAGGCCAGGCAGCATGTGACATGGTCAGAGGCCTCTGTGAGCAACCCTAATGGAACTATGCCTGAAGCTGTGAAAGTGAAATCAAAAGCTTCCATGGAGACTTCAGGAAGTTAGAAATGCCAGGAACGTGAAACTATGAGAAGTTATAGGCAACAAGAAAAGTGATCTCAAGAAATGGCCATGTGGGTTGCAGTGGGAAAGGGTACAGGGGCAAAGGTGCACAAACTCTTTGGACCTCACTTTATAACACAGAGTGCCCTGGATGCCAGTCATGGGGCTGAAGGATTTAATGTTTACCCTGCTGGGCTTCAGTATTGCTTTTGTCTCATTTATCCTCACTATTTTTCTATTTCTTTTGTTTAAAAAGAGAATGTTTACTCAGTGCTTCTGTATGTTGGACATAGCTTGTTTTATCATTTTTATAGGAACCTGCATTGCCTTGAGTCTCAGAGGTGATTTTGTACTTAGAAATTTGAGCAATGCTGAACAATTAAGACATGGAGAATCTTGAAGAAGAACTAAATGCATTTTGCCTTAGGAATTCGATATGAGCCTTTGGTAGTTGAGAGTGGAATATTATGCTTTGGATGTGTCCCCCATATACTCATGTGTTATAGGCCTAGATGGAAGTATTATAATTATTTAGAACACGTACAGAAAGGGCATATTGGGGGCCTGGTCTCTTCTCTTTTCTCTCTCTCTTTCCAGCCAGTATAAAGCAACTTTTTTTTTCCCATGTATTTCCATCAATATATACTCCCTCACCACAGACTCAAAAGCAATGAGTCAACTGGCCATGGACTGAAACCTTCAAAACTGTGAACCAAAATACGCCTCTCCTATTTTTAAGTTGATTTATCTCAGTATTTGTTATACCAATGAAAAGCTAACACAATAAGAAAGTTACACAAACCACAGAATGTGTTGGGAATTTCCTCATTGACTAAAAAAAAAAATAGTTTAATCTGTGTACCTTGATGTGAAAGTTCATTATAAGGTAAGAGAGTGTGATTTCATAAACTTTTGTTATTCGATCAAAGTAAAGTAAAATTAAAGAATGATAATTTCTCATTGTTGAATCAATCTGGTGACTCTTAGTAGTGGTGAGTTTGATACCCATGTGACTTTTTTGTTTCTACAACTGACAGTGAACGGAAGGATTATGCCCCACAAATTGGTGCTATTCAAAGAATTAACTGGTCCAGAACACCAAGAGTGCCAATGTTGAAAAATCCTGAACTAGTAAACATTATTTATGCTGAGCAATGACAGAGAGGGAAAACTAAGTTGGACCTGGCAAAAAATAAAAATAGCTAAAATTAGGTATGAAGTCTGATCTGGGGACATTTTTAGATAGAACATAAATTAATTAAAGCATTGATTTCATATGGCATATGCCCTGCTCCTTATTACCTCCAAGGAAGATTGTAATTATTACATTTTGAATTTATTTTCTTTAATATCTATTTTTGTATTAATCTCTTTCCATTATTTGAACCCTTTCAAAGAAATAAAACTTTATATCTGCTTTTGTGTGTGCATGTGTATATGTGTGTATGTGTGTGCTTATGAATGTTTTGGATGATATTTCTAAACTAGTAGTACTTTTTGGTTAAAAAAAAAATTGATTAACAGCCATAGTGTTAAAGTCTTCAATGCATTAGAGCAGTGATTAAGAGCATGCTTTTTGGAGCCATACAGACCTCAAATAAATGTCACCCCAAATTTTACCTTCTTCCTATTTTTTTTTCAGTTTAAATCACTTATATTTGTAGAAGGTAACTTATTGGACACACATAATAAGAATCAGAGAAAAATAAATTTATTAGGAAGAAAAGATTCCATAGGTTGAGCATTACTAACACCAAATCTGAAACATCCTTAAATCTGAAACTTTTGAGCATCAACATGATGACACCACAGTAGAAAATTCCACACCTGACCTCATGTGATGTGATGCACTCAAAATGTAGATGAAATTAAAACATTTTATAAATGCAGTGTATAAATACACAAGCCATTACCTACAGGTTTGTGTATTAAATGACAAGAAACACAAATTCAGTCTTCAGTGCCATCCCCAAAATATTTAATTATGCATGTGTTAATATTCCAAAACTTGAGAAAAAGGAAAATCTGTAACACTTATTGTCACAAGCACACAGGATATTCATTATGTTTATAGACTATACTATAGACTACAGATATAATATATTTTTAAAACCTCAAAGAATTCGAAATATTCAAGAGTTTTCATTGTAGTTGTTTGTGTTCATACAACCTACCTATGCTGAGGAAACAAGCAAATTGCAATAACTTTCCAAAATCTTTAATCTAGGATATAAAAATCAGCAAAAGGAGAAAAGGCATGTTACTTTTAAATTAAGATGATATTTGAAATTTTACCAAGTGGTATTACATAGATATCAATCAACAAGACAATGTTACTAACTAATGGATACTGGTGTTAAAAATTAAGTATAGCCACGTTAGTGAACCTGTATACCAGCTCTACACATGGAATTAATACATAAGGGTATTTATATATGTACTCATTTGCCTACCAATGAATTTTTTCCAAAAATTTTATGGAATTTAATTAAGTTCATTAGTTTCTGTGGGTACATGTTTCATAGAACCAGAAAGAAATTATTAGTTAAATGTCAAAGCAGTGAAGTTTATAGTATATAAGGAATGTTGTAAAATTTCAGAGCTTAACCAAGATATTTGTTCTTATCTAATTATCATTATTCTATTTTAATTGGAAGCTACACAAATGTCAGACATTAAATCTAAGACAAATGTCAAGTGGAATCCCACACCTGTACAGTAACATCTCAGGTATCCACAGATATTTTAGCTGATCATTAGCAATTAGTAGCGTTTATCTGTCCATCTAATTGTTCTACTGATCTTTCCCAGGTGATTTTTCAGTCCTCTCAATACATTGGTTTGGAGTTGAAATTCTGTTGGCTTTTTATCTTGCAGCCATTTCATCAGGGTTTTAAGCTGGCTGAGCCCATTAAAATCACTACTGTACACTTGGACTGTGTTTACCCATGTGAGGCAAAGTAGAGCAAAGCAACGACTCATAATTCAGGACCAAGACATTCTTTTGCTTGAAATATTTAAATAGTTGAGACTAAGTGTTTTCTCTGCTTGAATTACAAGAATTACTTCAGTTCTCCACTTAAGTTTAAGTGAAGCAGTCTGAGCCCATTTGAACAAGTTGAATTATCTATTTTTTGCAAGAACCATTTCCTAGAGCTGTTGTAAATAGAAGAAGCAAGGCAGTCTTTTCTTTGTCCTTCTTGTATTTCTGTATTGGATCTCCCTTGAACTGTCCATCAGAAAAGGTAAAGGAATCTTACATAGGTTCAGTACTTCAGTCTATTAGGATAGGAGGGAGGATCATCTATAGAGCTGGGATTCTAACCTAAGACCCCCTGATGCCAGGCTCATTTTCCCAGGAGCTTCCTGCATTGACCTTAGGACTAGTGCTGAAGAGAAAGATGGGTTCATTTCAGATCATTGATGGCTCATTACTATTGATCTAATACCACAGCAGCAAAATGAGCCCCATTCCCCTGGGTAATGTTATCTTAGCACATACTTAGAAATAACAGTATACCACCTTCCTGGGCATCATCGGCCCAGTCAGGGTGACCTAAAATCAATCATCACAGTGCAGATTTGAATTACAATGTCCTCTGTTTCGAGACCTAAGCTCAAATGCCAAATCAAGAAAAATACCTGCTTAGCATGTTGTTACACGAGCAATGAAGGAAAGTCCAAAGAAGTTGAAAAACATGTATGTTAATGAGAGCACCCTACATCAGCACAACTTTTTGAATTCTGAATATATCTTGGCAAACTATAGTAAAACCTCATTTGAATTCTTTGTAGTTTAGATATTAAGTGTTCCCACAGAGTCCCATGGGAAGTTTTTTATTATTATTATTATTTTGTTTTGTTTTCCCCCAGGGTGGCACTATTGGGAGGTGATGGAACCTTTAAAATGGGGGGTCTAGTGAATCGTCATTAAGTTACTAGGGACATGCTCCCGAAGGGAACAGTGGGAACCTAGCTCTTACTTTTTTCTCTCCTTGGCTTCCTGACTCTTGAAGTAAAGGTTTGCTCTGCCATGCTTCCACCATATTGACTTATTCAGACTGGAATATGCTTCTGTGGGGGGATGCATTTAATTGTCTAAAGTGTAATCTTCTTTTATGATAAGGCATTGGTGATAGAATGGCACAGGGTTTGTTGCCTGTCTACTTACTGTGGTTCAGAGACAGTGTAAGTGAAAAGTGGGCAACATAAAAGGAGAAAATGGAGGAGGTCAGGCAAAAGCAGAGTACAGAGGCTTTGGATCTAGACAACGTACTCTGAAGCCTGTTCCAAAATAGTGAATCAGTTAGATTCATGAACAAATAAACAAAATAACTTAGATATTTAAATTTTAATACTTTCATCATTTTATATAGATATAACAGGCTTATATACAGTATTCTTTAGATTTTCTTTATTATGGAAAAATTTGTATATAGATTTAGGTAAATATATATATATATACACACACACACATGTTTTTTTGTTATAGAAAATTTCAATATGTGCATGGTGAAAAAAATTCTAGTTTACGCTGTTTAGTAAATCATCAACATCCTGTCAATTTTGTGTCTTTCTTTACTTCTGAACTTCTCACTTGATTACTTTACATACATTGAAACACAATGTGCCTGAAAAATTTATACATTTATGTGACCCATACCCAGAATTATGAATGTTTTCAAAAGCATATTTTTGGTTTAAATACAGTTAATAAGCTTTATACCAGCTTGAAATTCCATTTCAACTTCTGTGGATAAATCAAGAAACTTATTTGATGCCTGGACAATAAATTTAATAAAACTTATTGTTTGTAGGCAATTTTGAATGTTGACTGAGACTGTCAGAAGTAACAAATAATCTTCTTTATATAGCTTGGTGCTGAGTAGGCTTAAACAGCCTCTGCCTCTAAACTGCAATGTAATTATAAGACATGATTACAACTGATTATAATCAATCAGCATAGTCTTAAGTGTAATTTATATTGCTGCAGCTGTGGTTAGATTAAATCATCACACAAGATACAATTTCTACTAGATATGTGAAATTATTTGAACAAACCCAAATACAGTAAACCCATAATACCATAAATGCATAGTAAATTTTGCCAATTGTCTAATACTTTAGGACTCTGTTTATCACAAATAAATTTCCCCCTACAGTGGTTAGTCTTGATTTCAAAGAGATTCATGATTTCACCACCATTGGCCGATATTACTTCTGGCTATTTATTCTTTACTTGCTAAGATTTTGTATGTGATATGTAATTATTGTATGGTATTCAAAAAGAAAAGTACTATGATTATAAAGCTAGGATTTTTCACCCTAATTGTTCATAAAACAGAAGAAAGTCTCTAATTTTCATTTTTAGTCTCTATAATGAGACCAACCTTGGCCTTATAGTTGAAGCTCAGATTCACCAAACATGTATTTGTGGAGACTAGGAGGAATGAGGACTTAGGTTAGGTCCTTTTTTCAAAAAAGTACCATTATAGTTGGAACTTTTAGAAAATGAAGGATATAACTTTAGACACTGTGTTACTCAGATTTTTATCTACATAACAAATACCTGAAGTAGTCAATTTATAGAGAGAAAAGGTTTATTTTGGCTCACAGTTTGGGAGGTTTCTTATCTGTTGGCACCATTGCTATGGGGCCTGTTGTGAGATGGGACATCCATCGTGGTAGGAGTGTGCAGTGGAGCAAAACCAAGCTTTACAACAATACAGGGAGAGAGGAAAAGAGCAAAAGGAAAGAGCTGGAGTTCCACTGTCCCTTTCAATGTCATGCTACAATGATCCAAAGGCTTCCTACTTGATTCCAAGTTTTAAAGCTTTTTACCATCTCCCCATAGAACCAAGCACAAGACTGAGCCTTTAACTCACAGATCTTTGGGGGACATTTTAGATCTAACCTACATTAGATACTTTAAATCCACAACAATTAGGAAAATGAAAGTAGCTTATCGAGTGCTGAGTTAAAAGCAGGATAAAATCAACACTTGTTTTACCACTTTCATGTACCATATATCTATTAACATTTATTTAGAAAGTTGAATTCTCTGAGTTTTAATCAGATGAAGATGAAAGTGGTTAGAAAACACTTGCATCTTTTATAGTATAGGGCTGCTGTGAAGATCAGAAGATACAATTAATATAAGTTTTTGAGTTCAATTAGAATTAATGGCATTCTGAAATCCTCTATTTTTATTATGACTGATTTAATTTTGTTTCTTAAACCAAAAGTTGCCAAAATAACAGTATATTAAAATTTTAACAAAAGGTATTTTGTCCATGCAGTATCTCCTCTAAAAATTACACAATTAATTCTCACAATTTTATAATCTGTCTGTGGAAAATAATGTTATGTATATTGTAACTCAGTCAAATACCTGGAAAGTGTAAAGGTTAGCTCTGGCAGCCCAGAGATGCAGCTGTTTGGCAAGAATACAAGTTCACTATCAAATAAGAAAACACATTTTCGTGTCTTAAGGCCTGGAAAAATAGGTATGGAGCTTTTGAACCTAAAATTCTGCAATATTTTGTGCAGATTCACAAAATAAATACAAAATAAACACTCAACCATTTTTTTTAAATTTTGTCACTTAGAAATTAACCTCAACTATCAAAAAAGAAAAAAAATCATACTATTGATACTTTATAACCATAATATCTCCCTCAGCATTAGATCTCTCCTCATCTAGTGAATATTTAAGATTTTTGTGGTTTTTTAATGTTTTTAAAGGGACTACTATTTTTTTTCCTAGATTTATTAAACACCAACTTTCTCTGAAGATTAAAACTTGGCCTTAAAAAGAATAGTAATATTGATTTTGGGTACTGATTACGTTTTGAAAAGCAGAAAAAAAAAAACCAACTCTCACTAAGCTATAACACAAGGATTCTTATTTAAAATCAAACTCATGAACTATTGATATACCCCCAGGTAAACAGTAGGCTTATATGGAATGAGGAAGATTGGTGGGAGCAACATACAGATAGTAAACATGGAATCTACAGAGGCCATCTGTCAGTAGATATTAAAAAATTACCTGCATTTTTATAAATATTTGATTTTTGCTACCTCATAGAACCATTACAATCTTTAAATAAAGAATACAAAGTAATTCCACTCAAAGTCTATGTGGTAGACGTTTTATAAAAGTAAATCTAACTATAAAATATTTTCAGAAGTTTCTTGCCCAAACTTTTCCTTTAAAATGTGGGAACATAAAATTACTGGGTCCAGCCTGTGTCTTCTTGGGTGCAAGTATCTTAGAAAAGCTGCCTTGTGACTGTGTAAACAGCAGGTGATAGAGAGCCATAGCAGAGCCGCCCATCATGTGCAGGGGGTAACCATGGACTTTTCATGGCAGGGCTCCTTACTTTGCCAGCGTGCAGACACAGATGCAAGTGAAACCAGTTGATTTAACACAAAGCTGGCTCATGGGTATGCCCCTCCCACTGATACCTATATAAGCACCAATCTCAGGGAGCACGAGGGGGAAGAGTTAGAGTCTGAAAGATTAGCATTTTCTCAGAAGAGACTGAGTTATCTGAAATGGCAGGTTAAACTGGTAGAAAAAAAAATTAGATATTTTTGTCCGGAATCTGTTCTCCATTTCCTGGGGAATACAAGAGGAACTTCAGATCTATTATGGAAGATAGTGAAGCAACATTTGCATGCATCCCTGGCCACTAATTTTATACTTTCATGAAATGTTATTCTGCATCCTTAGCATGTTTATTTTCCTACTTCTACCACAATGATTCTATACTACTACCTCTCTTCTTAAATATTCTTTCCCTGACTACCCAATTCTTACTCTGCTATTATCATACCCAACTCTCTACCCATTTCTTCTTTCTCTCTTACTCAATAAATGTTTGTGATACTGCTAGATTACCAGATATAGTCACATATATATCCTGTTCAATTTCAATTTTATATAAAACAAAGAATGAATTTTAATGTAAGTATATTACAAATAGTGCATGGGACATACTTATAGTAAAAAAAAAACTATTCATTTTTATCTGCAATTAAAATTTAAGTAGGCACTCTATATTTTATCTGGCAATATTCTATTATTTTCTATTTATGCAATCTGAGATTATTTCCCCTTTAATTATCTAATCAATAGAAAGAAACATTTGCCTTTATGAGGTATACATTGTTGTACTTTATTTTTTTAAATTACACTCATAAGACAATATAAAAATCCTTAAATATGCTAACCTCTGGATTTATACACACAAGCAAGACACTTCTTCAATTCTTGTGAAATTAAGAATCACACTTTGATTTTCTATACAAAAGCCAGGTCAGTAGGCCTTCCTGTGATTATTTTACAAACATAATACTTACTCAACTCTAATTAAGATAAAAAGAATTCTTTTGACAGAAATCCAGGCTAGATTTTCAAAGACTGGCAATCCATTATATGCTTCATCACTCTTACTTGAGGTGAACATAAAAGTCACTCTTGTGACAACCTCAGTGCCCATTCCATAACAGCTCTGCCTAATTACCATACTTAACATCAAACCCCAACCTAAGTTAATGATACAGTGTTTCAGTATTCTATTCCTGGAGAGTAAACTACCACAAAACTTAGTATTTCAAAAGTCTAACTATTTTATTTCCTCACAGTCCCACACTCTGGGCTAAATTCTGAGTGACTGCTTTGCTGATTGATTGTATGCACGTATTCTGGTAGTGAGTTAGCTGTGATCTAGCTTACTTTGCACTTAGGGGCAGTGGACTTTCTCTCCATGTTATCTTGGGCCTCTTTCCCTCTACATGGCCTCTTCCTGTTCTTGCTTTAAGTGGTCATACACATAAAGCTAAACAGTTTAATCAGAGTTTTCATGCATATACCACTGGAAGTTGCTAGGCCTTCTTAAGGCATAAGCCAAAACCCTTACATAGGTCAATGTCCCTTCTACCACATTCTGTTGGATAAACTTAGTCAATGGCCTAACCCAACTCAAACGGAAATTACCTAAAAACGTGGTTAATTTGGAACAACCAGTGTCACAGACAGCCCTATAACAGATAACAGATGGTGTATCTAAAAACAAATCATAAATTAACTCAATCAAGGTTTGATTATACATTAATAAAATACCTTATATCATTTCATTATTTTCTAAGTATCCAAGAATGGAGGACAGATGAAGAAGCTTCAGGGTCCAATATACCATGTTGGTAAACCCTAGATTTAAACCCTAGATTCCTGTCAAATAGATATAATTGCTTATTTATATTTTATTGTGATATGAGTCTTATAATCACATAAATCTTAGTTACATAAGTTCATTAATTTCTCCATGTGTATATTATTATATAAGCACTACTCATATAAAATATGAAACATTTTTAACACTTCAGGGGACCTCTTGTACTCACCCCCTTTCAAGTCTTACAAAGTAACCACTATCATGACACTATGACCATTGATATTGGTTTATTTTGGTAAACATCCATGAGTGCTTGAAAAGAAAGTGCATTTTGCAGTTATTTGCTGTAGATTTCTTTGTAGGTCAATCAGGCAGAGATGCTTAATTGTACTTTTCAAATCTTCAGTATCCTAACTAGTATACTTTCTGCTTAAAATGGACAATTATGTTTGTGCACTTGTATCTCCTTTCACTTTCATTAATGTTTGTTTTACAAATTTTGAAGTTACTACATAAATACTCATGGTTTTGAGGTGCTTTAGCTACTTCTTGGCTGAACTTTTTATTCTCACTTTCTCTAGTTGGCATCTACAGTGTGCAGTAAAGTGTGTTAGGGAAAATAACTTTGTGTTCCTATAACAAATGTAGTAATCACCTGAAGCATTTCATGCTATAAAATTGCAATTGTGAACTTATCTCTATCCATTCAGTTTAAACACAGTATAAGATGACAAATATAGAATATGGCTTTTGAAGTCCCAAAACTAAATAAATTGTATTGCTTTTATTTTTTTCCATTTTGGGTGATTTTCAATTGTACAGCTGTGGCTGAACTTAAGCGCTGATCACAGGTGTTCTATAGCATCTTTTTCACAAAACAAGTACACAGTAGCCATTTTCAGATTATTTAAAAGCCAATTTAAACATCCCTCAGGTCTCTATATGAGCAGATGTCCAATTCTCTACAACATTCAGCTCAAGTGAAAAGTATGCTTTTTTAAGTACTGAAATACCCAATAATGTGATTTGCTGGTAGATTTTTTTTTTACAGTTTTCTGACCACAGAATTGGTTAATTGTCCCCCTGATTATCTTCTCTGAACTAAAATCACCCTACTGAAGATATTTGAACTACCTCTACCACAGGTGTCAGCAAACATCCTTAGATGTTAATCCCATTAGACATAAAACTTCCTCAGATAAGGAAAAAATTGCTTAACAGCCCTCAATACAAATTTATAATTAACAATTTCTTATTCTTCTAATACAACTTCACTTCTATTTTCCCTAAAAATTATTTATTTCAGTTGAGAGGTTGAATAAGGCCATCTAAGAAATTCCAAATAATTTTCTGAAAAGTTAATTTAGTCTTAAGGTCAAAGTGAATATTGTACATATTTTGAACAAAATCACTCAAAACATTTTTGTCAATTCTAATTTATTTAATATTGGAAGACACACACACACATACACACACACACACACACACACACACACACACACACACACCCTGTGTAATCATGTTAATAGAATATTATCAAACAACTGATTTCTTTGTATTCACAGACTGTATATATGTAGATAAAGTCAGTATGGAATACATTTTCCTAGAAGTGTACAGTAAAACAAAATATAGTGATGTGTATAGTTAATTGTGATGGCACACTTTACTCCGAGAAATATTGATAATTAAAATTTGCGGGCTGGGGATGTGGCTCAAGCGGTAGCGCGCTCGCCTGGGATGCGTGCGGCCCGGGTTCGATCCTCAGCACCACATACCAACAAAGATGTTGTGTTCGCCGAGAACTAAAAAATGAATATTAAAAAAAAAATTCTCTCTCTCTCTCTCTCTCTCTCTCCTCTCTCACTCTCTCTTTAAAAAAAATGTATTTAAAAAAATTGCTATTTTTTAAGATAATTAACACATAAAATTCAAAAATGCCTCTTGACACAAATTTTAGAATGAAAGAAATGGTCCATTTATATTTTAAATGAATAAAACACATTCCATCATTTAATAAATTTTAGTAATCATAAATTTTCTTGAAGAAAAAATTTAGGGTTAGTATAAATAAAGTCCGAGTTCTGCCATTATCCATCTAAGTAACCAACTAGCCAACTATCTTTCTGAGCATAGGTTTATCACTGAAATTTCATGGTCATGAGTATCCTCAGCTGTAAAATGGAAGACTAGGAATGGCTGATAGTTTGGGTAATTGATAATAACAAAAGCTTATAAAAAATTTCAGAAAAAATACTAAAGCACAAGATGTAATGAAACCATATTTGTCTTATATGGAAGGTTGACTTTTTAAAATTAAAATATAAAGAAAAATAGATGAAAGAGAAATGATAAAAGAAAATCTGAAGGTATTTAAATAAATCTGACTACACATACACATATTTAATTTCCAAGTTAGTAGACAAGAACAACTTGGTGAGAGAAACACAGATTAAAAAAGTACTTACATGGAAGCTCAGCATGACAATTTAAATCACAAATCGGGTTAATTAACTGGTTTTATGGAACTATGTAAAGGTTAAGTGTAAGGAAAATGTAACTAGTAATTTAAAATTCATTTGCTCATTTATTCTTTTCTAGTTCTGTGAAGTGAAATATAGATAAAGAAAAATAGGCTGCCTAAAAAGGGAGATCCTTCTTTCTATTTTCTCGCTGACAGAGTACAAAAATATGAATTCTGCATGACATCTGTAGAAAGAAATTGCTTAAGAAGCTGTAAATTGATCCCAAGGATACTGGGAGAAACTTGCATCCAACCCTGAATATTAGCAGTGAACCCAAGACCACCTTCCACTTCCTATTGCCCTAGCGGCCTGTACTTTAATTCTTCCTTTCTCTCTGAAGATTTCAGATTCTGTGAAGATTGAGGAATGTTTTCTGACTGCTTTAATGAGAGTAATTCAAATCTAAATTGCTTTAGGTATGTTTAAGCCCTTTTAAAGGACAAAGTATTCTAATATGTACCAAATCAATGTGGTAGGTGTTTTGTTTGTTTAAATAACTAGGTTTTACACTAACAAAATTTAGCTGCGTGAGAGTGAGATTTCTGTTTACTTCAACGATTATTTACTAAATACCTCCTGATATGTTAGATATGTTTCACATAGAAAGATAAAGGGAATAAAGCATGATTTGAACATTCAACTTTTTGTAAGAAAGCATGACATCTAATTGTTTGTATTTCTTTTGTATCAGACCTCTCTTACTTCAACATTTTATCTCCTAAACAGTTGGTAGGCCCATTCAGATAGTTTAATTTCTTCCTTCACAAATGTGTATATTATTTATTAATATAAATAATTGCTATTGAAGCAACTATTATGTTTTTAACATTCTGCTGGAATTTTTTACATAAAAGAAAATCTCATTCATTCATCAAAACTATCTCCATGATTTGTTTGAGGAAAGTGAATAATCCAAAATTATTTAATCACAATGTATAAAAGACAGAGGCTTATCAGCACTTGTTTGCAGGTTTTCTACTCTTTGACTGCATTACAATTGGGTTGCAGATTATGACTGACCATAGTCCTACAGAGTGCTTTACTAAGATAAAGTTCCTCAGTAACTGTAACATAGAAATTTGAAGCTTAAGTCAAAGTTGGCTCTATCTCATTTTTGCTAGGTTATCTGGACAAACCACTTAATATTTATGTGCTTTAGATTTCTCAATTATAAATAGGGATAGCATTTACCTCATATTGTTGCTCTGTTGATTAGTTAGTATACGTGCATTTAATGTACAAAGAGGTCCTTCTAAGAACATTAAAAGTTAGCTCTTATTATTGCTAACTAAAAGTAACCTTTGACAGATGCTCAATGTGATTGTGAAGGGATTTAATAATACTATCAGCATAAAATGCTTAGACTAGTACTGCCAGATAGTAAATGTTAATTATTATTACAGTAGTCTTATGTGATAAGCACCATGGTTATGAATCACATAATAGATCTGCATGCAAACAAATTCTTTTGTGGTATTTGCTTTAGATTTATTTTAGTACTCTAGGTCATTCTCTAAGTTGGAGAAATATAAATTTAGGTGAATTTTGAGGGGAGTGACAAAATTGAGTTAACTAGTTATAATAAGAGCAAAAAATCAAGAGAATTCTAATTTTCAATCAGAGACTACTTTATCTATGTCAAATATATGAAGAAATGCTGCAATTAAAGAGGCAGGGTTTTTTTTGTTTGTTTTTTAGGGGGTCAGTAAATAAAAAATGTTCTGTAGGATTTTTTCTGAGGTCCAATAAAATTTAACTGCCTCTTTCCCAACAGTCTCATTTGACAGCTTATTTCCTCAAATTAGCAACAGTTACAGTCTCAGAATTTTTATGTTGCAAGGTGTATTTGGAATGAATGGGTGGCAGGCCCAAGGAATCACTAGGTGACTTGTTTTAAACATTCTTTGCACAAGAAACAAAAACTTGATTTCATGAAATCTGAAGACAACTGATATTTATAGAAGTTTAAAGGCCCTGAAAACATCTCCTAGCACCCATAGTATAACTTTAAACATATCTTTGTTTATGTTATATTTTGCATGTTTATGCTTTGAAATGAAAACATTTTATATTTTATAGTAATTTATAACTATTATTTTGTTGCTAAAATGGAAAGAGAAATGGTGAGGAAAGGCATCGAGAAATAATATTCAGCCACAATTCTTACAATAATATTTTAGGTGAGAGTGATACATTATTTGGTCCATTAGCTTCAATTTCCCCACTACAAAATGGCAGAAATATACTGTCTCTAAGACCTGTTCTACCTTTAAGCTAAAATTATGTAGTCATATATATATATATATATATGCATATATCCTAATCATAAATTCAATTTATACTACTCATCAGGGTTTTATTAAGTTGAAAATTTTATATTTAACAAAGAAACTAATTAAATATCCCACATTTTCTTATATTTCCCAAATAAAAAAAATCTATGCTATGAGATGCATTACTATATTGATTATGAAAGAATTTGTCATTCCTCAAAGTGGTCCTTTAATGTACGCTGCATAATATTGTTTTTTTATATGGGACATATTTGATCCATACAGATCAAAGCAAAATTTCTCTTTCATTGAAACTATGTTGCTAACTGTCATACAAAACCAGTGTTTAGTTTTTTATAAGACTATAGGTTTAGATCCTTTTACCATTTGATAAAATAAAGTGTGTCTGTGACTAAAGAGATGCCACATACACTGAGAAAATAACCATCTCTGTACTTAAACAGAGAGCATGTTATTTTCAATGGCATATTTGTTTCATTGATGTTGAAAATGATGTAGCACCTTGAAAACAATAATAAGATGATATCCTTGTTAATTAGAGCCAAAGCAAGAGATTTCTTATACTGTTGTGTTCTTACAACTCACATGAGTGTGTGTCTGTAATATTTAACTTGTCAGTCAAGATGTTTAAGAAAATAATTATATTAATGAAGCTTATGTGATAATGAAAGGGTATGCCTGCCATATTTGCTAGTAAAATTTGCCAGACTAATTTGAAGCCAAAGTTATGTCATATTAGCAATAACGTACATGTTGCTATAAATATAACAGCTTGGTCATTTCTAGCTGTAATTATCAGTGATAAGCTTGCCTAAATATAAAGCCAAATGAGAAAATTTTTAAAAAAGCTTTTAGGGCTGGGGTTGTGGCTCAGGGGTAGAGCACCTGCCTACCATGCCTGAGGCACTGGATTTGATCCTCAGCACCACATAAAAATAAAATAAAGATATTGTGTCCATCTATAACTAAAAAATAAATCTTAAAGAAAAGCCTTTTAGGGAACATTAAAAAAATGTTTAAAATGTCCTTAAAATGGTGGAAAATGAATATATCTTTTACCTATTGGGATATAATCCACTTACATAAATATCAGACATAATATTCTTTGATAATAATAAAAAGACAAGAAAGATGACAATTTTGATAAAGGAATAACTTATAGACTTTAATCTCTATTAACATAAGGTGTTAAGGTTGCTTTTTTATTGGTTACTTAAAAATATTTGCATATTTATTATGGCTTATAAGTTATCAGTTCCATGCGAAATGTAAATCGCAGAATCATTCTTTTATAGTTCCTTAATAGCTAATTCTGCTTTTTATACTGATCTAGGAAAATTCTTCCATATATTACTGGTAATTGAAATATAAAGTTTCATTCATTTATTCTACAGATACTGATTAGGCACAAATTATGGGTCAGATGTTGTAAGTTTATGAGTAAACAAGATAGATACATCCGTCAGCCACTTGGACTTTAGACATAAGTAAGTAAGTGTTGAATATGGGGAAAGAACTAAAATTCTTAACTCACTCTTAACAATTTTGTTCAAATACCATTTTAAAAAGGAAGACATATAGAATTCACCAAACCAGCTTATAGGCTCCTGTTATGCCTAATCCAAATATGCACACATAAAATTCAATTTATAATTAAATAATTGAGCCATTAGTTGTTTAATAGCTGTTTTATTTCTAGAATGTAAGATATGTAAGATACAAATTATTTTTGTATTTTGATTTTATCTCCAGTGACTAGAAATTGTTTATACAAAAGTTAATGAAGAAGATTACCTGATTCTACCAACAATATTGTTTTTCCAATGTGAAGCTAAATAATATAGCTACAACACTATATTAACCAATTGCTTTTTTCTTTCAAAATTTTGAATATGTTGTTGTCATTCCATATTCTGGCTTCCATGTTTTTGTCCATCAGTAAGCAGCTTTAAATCTTATTGAGGATTCTATGCACATAATGAGTCACTACTCTATTGATACTTTCTGTATTATTTCTTTATCTATCTACAGTTTGACTATGATGTGTGTATGCATGGATCTTTGAATTTACTTTACATGAAATTCATTGACCTCAGACATGTAGAACAATATTTTTCATCAAACTTGAGAAATTTTAGGTCATTCTTACCTCAATATTTCTTTAAACCTTTCTTTTTCTCCTCCCATTCTGACACTTCAATTATGTATCTAATGCCATAGTACCCTGAACAAAATCTCAATTATGAGATTTGATACTTCAATTATGCAAATGTTAGTGTGCTTAATGTGTCTCAAAGCTCTGTTCATTTTTCTTCCTTCTAGTTTCCTTTCTGTTGCTTGAAATAGACAATATCAATTGACCTATATTCAGGTTCCTGTCTCTTTCTCCTGACAGTTCAGATGTGCAGTTGAAACTCTTATGTATTTTTCACTTCTGTTATTGTACTTTTAATCTCCAACATTATAATTCAGATTTTCAAAATGTGATTTATCTTTTCATCATGTGGATTTTCTCCACATGAAGAGGAATTTTTTTCATAATTTCCTTCTTTATTCAAGTTTTAATTATTTGAATGTATTTACAATAATTATTTTGAAGTCAGAGTTTGCTTAATAATTGAACCTCTGGACTTCCTCATGAACAATTTCTATTGTCTGCTTCCCGTATCTCCAGATATACATCATATTTTCTTGTTTCTTTGTATGTTTCATAATCTTTTTTGAAATATGGACATTTTGAACAATCTAAATTGTCATGGCTGTAAATCATATCCACCCCTTGCCCTATGTATTACTGTTTCCTGATTGTTGTTATTGCTACAGCTGAAATTTAATTTAATGACTTTTCCTGAATTAATTCTGCCAGCATTACTTGTTCTTTGTTGCTACTGAAGTCTCTGTTCTATTAACTTATGGGAAAAGATAAACTATTGGACAAAAATTTCCCACCCTTAACTGAGAGGCTCTGTCTGGTGTTGGGGCATGTCTTCAATGCTGTCAGTTTACGACCTTACTTACTTATTCAATGCTTTGCCCATATCTTCAAGGTCAGCCAGAAGTAAGAACTCAAGTTCTTCAGGATATTTTGTAACCATGTGTGTTAATCTTTAGTCACTGTGACTAGATACCTGAGAAAAGAAACTTAAAGGACAAATAATCTATTTCTGCTCATAGTTTCAGAGGTCTCAACCCAAGGTCAGCTGACTCCATTGCAAAACGTTATGACAGAAGGTCATGGCAGAGCAAAAGTGTTCTCCTCATGGCAGCTGGAAAGCAGAAAAAGACAGATAAAGAGAAGAAGGGACCAGGGACAAAATAGACCCTTCCAGGGCATCCCCCATCCAAGACCTACTGTCTTCAACTAGGCTCCACTTTCTTCAATGTTCAGCTCCTCCCAACTCCATTCAAAGTAAGTCACCATTAATGTATTGATCAACTGGTGAATGAAACTGAGTTTGTAATCTCTTTCCTAAATCTCCACCTCTGAACATTTCTGTATCAAGCACCACACCTTTAACATATGAATCTTTGGGGGACAGTCTAGATCCAAACCAGAACAGCTTGCATATAGTTTTAAGAGTGTAGACGTGTGGCCTTCAGGATTCCAAAGAAAATGCAAACATTCCTATGGATACTTCATTCCCAAACTTATCCTTTAAAAAATTTTAAGGTTTTGTGTTTAGTTCCTTTTTGCACCAACTGATATTGCTACCTCAGGCAGGTGTGATGATGAACAATTGTCACTTTTTGACAAAGGTCCACTGGAAATAGGCTGTTTGTGCACAATAAATTCTGAGTTGGGACAAGTGATTAAAAGCCCTACCAGTGTTTTTTTTTTTTTTCTTTTTTTTTGTGTTTGTTTTAAGGAAAATACAAATAAGGCAAATAATAACACTTCTCTAGGAATGGTGCTTTGGAGAAACTTGGTTTTTACAGTTGTGTTAATTATGTTTTATTCATGCTTTGACATCTGAGGTCTTGCTGTCCCAGGAGGTTCTGTCCCTCCCAGAGCTAACCAGTTTCTCCATATACTCAATGCGTTGCTTGGAGTGTGCCTTTCTCATGAAAATAATTCAATCCAGAGCCTCTGCCAAACATTTATATTGGACCTAGAGATGCCAGGCCTCTATTCCCTGTCCAAATTACCCAAAGGTGCGATATCAGCAACTAGAAAAAGCTCCTATGTTCTTATGCCCACTGAAATTATTCAAACTAATTAATCCTATGTCCTGATTTACCATTCCTCACCATGAAATCTACAATGAAGGACTGGTCCACATTTTTCCCTACTTTCTCTGCCTTTTTTTGACCCAGGTTCTTCCCTACATGGCCCTAGGCAGAGTGGCATGCTCCTCCTCTTGGGAACTGTGAGTGACAAGGTATTTTGTATTCTTCCTGATTTCACCTCCTGGCTTCTTGTTGATTAAGTAAATATTCTTAATACTTTGTTTTATTTTCTCTAATGTATTTTTTAGATATACCCTCTCAATTTTGTGCTATTTTCGGGTATTTTATTGTTTTTGCCTTAAAATGAAATATTTAACAAAAAGTTAAAAAAATATTTATATTTACCATTTCCAGTACTCTTCATTCAAATCTGTAAATACAAATATTTCATGTCATATCATTTCCTTTAAGAATGAAGAACAAAATTATATGTATAATTTTACATTCAACAAACAAAGAATATAGATAGGCAAATATTCTAATGAAATCTGAGAACATTTATAATCCTGAACTCAAACTACCCCAAATTTGATATTATGCAGAATATATTTACTGATTACAATAAAATAAACTTAAAAATTAACTTTAATAATAAAAGTTGCAACTATAGTCTGACAGGCTGATTAAAAAATGACTGGATAGATGCGGGTACGGTGTTCCTAAGTGCTTTTGCGTAAGGCACTCATAAAGGAAACTGAATTGTGTTCACTTAGGCATAATCTATTGTTGGCAATTGATCTTTCAGGTTTAATTTTATTTGTTGGTAAGGCAGGTCTGTTTCATTTTATTGCTATTTGTCCCAGGCCATTATCCATACCTGAGGAGGTGGTACTTATACTAAAGATTGGTCTTTCTGCCATTTTACTCTGGCTAGGTAGGAGCTTCCATGCCTTGCATTCATGAAACCTCTAGTGTCTTTAATAAAATCTCAGCCAGTCTTGATAAATATTTATATGCTCTCAGAATATTACCCTGTGCATTTGTAGCTGATCCCTCAGTCTATAGCTCATAGGCAGCCACAAGTTAGACTTCTGCACATTTTCTGTCTCTAAAATACCCTTTTCTTTGGTATCTGAATATAAACACAGCTGCTTTGGAAGTCCTAAACTCACCTCACAGCTCAACAAGATTGCCATGCTTGTCTTGGTTTCCAACACTTTACTGTATGAAACCGGACCTGTCAAAGACCCAGGGAAGACATGGAGCTTGATTCAGGTATTTTCTTTCTGCTCATAACTGAATTTCTTCCAGTAGGCCCTGCTTTCTAGTCTGTCACCTCCCACAGGGCCACAAGCTGGCAAACAAGCATTTAACACAAGATTCTTTGTGAGCCACATCAGACCCAAACTCTAATATAACTCTACAATACTGTTTTTGTTTGTTATGATGCAGTTTCACAAGTGCTAAAGGTGTTTCCCTGCTCTAACTCTGCAAACATGTCAGCAGCAGCTGAATCATGGAAATATTTATAGGACTCTAGATTTTGGAAAAAAAGAGAATAACTTAAGCTTTGCTAAGTAGAAATACATTTCTAAAGCACTTATCTGCACATATCCCCAGAACACATTTTTTTACCATTTACCTAATCATATTTATCATGCTTATTTTAAATTTTTGGTCTTAGTGTTTTGATAAAGCATGTGTAATATATTATTGTGATATATATATATATATATATATATATATATATATATATATATATATATATAATATAAACTTGTGCCATATATTACTGTGATACATATATTATGATATGTGTGTGTTTATATATATATGTATATATATATCTGGCATATATTATCTCTCTCTATATATATATTATTGTGATAAATATGTGTGTATAAATATATATAAGGTATATATATCTATATGTAGCAGCACCAGAATTCAGAGGAGGCCAGTGAAAAGAGAAGATATATGACAAATGGTCTTTGGAGAGATGCCACAAATTGAAAAGAATGAAAAATATCCTGTCTCTTTCCTGTTTTCCAGCTTCTAATCTTTTCTCAAAGCCTTTCATTTTGAAAGTTTCCCAGAAAGTGGAGAATACAGTGTGCTTCATATATAGAGAAGTTTGTGGGGCCACATATGTCAGAACAAGTCAACAGTCGGTTAGTAAAATGAATAATAATAATCTTTCTTACCAATTAATTGCCACCAGTTACAATTTCAAGAAATACTATCAGAAATTAATTCAACTATATTAATAGGTAAAAATAAATTTTGGTGCAGAAAATGTAAGATATTCCTAAGGAAGTTTATTAAGTTTCCTTAAAAGGAAGAATATGTGATCTATGAGATCAGAAATTATTATCAATTTTATTCAATGCTGTATCACTAGAACCTAGAACAGTTTCTGACATGTGATAAACATAGTACAACTACTTATTAAAGGTATTGCAGTGATTCGGGAGTGCTTAAAGCTATATTTGTAAACTAAGATCTCTTAAAACTTTTAATATATATGACATAGGAATGGAACTGATTGTAGAATACTAGCTTCTTATAATAAAACCATATTATTGGCATATTAAATATCATCAAGAATGATATTAGGAAACAATTTAGTAAACAAAAATAAAGAACAAGTACAACAAAACTATCATACATGAATATAAAACAGTAAACATCTCTCAGTTCCTTTGTGTGCTTGTGAATACTGCAGTTGACAGATGACATTAGTCAACCAGATATTCTCATCTCCAGCAACACTGGAACATTTTCATGAATTAAGGTTTAATGTATCTCATATTTTTTTTGTTAACATGTAAATCTCTCTTTCAGAGTACATTTTGAGACCATCTTTCCTTTAACTTCATTGACACATGCTTTGACAATGATAAGCACATAAAAATACTTGTAATATATTGTTGAAGAAAATTGACATTTTATTTGCTACATCTACTTTAAATTAATGATTATGTGATTTTGTACCTAAATCATTTTGCTATTGAGTCAAAACTGTAATTCTAAAATTAATATAATGCTATTCATATAGCATCTTCTGAATACATTTATATTGATAAATCATGCTTATAATTTAGTGAACCTCCTGAGTGTACCAGGTTAAAAGGTATAATTAAATATATGTGTGTGTATACTCATTTCTATTCTTTTGAAACTGAATTTTATAATGTTTTAATTAACATTCTATAGTATTTAATTTCTGCTCTTGTAGACAGACCATGTTAAGCCTCATCAACCAGGAGGTTTTCTACTAGGTTACACTGTTCAGATTTGTTCAGATGAAGTTCTACCTTAAAGCAATTATTTGTGTAAAAATAATTGATTTTTCAAATGATAGAAAATGTCAGTTTATGTACTCAAAAAGAATTTGAATTTTATTTTGAATTTCTTGCCTAAAATTTTAAATAAATTAGTTTATTTAATATGCAATTTAAATTCTTATAGAAAGGCATAGAAGTAGGATAAAATGTACCCGTAAACATCTTATGATAGTCAATTATAAGCCTTTTAGGTCAAGAGTTGCTCTTTTTCATATATAAGTTCTTTCCTTTTATCAAAATTCTGGTATCGAGTAAGCACCAAATCAATTATTACTGAATACAGAAAATAATTGATTAATTTCATATTAATTCCTAAAAAGTACAATTGGAAGAGAAAATCAAATGTTTTCAATGCGCATCTTCACAACTGAGTTGGCAGAATAATATGACAAAGTCTAATACATGTTAAGATTTTCAAATATATATTATTATTGATTTACAAGCAGAATTGTGTCGCAAAACTATTTCATTTAAAGGATATTATTTTATAGTGCCAATTTTCTATTGTGAATTGATTTTGTTTTTGACATAATTCTCTAGTTATTTTGGCATTTTATACTTGCAAGTATTTTTTTTTCCTCCAGCCAAGTTTCCATTCTTTGCCAGGAAAGGCATGGGACCCCTTCAGGGGAAGGAATGGGAACAGCTGTCCTATCCAGTGTTAGTGCCAACTTGAATGATTTTCGGCCAACTCAGATGAGTGATACACTGGGTAGCTCCTGAACCAACCTGGAAAAGTTTATTGGTCTCATTCAATAATATTTTTAAAGAAAAAAAATGTATTATGTATATAAAATCTTTATTTTATTTTTTTCATGTTAAACTTCACAGAAGTCAGTTGAAAATTTACAATGCAGGAGAGACTGCTGTCTGAAATATGTACTTTATTCTCTATGCCAGACTACCAGAGCTATTTTTCCATAGTAGTTTTCTCTTCTGAAGCTGAACAGCAGCAAGGTGAGTAATTATTGGAAGCACAGCAAGTTCCTGGATGCAGCCAGCTTAGTGAAGAGCTTATTCTAAGGCATGCGAGTGCATGTAGAGAGGAAAAAAGATTTCCAAAGCAAGTAGATACCTTTGAAGAGTTTATACCCTAACGTGATTCCAAAACGACAAATTTAGCTGCCTGTGATTCTCTTTGGAAAGTTCAATATGGCCCACTCTAAAATATACAATATTATAATAACCATTTATTCAAAGGGATGGCTAAATGTGAAAACTTGAGTTTCAGAGAGGAATGAAACATTTTTCTAGTTATACACAGAACATTAGCTTGAGATAGAGGTATAATAAGAACTTTGTTTCTGAATTATAGTTAAAGAGAAAATTTATAAAGCAAAGAAAGCATGCATCATTTACACAGAACTTTTCTGCACTGCTCTTGAAAAGAATTTTTCTGATTCATTAAGTTTTCTCTTTCTCCTCCTTTCCTGGCCCCAATTGGCCATCTCTTAGCTATGCACTGATGGAAAGGCAACCTTAAAAGGTGAGGGTTATGGAGAGATGATTATTTTCAATGTACTGTATTACACAAGAAGACCAGCATATTAGGTTTTTTTTAAGGACCAAGCCTTATCTGCTCTAAAGCACTTAGAATAGAGAAATATTTATTGTAGTTACCAACAAGAACCAACTATAAAGGCAAAAGTGCTTTCTACAATCAAACTATTTGTCAGGGTGATTTATTTACTTCCATTTCATATTTACCTATCAGACACATTCACAGTGTTACTTATTCTTTTTCCAGGTCATGAGTTTTAATTGCCATTTACACTTTAGCATTAATGCATAACTTTAAGCTGTTAGTTTTTACATCTCACATGACCTTCAAAGGTAGATAAATGCCTTTGGAAGCTGAAAAATTATGTGCCTATTTTGATATAAAAAGAAAATAGTATGATTGAAAATATTATTACAAAAACTAAGAAGAGATCCAGACATAGATATGACATGATAATACCCTGATGCCATTAGTCTTTATTTCATAATTTTTACTAATCTATTGCCTCACTGCCCTCTCCTGGGAGTAGGGCTGAAAAATCAAGAGTGATGTGTTTGCACTATAATGTTGAACTTTGGAAGCACAACTTTAGGGAATAGACTGGCATTGAACTAATGATGGGCTGTTCACTGGAGTTTAGAATATCATCTGTGAAGTATAATAACATTATAATAACATCATTAACTTTTGCCTCCATCTATATTCTACAATGATTCAGCACAGGACCAAAAAATATGAAAGAATATTCTGGAAGTACTATTCAGTGAAAGCAATATGGAATGTGTGTGTGTGTGTGTGTGTATGTGTGTGTGTGTATTTCTATCAATACCAGAAAAATGCTGCTGAGATTCACTTACCTATCTACTGGATGTCGGTATTGCTCCACTATAAAAAATATGAAGAAAATATTGATGAGTCCAAAATTCCTCAAAAACTGATTCTATTAAAACACTACATTTATAGAAAAAATAAAATGAAGACTCAATAAAAATTTTTTATCTGGTATGCTGATTTTACTTAGTTTTCTTTTTTATCTTAATAAAATTACTTTTGTTTAATCTATCCTAGGCTCAAAATATTAATACGATTTTAAAAATAAATTAATAGGATTTTAAAATAAATCCAATGTTTTAAATCACATACTAGGAAACAATGAAACCAGGCAAGAAGAGAAGCAATACTTCTAAATAATTGCCTATTCTACAATAATTCACAGAACAGATTCCTAAAAATTTTGGCAGTGATTAAATTTCAAATGGTAACTAATGTAACCATAAATAAATCTATACATATAACAATTTTACATGAATAGTTTGTCTTTGATGCTTTTTTATAGACTTTGAAAATCTTTAGCATACTCTACTGCAGTGTTTCTCAATCTTTTCTCATCATTGTCCTTGAGAAGAAATGAGAAGCACTAGCAAGAGATATTAAACACTAGGGAAAAGAGTTTATCTACAGGTTTGAGCTTTGGGGTTCCCAAGCCATTGAAATATGAAAGTTTTTTTTTTTTTAATTTTACTTCTATTCCTTAACTCCCAGGCCCATTTTCACCTTTAAAGTCTATATCACTCCCATTGAAAATCTATTGTAATCTCCAATATTGCATTTCCATTACCTGATGACATTACACACACACACACACAAACACACACACACGATTTAAGTGATTGGTATACAATTACTTTTATTATTTTTGTTTTCAAAAACTAATTTGGTACAATTGAAATTAAAAACTGAATTTTAATAGTTGTTTTATTTACTTCAATAGGTTATTTTCCAAGAAAGTTTTGATTTAGCTAGCTCAAAACTCCCATGAAATAAAACCATTCATATATATATATATATATATATATATATATATATATATATATATATACACACACACATACATACACACAAACATATATATATATACAAACATATATATACATAGACATAAAAAAGCATTCTAAAATATTTATATTTTTAAAATAAAGCTTTTGCTTTGCTACATTGCTCTCCCTCTCCAAATTTCTTTTTTTCTCCTTAAATTTTGAGGGTACACTAAAAGTCACACCTTATATGTTCTTGTCAATGATTGTATTCAGAGTTGATTTCCCCAGTACAGTAGCCTCCATCTGTGATTCTATTAGCATTTATTTCCTTTTCTAACTAACACAAACCATTTCAAGAAAGGCAATCTGTTATATTTTCAAACTTATTACACTTGTAAATGAAATACAAATCTTCAGAGATCTCTGACTTCAAATTATCTAAAGGCCAAAAGTGGTAGTGGATTAGTGGATATATTTTCTTTAAATATGCCTGCTGCATACACAAATGGCTTAAAAACAAATATATTTAAAAAATAAAACTTGCTGAATCTTTTCTTATAGCAAATCACTTCCTATAATCGCTTTCAGGTACAACTGTATTGGATTAAATAATTCTTTATGCTTTCCAAATGACCAATATAAATTTCATTGTTATCTTTTATCATTAGAGAATTCCCAACCCTATAAAATATTATGAATATTTTTAAAAGGGAAAGAGTATTTAAAACTTTTACAAGCCCTTAATTTGAGATAAATGAGTTATAATATATGCTTTCAATGAATGATACAGTAATCGTCTTCACTAAATTTCAGAATGACAGTGGACTCCTAAAACTACTTAATGTGATTATGCAGTTACATTCACAACTGAAAAGCTACATAAGTAGCTTTAAATGTTTGCAAGTTGATGTACTTAGGAACCAGAACTGAATCATTTCTCTCTCAATTATATGTGATAATCTAGTGATGAAAAATACAAATAAGAAGACTATAAAAAACAAAATTTTTTTTTCCGCAAAGTCTACATATTTGGTTTTGTAACAAATATGGTGTTATCATGACATTAATAAGGGTTTTCCATGGATCTATCATAGTTCTGTCCACCATGCGGCCAGCGCAATGGTTTCATTAATGAGGTTCTTGGCATAAAAGTTAGCTAGCGAGATCTAAATAAAACACACAGACTCAGTTACCTTATTTCTATTGCCAGGTCCGAGACGGCTCCCCTCTCTGGTTCCCACCTCTAACCGCCCAGCAGGGCAGCAAGGATTACTCAGGGCTAGCAGGAGAGAGAGAGAGTGAACACGACGGGGAGTAGCCTTTTATTGGGGAACAAGAAATTCAGGGGAGAATTCCATCCAATGAAGGTTGAGGGGGGACTGCACTCCAAGGTCAGGGTCAGTGATTGGGCCCCCGGAGTCAGTGGTCAGTCACACCCCCACACGGATGGGTTCTCTCATCAGGAGAGGGCCGGGAAAGCTCCGACACAGCCAGAACGCCTCAGACCCAGACCGGGAGTCGCCCAGTCACGTGTCAGGATGGCTCCCCACAGTTCTGCACATTTTGGGAGATGAAACACTTGACTTCCTTGTTCTAGACTTGTCACAGATCCTTTTGGAGCAAATGGATTTCCAGAGTTGTACTCCATGTAATTATAGCAGTTCTTGCTATAATTATTACTTCCCTTCACTCCAGCACCCATACTGAGAAATTGGTAGGTTAGTTTACTGTCCAATATAACAAATGTAATGCCTGTGTATTGAAGGTCAAGCAGGCTTATTGTTCATTATAGAAGATTAGATTTCATAAGAAAATTGCCATGAGAGTAGGTGTCATCTGGTCCCTTTTACATCACCCTGTGGGAATTGGATTTCTGAGAACTGGCACAAATGTTGACACATTGCTGCTGCTATTATGAATAATAAAGTCCTTTGTCTCTGACTCAGAAGTCTTTGGTTTCTGCCTGCATTCAGAGTACTTGTTACCTTGCAAAAGGAATAAGAGTTCAGACCCTTCATATTTCTAGTCACCTCCCATGCCCTCATACATGTTTTTGATGGTGGCATATTATTGTTAGAATAAACAGAACTATTCACATAATCTATAAAACTTGCCAAGTCCAAGCTTTGGTTTACCTCTCAAGTTCCTCAAATTCCTCCAACATTTGCTCACATTTCCCTTGTAATAACACTGAACTTCCTGTTTATTCCTTACAATAGGAATGCATTTTCTCATCTCCTCTGTCCTAAAGCCTCCATATTTAACACCCACTCATGCTTGTAGGCATCACTATTTTCAAAAAAGAAAAATAAACAAACAAACAACAAGAAAACTACTTCAGCTGAACCTATGATATAATCAAATATTTCTATTATACTTCTAAATAACTTCTAATTTTCTCCCTTTATCACATTTTTAAATTAAATAGGTTATGATTGAATTTTTGTTAATATTGTCTCATTTACTAGATTTTTGAGCTCCAAATGGGGAAGAGCCAGTGTTTTTCTTGTGACTAGTTGCCACACATTAATGTGCCAAGAGGGATGTCAGACACAGAATGTCATTTGATATATAATGTATGAATGACATAATATTGATTGAGTGCTTCATATGGAACAAGAACTGTAGTAATTCCATAAGATACCAATAAACAAATCAGAATTTGCAATCTTAGGAACTTTGTATTTATGTAGAATAGAAAATATCAGATTAGATTTTCTAGTTCTGATGCCACACAACTTGGATATAGCCCTGGTTCTGTCATTGACAAAGTGAGGCATCATTGATTTTGACATTTTTGGTGACACATGGTGAGAGACTCTATGAATTTCAGTTATAATATATATATTTGATCTTAGATGCCTAAGACATGATAAGGCTGATTATATTAGGGGACAGACAAAGATAATGGAAAAAAAGAGATTAAGAGAATAAGTCTATAAAATGGGTTCACTGTGATGACCCTCACATGTTTTCTTTGCCCAAAAATAATTTATCTGCAGCCTTCCTAGCCTAAGTGGACAGGATATGTCACATTCTTCAGCAAACTACCTTATTATCTGCAAGGAAATGCAGATAAGTAATTAATGTTGATAAGAGGAACATAAGTTAATTTGAAGAGACTTTTGCAACCCTTTTTATCATTCCTAATAATAAAATATGTAAGACTGTATGGTTCAGAAACCAAGTAGAATTGCTCAGCTTGGGCCAAGGAGACCTAGAATTGTCATGGCAATAAGCGCATGAAACTCTGATGTCATCTTAGTGTCAGTTAAAAGTGGGTCTGAACGGGACTCTTTAGAAACTTTTCTGGGATCCCCAATAAAACTGGGGTGCAAGAGAAGCATGCTTTCCCTCTTCTCTCTGAGAGGATCCACTCTCTCCCTTGACAGTGTCCCCTTTTCTTTTTCTTATCCCTTCCATAAACTCATTCCTATTACTCTGAAAGACATATCTGAAATCTTTCTGACTTTGTGGCAAGAATCAGGGTTTGATAGGGGTTTTCTCACTGCCTCAGTTTTTTGGAGGGCCTCAGCTCTGTAATAGTTACAAATAGTTAAAATTTGTTTTTCTTCAACAAAACAGCAAAACAACAGTTGAAAAATCAACATGCAGACTGAGGCAACTAGCTACCTTTTTCAGTGTGTGCTCTTTTTCTTTGACTTTCATTCTTTGTTTAGGAAAAAAATACAAAAAATATCAAATATTAAATTCTCTTCATGTTTGTTATGAAAATGACAGGTAAACTTTTTTATTATTTTAAGCAATTTAATTCTTGTGATGCAGGATAAAGCCTCAACTTGGAAATCATTGAGTAATTGGTATATAGTTGCTGCCCAATCAAATGATAACTATAAATTATTTTTAGACACTTAAATTTTTAGATGCTAAGGGTTGAGGAGACAAAGGTGAAAATTTTTCCTTATCTCCAATTATTTCCATAAAAGAAACTAGGTTCAAACATATTAATATTCAAATAAAATCCAAACAAAACTGGATTTTCAACAAATAATGCACATTTTAGAGAATCCATGATGGAATCTGAATTCTTCTGAAAAAGTAAATAATATATAAAGTACTTGGAAAAGAGTTTTTCATGTAGTTGGTTCTCAGTAAGTGTAATTCCCCTGAATTATTAGGTATTTGTTGCATGTATACTATATTCCGGAAACCAGCTACTTTAAGTGCTGAGGATATCAACATGAGGGCATTGGCTTATGTTGCACAAATTTTAAAAAGCCACTTATTTACAAAAAAGAATTTACAAATAAACTGGGTGAAAAAAATAAGAAGACAAAGAAGATGCTGGAGGAGGAAAGGAGGAGGAGGAGGAGGAAGAGGAAAGGAAGCAAGTGTAGGGTGCAGTGAATGGGTATAGGATGGAGTGATGAAATGTATTCTAGCTACAAGTAAATGTTTCCAAAAAAAATTAATAGAAGAGCTCAGAATATACAGCTATAGGAAAGAATGTAAAGTTAATTATGAATGAGTTAGTCAAAAGGGTCAAGTTTTGCTGAATAAAGTTAAAAATAAAATCATGGCAAGTGGGTGGGTAGGTACTTACTAGATCATATAAAAAATGAAATCAATTTATCCAAGCACAAAATGAAAACAATGCACTAAATATAGGTAATGAGGAAAACTATACAATCTTTAACAATCTTTAATTGTAGCTACATTAGAGTAGAAGCAAGTTTAAACCAAGAGATGGGAAACTTGGATTCTCTTTCTGGATCATCAAAATGGCACAGTAATTACTTTTTAGGAAAATCTACTTCATGACATTTTATTCAGTGAAACTAGAAAAGAGGAAATCCCTCCCAGATTTCCAGACTCTTGCCTCCTATCTCCATATGAAAGATTTAAAGCAGAGGAATTGAAAATAACAATATACTGCAGAATACGGATGGTCTCCAGGGGACCAGGGGACTGGATTTTTTTGCCTGGGGACTGTTGCTTTCTGCCAGGTTAGGCTTTAAGATCAAAGGAAGTCTTTGTCTATTTCAGACTCTCTCTGCCTTAATTTCAGGCTAATATACTACAAAACCACAGTTCCTCAATAATTCAAAGACCAAAAATAGGTTAGTACCCACATACATTTTCCAAATTCTGTGACAAACTCCTATGCTGTCAAAAAACTGACACTGTGAATATTCATAAGTTTTGGTGAAAAATGATATTGTATTGAACTAAAAATCACTGGCCAACTCCTACATTATTTGTATATGTAAAGGGTCAATTTCAAAACACCTCACTATATTTGAAGTATTATTCCGAAAATTCTGAAACCAGAAGATCATTTTTCCCTGCAGGCCTCCTCTAACCTAAGATACTGACTTGAAGTGACTGCGTTGTTGATGTAGACATGAATGAGGCAAAGAGAGGAAAACTATATTTTACTTCAAAAGATAATATCCATTCTGTGTATACATGGGGAAGGCAAAAGGAAGGGAGGCGATGAGATAAAATCATGCCTTCAAAGAAGAGACAATGTCCTTTGTCCTTCCAAAGAGAAAAAAGGGAATTAATTTCATATGTTCTTTTAGATTCATGTTCTAGATCATGATCATTCCATTAACAATCCTTCCTGTTTTTCAGGAGTCAAAAGGAAAAGGCAAAGAAACATCTTGAGATCTTTCTTCCTTTGCAGGCTGACACCAATTTAATATGTGATTAAATTATTAAAGCCCAAGGAAGCTAAATTTCTCAGACTTTGAAAGAAAGATTTCCCTTCAGAAAATTCCTGTGAAAATCTGATATCATGAATATGCAGACATTTTGCAAACATAGTCTTATGTCCAGTAAAGGAATATGATTCATCTTGGTGAAAAAAGAGGTTGTTTAGTCAAGCCCTCCCATTTTAGCTGACTAATGGATTAAGACAACTTTGTTTGGAAGATATCTTTATCTTCTCTCAGTTATGTGTTAAGACACAAAGGGAGGCTCTGAGGTAGAGGCTGGTTTTTCAATAACACATAACTTCATTTAAAAAAGTCAGTTAAAGAAAGAAAAACTCTTGCTCAGATGCAGGTATTCTCTACATAATGCTGTGCAGAAAGACAAAGATGGCAATGGGATAAAGATGGACCATCTGGGGAGGCCTGTTTTGCTTGGATGCAGGTATTCCCTGTGTAATGCTGTGTATAAGAACAAAGGTGAAGATGAGATAAAGAGGGACCATCTGCAAAAGCCAGGCCACATTCTTCAGTCCCCTGAGAGAGGAGCTTCAAGAGTGGAGGGAATTGGGATGAAAGAAGATAATTCACTTCTTGTGAAGGTAGTAGAGGAGAGAACCCAGGAAGTCTGCCCAGTAACATCGGTTTGAGAGTGGCCAAGCCTAATATGCATTTTAAGAAGAACATGTGGATCCAGAACATGGCCGCTGACGAGGAAGCAGCGATTCTAATGTCTCCACATTAACGGGATCAGAAAGACCCTTTGGAACAGAGGCAGTCTACCTACTGAGGAACTTCTAGCAAAATTCCCTGAAGTGGGGTCCTGCCGGGAACTGGTAGGTTTATTAAAAGTGACAGTTTGTGGCCGCCGGGACTCGGGGCCCGGGGACTGCGGTACTTGCCGGAGAGGGGCTGTCGCCTCCCCGGCCCCGGGCGCCGCTGGAGCCGCGAGCCGGAGAGACACGGAGCGGGCCTCGGTGCGGCCAGAAGCCGGGAACGCCGGGGGCGGAGAGAGTGACCGGGGCAGCGCTGGCTGTGGGGGCCGCGGCGGAGAGAGGCACGGGAGCCTGAGGCTGAGACACACCGGAGGGAGCGGAACGAGAGCCCCGCCATCATCCCAAAATAGCGAGAAGAGGAAGATGGCAGAGGGAAGTGAGTAAGCCTCTCCGTGCTCCGCGCCCCACACCGCCGCGTCTGAAAAGCTGAGAGACAGCTGTGACTCTGCGTTAATCCATCTGCCTGAGGCGGCTGGTCAGCCCTTCCCATCCTACGGAGGTGGATGCTTGCCGGGCCTTCGTGGGTAGTGGCCGCAGGTTCCAGGCGGGGCTTGAGAGAGACAGTGGGGACCCGCCCGTTGCATTGGTCACCTGGCAGGGGGAAGCGAACTGTTGCCGTTTGCGGGGGACACCACTGTGGCGGAGGGCTGGCGTCGCAGGGCTGCGGCGGAGGAGATAACTTCATTGAAGCCTGCTGCTACAGGTGTGTAACCCCCTAGCTTTCCCTCTCCACGCATCGGGGAAACCTTAAGGGCCCCTCCCAGCTCTCCCATGAGAGCTACAGTCAGCCCGAGGGAGTCAGAGGTGGTGCGGGACCCGCGGCACGGGACTGCCGCTCCCGCCAGGGCTGACTGCTGAGGTCTCTTGCACCAGCTACGGGGGAGTGGCTACCGGAGGGCAAGTAAAATTCGCTGAGGATTCTCAGCCCCAAGCTATACAAACTTAGGGTCTGAGGGAATGGCAAACTGGAGGAGTGAGCCCAGTCGTTCATGAAAACAGGGCTCCCGGGAGCAGCAGACCTGGCCTCTAGCCAATATTGTGGTGAGAGGGGCCTGGCTAGAGGAAAAGTGGAAGTGATTGGACACAAGAGGAGGCCCTAGGCACTCAGGATTGGAGACTCGCCCAGACTGGGAGGAGCTGCTGCACAGTGATTGGTTCCTGCGTACTGACAGGAGAGACTTGACCTGGTGGGCACAGCGCCACCTACTGGAAGAGAAGTTAATCAAACTCTAAGACAACATTTATTAGTTTGTTTTTTTTTTTTTTTTTGATTTGGGTTTTTCTTTCATCTTCATTTTGCTATCTTGTTTTTTTTTCTTTTTTTCTTTCTCTTTTTCTTCTTATTTCTCTTCTAATTTTAATTTTAATTTTTTTAAATTATTATTATTATTTTTTTTAAATTTTTTTCTTTTTTTAGTTCCTATTTCTTTCTTCTTTTGTCTTTTCATTTTTCTTATCCCCCCTTCCTTGAATTCTATCTGCCTACTCTCATTCTCTTTAGTGACTTCTTCCCTTCCCTTCTAATACCTTTCCTCCCAAGCATCAAATAAATTTATAGGAGTAAACAGTAACTCAGCGGTCAAACTGAACAAGAAGCAACATGAGCAGCTTCAAGAAGCAAGGAAGAAAAGGAGTACAAACAATGCAGGACAGCCTAAATATTCAGGAGGACCTAGAGTCATCAGAAAAATGGTCATATAAAGACCTCAAGGAACACCTTAGACAGATGGAATGGAACCTTAAAGAGGATACAAGACAGCAAATTCAAGCAGCGAAAGAACACATTGAGAATAAATTACATAAGCAGCTAAAAGAAGAAGTTAAGCATCTTTATCAGGAGATAGAGATTATAAAAAAGAATCAAACAATAATTCTAGAAATGAAGGAACCGATAAACCAAATTAAAAACTCAATTGAGAGTATCACTAACAGAGTGGAGCAAGTAGAAGCCAGAACGTCAGATAATGAAGACAAAATATACCATCTTGAAAAGAGTCTAGCCAACTCAGAAAGGCTGGTAAAAAATCACGAGGAAAACATCCAAGAGTTATGGGATAACATGAAGACACCAAACTTAGGTCATGGAACAATGTATTTCAAACACTGAAAGACAATGGATGCCAACCAAGAATTCTGTATCCAGCAAAATTAAGCTTCAGGTATGACAATGAAATAAAGATCTTTCATGATAAACAAAAGTTAAAAGAATTTGCAGCCAGAAAACCAGTGTTGCAAAGCATTTTGAGCAAAACACTACATGAGGAAGAAATGAAAAACAATAACCAAAACCATCAGTGGGAAGTGCCTCAGTAAAGACAGAGGGCGAGGGGAAAGATAATCACTAATTTTTTTTTTTTAAAAAAAAGGATAAACAATCAAACATGGATGGAAGTTCAAACCACATATCAATAGTAACTCTGAATGTTAATGGCTTAAACTCTCCAATAAAGCGACATAGGCTGGTATCATGGATTAAAAAAACAAATCCAACAATATTCTGCCTCCAGGAGACACATCTGATTGGAAAAAACATACAAAGCCTGAAGGTGAAAGGATGGGAAAAAATATACCACGCACATGGTCCTCGTAAGCAAGCAGGGGTGGCCATCCTCATATCGAATAAAATCGACTTCAAGGCTAAGTTAATCAAAAGGGATAAAGAGGGTCATTATATACTGCTAAAAGGAACCATTCACCAACAAGACATAACAATTATCAATATTTATGCACCAAACAATGGTGCTGCGACATTCATAAAACAAATTCTCCTCAAGTACAAGAATCAAATAGACCACAACACAATAATTATGGGTGACTTCAACACACCTCTCTCACCATTGGACAGATTCTCCAAACAAAAGATGAATAAAGAAACTATAGAACTCAATATCACAATCAATAACCTAGACTTAACTGACATATATAGAATATATCAACCATCATCAAATGGATATACTTTTTTCTCAGCAGCACATGGATCCTTCTCAAAAATAGACCATATATTATGCCATAGGGCAACCCTCAGTAAATATAAAGGGGTGGAGATAATACCATGCATTTTATCTGATCATAATGGAATGAAACTGGAAATCAATGATAAAAGGAGGAAGGAAAAATCCTACATCACATGGAAAATGAACAATATGTTACTGAATGATCAATGGGTTGCAGAAGACATAAAGGAGGAAATCAAAAAATTCTTAGAGATAAATGAAAATACAGACACAACATATCGGAATCTATGGGACACAATGAAAGCAGTTTTAAGAGGAAAATTCATCGCCTGGGGGTCATTTCTCAAAAAAAGAAAAAAACAACAAATAAATGAGCTCACACTTCATCTCAAAGCCCTAGAAAAGGAAGAGCAAAACAACAGCAAATGTAGCAGAAGGCAAGAAATAATTAAAATCAGAGCGGAAATCAATGAAATTGAAACAAAAGAAACTATTGAAAAAATTAACAAAACTAAAAGTTGGTTCTTCGAAAAAATAAATAAGATCGACAGACCTTTAGCCATGCTAACGAAGAGAAGAAGAGAGAGAACTCAAATTACTAACATACGGGATGAAAAAGGCAATATCACAACAGATGCTACAGAAATACAGAAGACAATTAGAAATTATTTTGAAAACCTATATTCCAACAAAATAGAAGATAGTGAAGACATCGATAAATTTCTTAAGTCATATGATTTATCTGGACTGATTCAGGAGGATACACACAATTTGAACAGACCAATATCAATGGATGAAATTGAAGAAGCCATCAAAAGACTACCAACGAAGAAAAGCCCAGGACCGGATGGGTATACAGCGGAGTTTTACAAAACCTTTAAAGAAGAATTAATACCAATACTTTTCAAGTTATTTCAGGAAATAGAAAAAGAGGGAGCTCTTCCAAATTCATTCTATGAGGCCAACATCACCCTGATTCAGAAACCAGACAAAGACACCTCAAAGAAAGAAAACTACAGACCAATATCTCTAATGAACCTAGATGCAAAAATCCTCAATAAAATTCTGGTGAATCGAATACAAAAACACATCAAAAAAATTGTGCACCATGATCTAGTAGGATTCATCCCTGGGATGCAAGGATGGTTCAACATACGGAAATCAATAAATGTTATTCACCACATCAATAGACTTAAAGATAAGAACCATATGATCATCTCGATAGATGCAGGGAAAGCATTCGACAAAGTACAGCATCCCTTTATGTTCAAAACATTAGAAAAATTATGGATAACAGGAACTTACCTTGACATTGTAAAAGCTATCTATGCTAAGCCTCAGGCTAGCATCATTCTGAATGGACAAAAGTTGAAGGCATTCCCTCTAAACTCCGGAACAAGACAGGGATGCCCTCTATCTCCACTTCTATTCAATATAGTTCTCGAAACACTGGCCAGAGCAATTAGACAGACGAAAGAAATTAAAGGCATAAAAATTGGAAAAGAAGAACTTAAATTATCACTATTTGCAGATGATATGATTCTATACCTAGAAGACCCAAAAGGGTCTACAAAGAAACTACTAGAACTAATAAATGAATTCAGCAAAGTGGCAGGATATAAAATCAACACGCATAAATCAAAGGCATTTCTGTATATCAGCGACAAAACTTCTGTAACGGAAATGAGAAAAACACTCCATTCACAATATCCTCAAAAAAAATAAAATACTTGGGAATTAACCTAACAAAAGAGGTGAAAGATTTATATAATGAAAACTACAGAACCCTAAAGAGAGAAGTTGATGAAGATCTTAGAAGATGGAAAAATATACCCTGTTCATGGATAGGCAGAACTAACATCATCAAAATGGCGATATTACCAAAAGTTCTCTAGAGGTTTAATGCAATGCCAATCAAAATCCCAACAGCATATCTTGTAGAAATTGATAAAGCAATCATGAAATTCTTATGGAAAAACAAAAGACCCAGAATAACAAAAGCAATTCTAAACAGGAAGTGTGAATCAGGTGGTATAGCGATACCAGATTTCAAACTATATTACAGAGCAATAGTGACAAAAACTGCATGGTACTGGTACCAAAACAGGCGGGTGGACCAATGGTTTAGAATTGAGGACATAGAGACTAATCCACAAAGTTACAACTACCTTATATTTGATAAAGGGGCTAAAAGCATGCAATGGAGGAAGGATAGCATCTTTAACAAGTGGTGTTGGGAAAACTGGAAATCCATATGCAACAAAATGAAACTGAATCCCTTTCTCTCCAGGCACAAAAGTTAACTCAAAATGGATCAAGGAGCTTGATATCAAACCAGTGACTCTGCGTCTGATAGAAGAAAAAGTTGGCTCCGATCTACAGATTGTGGGGTCGGGCTCCAAATTCCTTAATAGGACACCCATAGCACAAGAGTTAACAACAAGAATCAACAAATGGGACTTAATTAAACTTAAAAGTTTTTTCTCAGCAAGAGAAACAATAAGAGAGGTAAATAGGGAGCCCACTTCCTGGGAACAAATTTTTACTCCTCACACTTCAGATAGAGCCCTAATATCCAGAGTATACAAAGAACTCAAAAAATTAGACAATAAGATAACAAATAACCCAATCAACAAATGGGCCAAGGACCTGAACAGACACTTCTCAGAGGAGGATATACAATCAATCAACAAGTACATGAAAAAATGCTCACCATCTCTAACAGTCAGAGAAATGCAAATCAAAACCACCCTAAGATACCATCTCACTCCAGTAAGATTGGCAGCCACTATGAAGTCAAACAACAACAAGTGCTGGCGAGGATGTGGAGAAAAGGGTACACTTGTACATTGCTGGTGGGACTGCAAATTGGTGTGGCCAATTTGGAAAGCAGTTTGGAGATTCCTGGGAAAGATGGGAATGGAACCACCATTTGACCCTGCTATTGCCCTTCTCGGACTATTCCCTGAAGACCTTAAAAGAGCATGCTACAGGGATACTGCCACATCGATGTTCATAGCAGTACAATTCACAATTGCTAGACTGTGGAACCAACCCAGATGCCCCTCAATAGATGAATGGATAAAAAAAATGTGGCATCTATACACAATGGAGTACTATGCAGCAATAAAAAATGACAAAATCATAGAATTTGCAGGGAAATGGACGGCACTAGAGCAGATTATGCTTAGTGAAGCTAGCCAATCCCTAAAAAACAAATACCAAATGTCTTCTTTGATATAATGAGAGCAAATATGAACAGAATAGGGAGGAAGAGTGGGAAGAAAAGAGTAACATTAATCAGTGACATGAGATGGGAGGGAAAGAGAGAGATGAGGAAAATTGCATGGAAATGAAGGGAGACCCTCATTGCTATACAAACTTACATATAAGAGGTTGTGAGGGGAATGGGAAAATAAACAAGGACAGAAATGAATTACAGTAGATGGGGTAGAGAGAGAAGAAGGGAGGGGAGGGGAGGGGGGATAGTAGGGGATAGGAGAGGTAGCAGAATACAACAATTACTAATAGGGCATTATGTAAAATTGTGGATGTGTAACCGATGTGATTCTGCAATCTGTATTTGGGGTAAAATTGGGGGTTCATAACCCACTTCAATCTAATGTATGAAATATGATATGTCAAGAGCTTTGTAATGTTGTGAACAACCAATTAAAAAAAAAGACACAAAGGGCAAAGCCATATTCATTTATGACTTTGTTAGAATTCCTAAATAATGATTGTCTCACATAAATCATAACAAATATATGTATACTGAACAATTATTTGGAACAATTGGTATTTAAAAGAAATCTGTCATAGAACAATTTAATAAAGCCCTTTCATTAAATTATTTAGTTATTTAAAAGAATAGAAAATTTTAAAAATGTAAATTTATTTTAAGTTAAAAGAAATAAAGTTCTAACATATGTCGATGAATATATGTAAGTAGAATAAGGTTAATACATCTAAAATCAGTAGACTAAGAAAACAGATTGAGTTTTAATATTTAGGCTAAAACTAAAATTTATGACTAAAATTTATAGCTCAATCACTTGAAGAAAATATTGTCTAAAGTGACCAAAATTATTGTTGCAACAGGGCAGCAGAAAGAGCAGTCATAAATGGGTGTTATATTTTCTGCAGGATATCAATTTAAAATCAAGAGATATCTATTTAAAAATTCATCTACATCTTAGAAGGAAAGTTTAATACTTATAATTACTTTTGAAAAGAAAAACGAATATTCAATAATTAATGTATTGCAAGCTGAAGAGTGAAATCTACTTCGAAGACTGCCATAGAGAAATAACAGTGTTGAATGCTGAGTCTATGCCAGGCAGAATACTAAGGGTCTGCACTCATAATACCTTCAAAAATAAACTATAGCTGTGAAAAGTCAAATCCTTATTTTAGTGGTGGAAAATAAAGCTCAGAGATGTTTAGAAATTTACACAGAGTCAAAAAGCTAATAACTGAAGAAGGGAGGATTCTAAAATATGACTTCAAAATTCTCCAGTTTTACCAATATCACACCCATCTGTGGTGGGGTTGATTCTGCCTACTGGGTCAGTCCTTAATGAGGCAGTAGTGATCAATTTTTAGATCAGCCTGTCCATTTCCAGTACTGGATCTGCTGTTATTGACTGTGTGATCTTGGGCAAATTGCTTAACTCTCCTCAAGTTTATAATCTTGGTCCATGAAAAGAAATACTAACAACACTCCCCTATGGAGTCATCTATGAATTTGACAGCATACCAAGGAAGAGGAGGGAGCAGAAAAATTCATGGGTTGTTTTAAGAACTAATTGAAACAATAAGTTGTATTAAAATGTTTTAAGAAATAGATAAAACCCCTTCATAATATCTGCTAATCATTTGAACAAATGATCTTGACTGCTATGTTGTCCCAAGATTTTATAGTATTTTTAATGAAGAGAACATATGGAAAAGTAAAGAGAATCAAGGTAAAATCCAGCCACCTGTATTTGGCTAAATGTAGGGAAAGAAAGGTTTGAGTCAGCATCAATAATGAGGGATAGGAAGGATCTTAAGGAGATAGTATGGTTCAGGTTCAGAGCAAAGGAATCCACAGTGGGCCTGAGGAAGACATAGTGCAAAACTCAGTGCTGGTAAATGAGGCATAAATGTTTCTGTGAAGCTGACCTAGTCTAATATGGGAGAATTTACAAGGCAAATCTGAAGTCTTCTTACCCACTTTGTGAAAGTCTGTTCTTGTTCGATTCAAATATGAATAATTTCCTAACAATGGCAGAATGCTAAAAGTTAGTGTGCAGGAATATGTAATAGTCCTGGCTCATAATCATGTTAGAAGCATAACTAACAGATAATTATAGCCAGGCTTGGTGGCACATGCCTGTAATCCCAGAGGCTCTGGAAGCTGAAACAGGAGTAAGTTCAAAGCCAGCCTCAGCAATGGTGAGGCACTAAATAACTCATTGAGACCCTGTCTCTAAATAAAATACAAAACAGGGCTGGGGATGTGGCTCAGTAGATGAGTGCCCCTGAGTTCAAACCCCAGAACCCATCCCTCCAAAAAGACAATTATGACATTGGCTTAAATTATAGATTTTTTAAAAAATCTTTTCAGGCATTGTTCAATGGCAATGATGTTATCAACATTGACCTCATGGAGCTCTAAGCCTCCTGAGATCTTCTATTTTAGGTTTTTGTTTTTTATTTTCTTTCTTCTTTAGGATCTTTGCATTTACTGTTGCTTCTGTTTGGAATCTTCCTTTTCCTGCAACTTATTCATTGTTTCATTCTTTAAATCTTTAAATGACATCCAATCTTGGATGTCACTTTCTCAATAAAATATTATAACACAATCTTCGAAACTAGGTCTTAGTCCATTAATACGCACTCATTGTGTCCTATATATTTGTTTGTAATGTGATCATCTTGTAATTACAGTAAAAAATCTATATAGAAGGAAGCTTCATGGGTGTAGGAAAGATAATGTCAGTCTTTTTCTCCACTGAACTTCTAGTTCCTTGCACAGATAAGATCTGTAGAGAAATAGAAAAATAAATTCCTCTGAATTAGAGGTCCTTTCATCACACTTATCTCTCCAAGATAGGATATCACATAATATCTAGCATAGGGTGGAGAACACATGCTGTTGAGTTTATCCATAAATGAACAGGTCCCACTCTTCATATCTTTAGCATTTCAGTGTAAATTAAGTCTATACCCTACAGAAGTTCATAATCTAACTGAACAAAATATCAAACCACAGGTGGAACATAACTAATGATCAAAATAAAAACATAAAAAAATAAATAAGATATATTTCAGCACTTATGAGGTTAAAACCTCCTAGTTATTTTGTCTTTGAGCACGATACACTTTTCTAAAGAAGCTATCAAAATATCTCTATAGGTGAGTATGCTAAGGTATAAGAACATGCTGCTCTTGAATCTCTTAGCCTGGAGTCAGGTCAGGAATACCAGCTGTGATAAATTGTAAAGTAAGTATGTACAATTTGACAAGCCAGGCAAGGATTCGAATGTTAGAGTGTTCTAAATCTTTTGTTCTTAGTTTTGTCCCTCAAAATGTTCAAAGGTAGCCAAACAGCGTGTAACATCAATAGTAAGGAGTGTAGCAATTGCAGAGTATATATATTTTTCACTCTGTGGGTGCATTATTCACAACTTTATTGTTCTGATCATCAATTTGCATTGCAATATTTTCTCTTATATTTGTGAGGACTGTTTTCTCCCATGTAGTCATCGTGCCTACCTACTCCATCACTTCCACATCAGTAGGTTAATACAGGGCCCAGTGAAGGACACATACTGATTGTCTATCAAGAGACAGTGGATAAGGTGAGTCAGCTGTGGAACAATGACAGGAGATGGATCTTATATAAAAGGAGAAACACAGGACAGTAGTGGCTAGAAGGGCAGGGCAAAAACCAGAAAAAGATTGGAGTATGTAGAGTTTATTTAGGGACATGCTTTAAAACACACACACACACACAGACACTTCGTTTGAAAATGAATCCTAACAATCTGGAACTTCCAAATAATTTCTATGATCTTTGAATTAATATGTGAGAAAAAGGATAAGAATTCAACATTGTGTTGAATTGAATTCAACATTATTCTTGCTGGTATAAGAAAAATTAATCATATTATTTTATTATAATTTCATCACAACATCTTTTTTAAAGAAGAAAAGCCATAAAGCTGATTTCTGAGTTTACTAGCATCTGCCTCTTACCCAATACCCATGATGTTTCCAAGCATCTGATGAATAGGCCAACCAGAATTCTAGCCTCATCAATCATATGTAGCTTTATTAAAAACTCCTTATTGCTTTGCTAAGTCATCACCAGCTAATACTCTTCACACCTTGTAGCATCAGCTTTTCTTTTTCACACGTGAATTTGATTGTTTTCATTGAAAAAATCTTCAGTGGAATTCAGTGTCTCTGCATGTTAGCAGTATTAGTCTTCTGCTGGCTTTGACACTTGTCATGGAAAAGAAGCTACTGTGCTCTAAGCAGTCCCTATGTCTCAAACTGGACTACATTTTCCAAGGGAAAATGAAATGTGTTGTTAGACAATGAGACTTGAACAAATAAAGATCAGGGTCAAAAGTAGGTAAGAGAAATGTAAGTATATTTAATAACCTAAAATGTTAAAAAAAGATTTATCTGTTAATACTTACTTACCATTTAAAAGATTTTTAAAAACTACCTTGTTTTCCACTATCTAGTGTTTTATGAGTCAGCTTACTAAAGAGTTTCCTAAGTTTAGACTTTAACGTAATATAATTGCCCTTTACAATATCAAGTTGATAGGACAGTGACAAATAGTTATCAAATTCAGTGTGATTGGTACTTTGGGTTTACAAAACAAAAACCTCAAAGGGTGTCTTTAAGGAGCTTAAAATCTATCCAGGGAGAAATAAAACAGGAAAAATGCACAAACAAAAAATTATTTGATAACAATCAAGAAAATAAAATTAAAGCGCAAAAATTGAAATTTATTAAGCTTGGGCAGATTAATGAGATCTACATAGTGGAAAACATTTATGGACAAGTTGGCATTCGAGCAGGGCTTGGAGAGATGACAAACAGTAGCACCGACATTATTTGCATGCATTTTAAGATGGTTGGGTTTCAAAGATATCTGCTGTTTATTGTTGCCAGTGGAAGTCTTGCTCTTTCTCTGGGTCCCAGCAATAGAGATTTGCTGTCCTTTGTCCTTGGTAGAGTAGGATTTCGTTGGTGGAAAGTCAGAAAGAAGAAGAGATGGAGCAACAACAAAGAGGAAGGCATAATGATTATCAGAATGGCTCCTTCCTTTAGTATAACTGTGGATGTTTATGACTATTAAGAAGGAAAATAAAAATTCACCTAGACCTTTGAAAACATCTTCCAGGATCAGTAAGTTAAATATTAGCATTCAAACAACATAATGCATCCTTTTATTTTCTTATTTCTTATTTTAAAAAGATTTTTAAAGTCATGTAACTATTTTTATAACTTTTATTTTAAATGAATTCAACAAAGTAGCAGGATATAAAATCAACACCCCAAAATAAAACACATTTCTATACATCAGTAATGAATACACCGAAAGAGAAATTAGGAAAACTACTACATTCACAATAGCCTCAAAAAAAAAAAAAAAACCTGGGAATCAATCTACCAAAAGAGATGAAAGATCTCTACAATGAAAACTACAGAACACTAAAGAAGGAAATGGAAGAAAACCTCAGAAGATGGAAAGATCTCCCATGCTCCTATGTAGACAGAATTAATATTTTCAAAATGGCCATGCTACCAAAAGCATTATACAAATTTAATACAGTTCCTTTTATAAACCCAATGACATTCTTCATAAAAATAGAAAAGGCAATCATGAAATTTATTTGAAAAAATAAGAGACCCAGAATAGCTAAAGCAATCCTTAGCAAGAAAAGTGAAACAGGAGACATCACAATACCAGAACTTAAACTGCACTGCAGAGCTATAGTAAAAAAATGGCATGGTATTGGCACCAAAATGGACTTGAAGACCAGAGGTACAGAATAGAGGACACAGAGACAAACTGACATTAATATGACTATTTCATACTAGACAAGGATGCCAAAAACATTCACTGAAGAAAAGATATCCTATTCAACAAATGGTGCTGGCAAAACTGGAAATCCATATGTAGCAAAATTAAATTAAAATTCTATCTCTCACCCTGCACAAAAATCAACTCAGAGTATGTAAAAGACTTAGGCACTAGAATAGAGAGCCTGTGCCTAATAGAAGAAAAAACAGGCCCTAATCTTCACCACATGGGTCTAGGATCTGACTTCCTCAACAAGACTCCTAAAATGCAAGAAGTAAAATCAAGAATCAATAAATGGGATGGATTCAAATTAAAAAGCTTCTTGTCAGCAAAGGAAACAATTAATAACATGAGGACAGAGCCTACAGATTGGGAGAAAATCTCTACTACATGTATCTCCAATAAAGCATTAGTCTCTAGGACAATACATCCTTTTATTTCTCATTAAATATATAGCAATTAAAATTTCCACCTGAATATTGGTCTTATCCCAGGATTTGTGCTTATCTCCATGGTTTCTAAGTAAAAAGCTTTCTTAGATGACAATACATGCCAAAACACACAGCTTCAGCTACTATTCATATCCTTAAAGCCTAATGATAACATATGAGTGTGATCTGAATCTCATTCTAAGCTCTTCACCTGTATAGTCTCCCTTCCATTTGGATGCATTCAGCCTCATGAACATCATCTTATCCAAAAACAGATTCCTTTCCTCATCATTTCTTTTTTTTTAAAGAGAGAGGGAGAGAGAGAGAGAGAGAATTTTAATATTTTATTTTTTAGTTATCGGCGGACACAACATCTTTGTTTGTATGTGGTGCTGAGGATCGAACTCGGGCCGCACGCATGCCAGGCGAGTGTGCTACCGCTGAGCCACATCCCCAGCCTCCTTTCCTCATCATTTCATGAAAATTCTTCTCTTACTGAATCTGGTGTTCTGTTTTTTTTAGTTAATAGTCACAAAATTATCCAAACTGGAAATAATTTCATAATGCCCCTTTCTATACCATGCCAATATGATCCTTTTAATTCCATACTTACAGTTCTATTTAACCAATGTTTATTTTCTGCTTACAGTTAGCACTGGAGGTCAATATTTATAGGTTGAGTACTGTACCAGAAAGGCAGAAACAAGATGGTAGAACTTATAATTTAGACGTAAGTTTTATAAGAAATGACAAATAAGATATTTAGGAAATAGGACATAAGGGGTAAAAGGGAATATGTAGCAAGCAGATTTAGTGTGAACTAAGGAGTCTTCACTTTTGTAGATTCACTCTTACTTCTAATATACTTCTTATTTTAATGGAAAGTGGGAGAAAAATCAGGACTTCCATATTCACATCTACTCATTACCTTCATCTACACACATATTCCCTCTCTTCCTCTTGATACTTTGTTCTTTTTGCTTGTTTGTTTGTTCGGTTTTGGTGCTGGGGTTGAACCTAGAGCTTTGTGCATGGTAAGCATGTAATCTAAAATGAGTTATATCCCCAGGACTTTCTTGCTACTCTGTATACCACTTACAGTTATATTTCAGACAAGATCCTATATTTGTGTATTAAATCCCTTTCCCTGAAACCCTCTCAAAAAAAAAAAAATCTCTCCAGCAAGTTTTAGATTTCTTTTTAATCACTGAGAGTTCTGTCTCTACTGGATCTTTTTGTAAAAAGGGTACTCTGAGATAGTATTTACTGGCTGATGGTCATAACCTTATGGGAGGAAGGGTACCAGACTAGTGTGCCAGTGCTGTCTCTTTAAGGGGAAATCTTCACTTCTATTGAACTTCTGGAGTGCTAAGAGGCAGAGGTGGAGACTTGGTGTGTTGGGAGGTAGGAACACTTCTCTTTTTTTTTTTTTTTTTGCGGTGGGGTGGGTTACCAAGGATTAAACTCAGGGGCATTTGACCACTGAGCCATATTCCCAGCCCTATTTTGTATTTTATTTAGGGAGAGGGTCTCGCTGAGTTGCTTAGGGCTTCACCATTGCTGAGGTTAGCGATTCTCCTGTCTCTGCCTCCCCAGCTTCTGGAATTACAGGTGTGCATCGCTGCACCTGGTTGGAACTCTTTTTCATTGGTTCTTAAGTGTGGTTTTCCAGAGGCCTACGTATATAGCTGGCATAGGGGTGAAATTTTCAAAGTCCTTAGGGGATTAAAAGTGTTTTTATTTTTTTTGTACCAGGGATTGAACTCAGGGGCACTCAACCACTGAACCACATCCACAGCCCTATTTTGTATTTTATTTACAGACAGGGTCTCACTGAGTTGCTTAGTGCCTTACTTTTACTGAGTCTGACTTGAACTCACAATCCTTTTGTCTCAACCTCCAGAGATGCTGCGCAGAAGTGCTTGGGACTTGAGCCCCTTAGGTGCTTGAACAGTTCTAGCACTATCCATCCAAAATAAACATAAAATGCAGAGAAGGAAAACTACAACTATTCCAAACATGAATCATCAGCTTATTAGATGGTCTAGAAGTCCTGGCTAAGGGAATAGGTTAGGCAAGTCACAAATGGTACCTGGAAGTTCAGGACAATAGCTAGATTATTTTTATATTTTGTCAATAGAACCATTTTTTTTTTGCCAGTGTAAAATAAGTAAAAGGAAGAGAAAGATTCATAATTTATTGGCAAACAGTAGTAACAATCATGAAGAAAATAATTAAATATTTTGGTTGTTATTTTAAAAATTTAAAAAAAAATAGTAATTAGTATTTGGGAGTAGTTTTGAAAATGTAAGCAAGTAAATATTCAAAGAATTCCATGGTAGGTGATGTCATTAGCTAACATATAGGACATTAGATTTTGGACATATGTGGGGAATACATTTGGCTAAGTAATGGATGTTTTGAACCTGATATTTCTCTTGAACTGGAAAGCAGTCAATCAGTCATGTTAAGATATGATGCTCAAGGAAGAAAACTTGGCTAGAAGTTTATATCTAAGAGTCATCAGCATATAGAAAATGAAAGATAATTAAGATTATTTTAGTATATAGAATGAGGAAATAAGATCCTGGCAGAGCCCTAAGGAAGGATAATATTTAGGGAAGGAATAGAAACAAATTCATAGGTGAATAGTGTTTATGAGAGTCCATCTCAAAGCAGTTGTATAAAGATGGGCTCCATTTAATAAGTGGAGTTGTAAAAGCTGAGTAGGCACACAGAAAAAAGAAAAATCTGAAACTAAAGATCACACCAAATACCAGAATAAATTCTTAATATATCAAAGATCTAAGTATAAATAATAATAATGATAATATGATGAAAATAAAAGAAACTATACAATTAAGCTTGTGATGTAATCTCTGCTTAAAAACATGCTATTTGGAAAATTTTCAGAGAGAGGAGGCCTATATTCCATTACATTAAATGGAAAAAAAATAATAATACAATTGGCCTATGCAAAACCTCTAGCTAATTTCCCCAAATGTCAATAAGCACTCTAATACAGCAATAAAACAATCCTCCAAGGACTTTTGCATAACATAAAGCATTTAAAATATCAATTACCTAATAATTTAACACTTAATGAACTCATTAGTTGGTATATTTGTGTTTATTATGCAATGATATTTCATGGGACTTAAAACAAATTATGTTCCATTTCCACACAGCAATGCACATAAGCTATAATGTAAATAAACACCATTAAATATTGTGTTATAATTAAATAATAATCCAAATAATACTTAGCAAAATAAACAAAAAAGACAATTTTAAAATCACAAGTTGCTTATCACTTGAAGAGATACTTGAGTGAGACTTCATAGCTAGAAAAGATGTTAAAATCTACAGGCACAGTTGCTGTGGTAGCGGGTAAAGGTTACTGAGAATTATGACAAAATGAACATGTCGATCAGGAGGTGTGATGCTGCAGAACACAACCAAGTCATGACTAAAGTGCCTTTTACGTTCTCTAACCTAGAGTTACTTAAATATTTTTGCTATGGCATATTCGTAAATTCATCACAGTGGATTTTTAATTCAGATTGTTTTGATGCAAAAAATAAAGTGTGTCAAATTTGAGTACACTAAAAATTAAAATGACTATATTTTAAATCAAAACCTTGATAAAGTAAAATGTAGGATTTCATAGAGCATGTGCTTGGCATGTGTAAGATTGTGGGTTCATTCCCCATCAGCAGAACAGATTAAAAAGTAAAATAAAATGAAAATAATTTAGGTGAGATATTTGCCACCTAAATCACAAAAGGTTAATATATTCTTAATAAAAAAGTATTTTCGACTAATTGTTCAGAACAAGATACGAAAACAAAAACAAAAACAAAACACATGAACATTTCAAAGGAAAAAAACATATAAAGTGCCTTTCAACACATGAAAATATGCTCCATCTACTTCATATAAAAGAAGTAAAATTATAAATGAAAAACCACTTCTCACATGTGAAACTGATTAAATTTAAATATTTTTCCAAAGCTGTGAGGATATACATCAATACATTGTTTTAATTGATAAGAAATAAGTTGCTTTAAAACATGGAAAAGTATACTGATATCTATCAGAATTACATATATACACTTTGAAGAGCATTCTCAATTTGAGGAATATATATATATATATATATATATATATAGAGAGAGAGAGAGAGAGAGAGAGAGAGGAATATATATACATATATATATACACACACACATATCTGTGTATATATATACATACACACACACACACACACACACACACATATATATATATATATATATATATCAACAGAAATATGAAATGATATATATTCAAGCTTATGTACTGTGGCATTGTTTATACTAGCAAAATATTGGAAACAAATATCCAGCAATGAAGACTATAGGTTTATGATAACACATCTCCATAATCGTCTACTATACTACCTTAATAAATAGAGAATAATATGAAGAGAACTCCAGTATATGTTGCAAACTTAAGATAACGATAATGTGAATCATACACTAACTTTGCAGTAATAGGAAATATCATGCATATACTGTTTTCTTTAGATTAGCAATACACACATGTACACACATAAATAAGGATAATCAATAATCCAAAAATATAAAGAAAGAAAAAGGATTGTGTGTCAGAGAAACAACAATCATAAAAAAACTTCCTTGCATAATCCTTACTGAAGTATTTGAACTTTTAACCAAATATATAAAATAATTTTTAAAATTTCATAAATAAAACATAAACTAAAAAGACAAATCTGAATATCAAATCAATAATAAAGTCAAATAAAAGATATATTTCAAGGGATAATAGGGTAAAACATATATGTAGAATGAAATTTTTAATGTAATTAATCCTACATAAATTAACTACCTATAAAAATGAATGATTCAAACTTTACCTTTTAAATGAAAACAAAAAAGTAGCATTATAAAAACAAAGAAATTAAATGAAAATACAGACACAACATATCGGAATCTATGGGACACAATGAAAGCAGTTTTAAGAGGAAAATTAATCGCCTGGTGGTCATTCCTCAAAAAAAAGAAAAAAAAAACAAATAAATGAGCTCACACTTCATCTCAAAGCCCTAGAAAAGTAAGAGCAAAACAACAGCAAATGTAGCAGAAGGCAAGAAATAATTAAAATCAGAGCAGAAATCAATGAAATTGAAACAAAAGAAACTATTGAGAAAATTAACAAAACTAAAAGTTGGTTCTTCGAAAAAATAAATAAGATCCACAGACCTTTAGCCATGCTAACAAAGAGAAGAAGAGAGAGAACTCAAATTACTAACATACGGGATGAAAAAGGCAATATCACAACAGATGCTACAGAAATACAGAAGACAATTAGAAATTATTTTGAAAACCTATATTCCAATAAAAAAGAAGATATTGAAGACATCGATAAATTTCTTAAGTCATATGATTTGCCCAGACTGAGTCAGGAGGATACACACAATTTGAACAGACCAATATCAATGGATGAAATTGAAGAAGCCATCAAAAGACTACCAACCAAGAAAAGCCCAGGACCGGATGGGTATACAGTGGAGTTTTACAAAACCTTTAAAGAAGAATTAATACCAATACTTTTCAAGTTATTTCAGGAAATAGAAAAAGAGGGAGCTCTTCCAACTTCATTCTATGAGGCCAACATCACCCTGATTCCAAAACCAGACAAAGACACCTCAAAGAAAGAAAACTACAGACCAATATCTCTAATGAACCTAGGTGCAAAAATCCTCAATAAAATTCTGGCGAATCGAATACAAAAACACATCAAAAAAATTGTGCTCCATGATCAAGTAGGATTCATCCCTGGGATGCAAGGATGGTTCAATATACGGAAATCAATAAATGTTATTCACCACATCAATAGACTTAAAGATAAGAACCATATGATCATCTGGATAGACGCAGAGAAAGCATTTGACAAAGTACAGCATCCCTTTATGTTCAAAACATTAGAAAATCTAGGGATAACAGGAACTTACCTTGACATTGTAAAAGCTATATATGCTAAGCCTCAGGCTAGCATCATTCTGAATGGACAAAAGTTGAAGGCATTCCCTCTAAAATCCGGAACAAGACAGGGATGCCCTCTATCACCACTTCTATTCAAAATAGTTCTCGAAACACTGGCCAGAGCAATTAGACAGACGAAAGAAATTAAAGGCATAAAAATTGGAGAAGAAGAACTTAAATTATCACTATTTGCAGATGATATGATTCTATACCTAGAAGACCCAAAAGGGTCTACAAGGAAACTACTAGAACTAATAAATGAATTCCGCAAAGTGGCAGGATATGAAATCAACACGCATAAATCAAAGGCATTTCTGTATATCAGCGACAAAACTTCTGAAACGGAAATGAGGAAAAACACTCCATTCACAATATCCTCAAAAAAAAAAAAAAATACTTGGGAATCAACCTAACAAAAGAGGTGAAAGATTTATACAATGAAAACTACAGAACCCTAAAGAGAGAAGTAGAAGAAGATCTTAGAAGATGGAAAAATATACCATGTTCATGGATAGGCAGAACTAACATCATCAAAATGGCGATATTACCAAAAGTTCTCTATAGGTTTAATGCAATGCCAATCAAAATCCCAATGGCATTTCTTGTAGAAATAGATAAAGCAATCATGAAATTCATATGGAAAAACAAAAGACCCAGAATAGCAAAAGCAATTCTAAACAGGAAGTGTGAATCAGGCGGTATATCGATACCAGATTTCAAACTATATTACAGAGCAATAGTGACAAAAACAGCATGGTACTGGTACCAAAACAGGCGGATGGACCAATGGTATAGAATAGAGGACACAGAGACTAATCCACAAAGTTACAACTGGACCAATGGTATAGAATAGAGGACACAGAGACTAATCCACAAAGTTACAACTATCTTATATTTGATAAAGGGGCTAAAAGCATGCAATGGAGGAAGGATAGCATCTTCAACAAATGGTGTTGGGAAAACTGGAAATCCATATGCAACAAAATGAAACTGAATCCCTTTCTCTCGCCATGCACAAAAGTTAACTCAAAATAGATCAAGGAGCTTGATATCAAATCAGAGACTCTGCGTCTGATAGAAGAAAAAGTTGGCTCTGATCTACATATTGTGGGGTCGGGCTCCAAATTCCTTAATAGGACACCCATAGCACAAGAGTTAATAACAAGAATCAACAAATGGGACTTACTTAAACTAAAAAGTTTTTTCTCAGCAAGAGAAACAATAAGAGAGGTAAATAGGGAGCCTACATCCTGGGAACAAATTTTTACTCCTCACACTTCAGATAGAGCCCTAATATCCAGAGTATACAAAGAACTCAAAAAATTAGACAATAAGATAACAAATAACCCAATCAACAAATGGGCCAAGGACCTGAACAGACACTTCTCAGAGGAGGATATACAATCAATCAACAAGTACATGAAAAAATGCTCACCATCTCTAGCAGTCATAGAAATGCAAATCAAAACCATCCTAAGATACCATCTCACTCCAGTAAGATTGGCAGCCACTATGAAGTCAAACAACAACAAGTGCTGGCGAGGATGTGGAGAAAAGGGTACACTTGTACATTGCTGGTGGGACTGCAAATTGGTGTGGCCAATTTGGAAAGCAGTTTGGAGATTCCTGGGAAAGCTGGGAATGGAACCACCATTTGACCCTGCTATTGCCCTTCTCGGACTATTCCCTGAAGACCTTAAAAGAGCATGCTACAGGGATACTGCCACATCGATGTTCATAGCAGCACAATTCACAATTGCTAGACTGTGGAACCAACCCAGATGCCCTTCAATAGATGAATGGATAAAAAATGTGGCATCTATACACAATGGAGTACTATGCAGCACTAAAAAATGACAAAATCATAGAATTTGCAGGGAAATGGACGGCACTAGAGCAGATTATGCTTAGTGAAGCTAGCCAATCCCTAAAAAACAAATAGCAAATGTCTTCTTTGATATAATGAGAGCAACTATGAACAGAACAGGGAGGAAGAGTGGGAAGAAAAGAGTAACATTAATCAGTGACATGAGATGGGAGGGAAAGAGAGAGATGAGGAAAATTGCATGGAAATGAAGGGAGACCCTCATTGCTATACACAATTACATATAAGAGGTTGTGAGGGGAATGGGAAAATAAACAAGGAGAGAAATGAATTACAGTAGATGGGGTAGAGAGAGAAGATGTGAGGGGAGGGGATGGGGGATAGTAGGGGATAGGAAAGGTAGCAGAATACAACAATTACTAATAGGGCATTATGTAAAATTGTGGATGTGTAACTGGCGTGATTCTGCAATCTGCATTTGGGGTAAAATTGGGGGTTCATAACCCACTTCAATCTAATGTATGAAATATGATATGTCAAGAGCTTTGTAATGTTGTGAACAACCAATAAAAAAATAAAAAATAAAATAAAATAAAATAAAATAAAATAAATTAACTAAAAACTATGCAATGTTAAAGTTGAGTGATATTGACCAAACTATATATTCATTGTACACATCCATGAATATGTAACACCAAATTCCACCATTAGGTACAACCATAGCTCACCAATAATAAAAAGTAAATAAAATTTAAAAATGTATACGTATGACTTCATTTAATATAAGTCTTACTATTTTAGTAAAATTAATTGGAAATTTTATCCCCCAATAGTAATGAACATTGTTGGCAAATAGTGTGTCTCTACTTTTGCTACCTATTTAAAAAAAATTAGAATATCTTGTAGATCTTGCTAACTCTGTTTGTGTCAAGGAAGGTACTTGGTAAGCCAAAGACATATTTTATTGTTGTTGTTGTTTTAAATTCAGAAAGCCAAGAAACCTTTAAGAGTAAAGCAGTTGTAACAAATATATTGTAAGAATGGAGTCACATACTCACAGTGTGACAACTGAGAATTATAAACAAAAATAGAGTACTGATGTACATGTACATAAAATCCACAAAAATTTAGCTAACAATGAAGGTGAAGTGTAAACAAACAAACAAACAAACAAAAAACCACCAGCAGCCTACTTAAAGAATAGTTCTTCAAGTAACCTTGGATGAAACCATTTCTACAATCCATCTTGCTTATAATTATTAAGAATAACCATAGAATGTGCTATAAATGCAGGAAATTCACCTTCTTCAGATCAAAGGAAGCTGCCAACAAACTTTGTTCCTCTCAGAAAGAAGTCTCTCAGTACTTTAGCCCAGCATACAACAGAACCCCAATGCATGCTGCTTTCTGGGGTCACTCAGTTGTGGTACAAGTGGGGCATATGGAATCATGATTCCATTCACCTAGGCAGCTTTTCTGAGCCTTAGGGGACCAGTTCACAATGAATCCTAGTCCTCTGTTTTCCTTTGCCCTCTATCTAAAGTAAGAGACCTGCTTCATGAAACTCATGTACATGGATGTTCTCTCTGACCAAAAGCAGACAAGTGATAATGAGTACACAATGAACCTGCTTCATGCTACATTTTCAATAGTTGGATTAAGAATAAACCAATTCCTTATTTTGTTTAAGTAATAGTATGATTACTACACACACACACACACACACACACACACACACACACATATACACTATATGCTAAGTGTGATGTACCATTTTAAGAAGAACCCATTTTGACTAAACTAATAATTTCAACTGATTATAGTGTCGGATAACAGAGTATGTTAATAAATGCAGAATAAACTAAAGAGTATGAAAATGTTTGCAGATTTTACAAACACAAACCCCCTATTCAATGATGAATCATAGCAACCATTTGTATATCCATTAGGCTAGTGGATAAAGGGATTTGGTATTTGTTTTGTATGAAAAAGCAGGAAGATTACTTTCTGTTTGTGGTGAAAAAATGTGTGACTAAAATGTAAAGGTTAAGCTACCATCCCTTGAAAATAGTGCTTAATATTAGTATAATGCATGGTGGGTTAATCTGATATTATACAACTTCTAATTTGATGTGCTTGTAGTTTGCAGCATCTGTCTTGTATTCTAGCCAAAAATGTTTAATTTGTATTCATTTGTCCTTTTAGATATACATTTCAGATGACCTTTTATCTATCTAGCCATCTAATAATAAAGGAATACATCAGATGGCAACAAAAGAGAACAACCAGGAGGCAATCTATGACTCTCTGCAGGATAATGGACCCAGTGTTGTCAATGTGTCACTACTAAAAAAAAAAAAAAAAAAAGTTTTTAAGAACTAACTATCAAAAAGAAATTAATAAACACAACAGTAAGATGCAACACATGATTGTTGATTAAATACTAGTTTGGGCAAACCAGCTATAAATAACATTTTTAATAAATAAAGGAATTTAAGTGTAATCTAGATATTATGTTATTTGTAAATGGACTGAACTAAATCGGTGGTGATTATTTACAGGAAGGAAGTTGTGAATAGATGTATAAATAAGGTTTAATTTTGGAACTATCTGTATTGCCAAATATAGATATCATCATAGTACATTCATATGTATACAGTAAAGATTCATTCATTCAGACAAGTTCCAGAAGGCAGTAATTTGAAGATTTTATCTTGGTAATCTCCCGGGAACAGAGATATGATGTTTTTCTTTCTTTATGTTACTTGTCTATATTTATTTATTTATTTATTTTGTATCTCTATTACTCCTGTATTGGTAAAAGGTCGTGTGAGAGGATGGAAAGATGAGGGGCAAGTGAGGAAGAAAAACAGAGAAAGGGAGCAAGATAATAGAGAAAGTTCTGGCAAATATGTTATAATTGGGAAAGACTGGAAACATGGAATAGCATGAAATTACTTTTGAAATGGGTCTCTGATTTCATAAACTGATGCATGGGTGGAACCACAGGTTTAATGGTGTATAAATCTAAGAGAGAAAAACATAAACAATGCATTCAAAGTATCTGTGCATACTAGAAAAGATTGAAATTCAAGAAAAAGGGAAAGTGAAATCTTAAGAGAAAGTTTATTTCTTTCATGGTGACAGTTAAGGAAGAGACCACATATTCAAACACTAGTAGTTTTAATGATTCAGTAGGAAAAAAAAATATGAGTTCCTCTGTGCCTGCTTCTTGGCTTCCATTTTCTATAGGATAGAAAAGTTGAAGTTATTTACTAAGAATGAATAGAGGGCTGAGGGAGAGGGGAAATGTTTAAAAAAATGGAGAGATTTCAACAACAACAACAAAAGCTATCCTGAAGACCAGAAAGCATAGTAACCAAGAGTCTAATATGAATAATCATGATTTAAGACAGTGTTGAAGGAACAATTGAGATTCATAGAAATACATTTGTATAATTTTGTGTTTTAAACTAGTTTATAGAAACCAAATTTGAGCATTAAGAAGGAAATTTGCTGGCTTTGTGTAGGGATCTTACCAGTCATGAACATTGGGGGGGAAAAAAAACAGAAAACAGAAAATGGTATATGAGGATATTGGCAAATTATATGTCACAGAAGTTAAAGCAAATGAAAAAATAGAGGGCAAAAACTAAAATATTTGAGATTGAGGAGAAAAATTTGATAGAAGTAATTCATTAGGTTCATTGAAGACTAAGTGATTGTGGGGATAGGTCTTAGAACTTAAATGTAATAAAAATTGAATTTCTCAGTTTTTAGAATTTTTTGGAGATTTTTGCTTTCTCTCTATTTCTATTACCATTTTCTTGGTGTACAATGTATTTCTTGCTGTGATTTTTGCACTGACTCTTGATTGGCTTTTCTTTTTCTGGTTTGTTTTTCTAATATTCAAACCATTCTTCAAATCACTGCCATGAAGACCACTGTACATGCAAACTGATCAAGTTCAGTCTCTTACCAAAATCTTGAAAGGATTCTTGCAACTTTCAGAATGTATAAATTTTTATTTTAGCTCTTAAGAGTTTTCCTCTGTTGACCCTTGTTATGCTGCTCCTTATGTGATTTTTTGGCAGTCAAACTATTCTGATTCTAATAATAAATCTGATCTCTGTGATAGGTGCATTTATGTCTTTGCAGGAAAATTATTTTTTTTCCAAGTTATTTTTACACTTTACACAAGAAGTTAATTCCTACTCTTCCTTCAGAACTAACTTACAAATTGTCCCCCATGGACATTCCTATAACTCCCCTTGTGATTTGTTTTTTCCTTTGTTACCAATACTTAGAACAATGGAAAAGTGATGCACTTTTCCAGCCTACCTACATCTAGAGTCTGTTGACATTCATGCATGACATAAATGGATGATTTACTGGGGTGGCTGAATAAGTTTTGGTTTCCTACTGATTTCTACTCTTCCATTATTTATCCTGCCATGAAAAAGGAAAAGTTGACAAAAGTTCTCAGTACTCTTGCTACCATGAAGAAAAGTTCAGAAAAATACCAGATTTTTTTTTTCTGATCATGGTATTATTGGGTCACTAAACTTGCACTAACAATTGCTTATAACAATTAAGCTTATTATGTGAGAAAAATGGATTGCTGATATCTTATAAGCTTAATCTTAGGTTACTTTCAGCTAAAACATTAAATGCTCTCTTTGCAGTCAATGCAGTACCTTAATCATGCCTAACATATTTTTGTACCTAAAGGACAATTTCTTAACAGATAGCATCCTTATGAGTAGCACTGAGGGAACACTTAATAATGCTTTTGAATGAATAAACAAATTAATATAGAATGTTATACTCGGTCTATAGTATTTATAGTGTTCATTTAGGGAAATTATTCTTTTTTGAGAGGAGGCAGGTACCAGGGATTGAACTCAGAGTCACTCAAACACTGAGCCACATCTACAGCTCTAATGTATATTTTATTTAGAGACAGGGTATCACTGAGTTGATGAACACCTCGCTTTTGCTGAGGCTGACTTTGAACTTGAGATCCTCTTGACTCAGCCTCCTAAGCCCCTAGGATTACAGGTGTGTGTAACTGCGCCCAGACAGGGAAATGACTTTTTCTTTGATGATGATAACCTAATTTTGAATAAAATGTTAACTTGATTCTACATACAAAAACTAGATTTATACATTTGTTTTAACTTGATTCTACTTCCTCATTTGGATTTATGTTCTTATCTATTTTAATTTTTTTTTTTTGCCAATCCACTAAACAACTGTTTAACAACTGTTTCCTGTTATCTTGCTACTCATTCTTATAAATTATTTTCTTTTCAAGAAAGAATAAAATTCTGGAAGCAACTTATATTATGGCACAGGCAGGTGAAGTTTATAGTAATTCTGCATAAAATTTAAAAAGATATATAGTGTAGCTAAACTATGAATGAAACTGTTGCTATTTTTTTTAAAAAAATCCTATATATATAACACTGTTTAGAGAAAGCAATTTGCATATGCTCATGGGAAGTCAAAGCATAAAAATGGCACCAAAAATACCTTAAAACAGTGCTTTATCTAGTTTTATTGAATTTGAAAATAAGGACAATTGTTCAACCTATACACTCAGACCAGAAAATTATGCATTAGCATATGTATGTATTCAGTATCACAAAGACATTTTATTACATCCCATTTGTTTCATACATGTCTTTTTTTGATCCTGTGTCATTGTATATTGATGGAAATTTTTTTCTGTTAATAAGGTATAAAATATTAAATTTGGCTACATTATTGAATTTATAGTTTGTTTTCTGGGAACTACAACAAAAACATTAGGATTATAGTAGTGTAGTTTTTCATATGGTGGTATTTCTTTTTTTCTCCAAACTATAGGATAGCAATTAAAAATGATATAGGACACCAAATTATTTTAGTAAATCAACTCTTCTGACAAAGAATATTGTACTAGAAAAAACTCTTGTAAAAGTTCGTCTGAGATTACCAAATAAATAAAAAAGCTCTTTGCCAATTATGCTCTGAAAATCCCACCAAAAATAACATCACTGGTTTTAAGCTTGATGCAATTTCTATAAAGATGATCATCTATAAAGATGATCCCTGCCTATTTGTTTTTAAGAAAAAAAAATTGATGAGCATTTTGTTGACAGAAATTTGATTTGTTGTTCAGAAACAAAGTTTTCTGACATCATGTGTAGTAGCAGACTCTTCCAGTTAGTTGACAATTACAGCACAATTTTCACCTTAATTTGAAAGCATTCTTAAATCACATAGAGCAATGCTCGTTTAAAAGAAAGAGAGGGAAATGCATTCAGTTGAGTTTAAATGACTCTGAGATTTTCTCATCTCTCTTAAAACTTCTCATTTTGGGACTCATCTGATATTCTCAAGAAGTTCCTAATACTGGCGGCAAAGACCCATCTTATATTGGATATATATAACCATGAACAATAAAGTGACTGTGCACCTTACCAAACATGTCTTCTCATTCTACCATAATTTCAAACTATTACACTGTCCTCAAGTAAAAGTTTAGTTTCTGCTTTAGATATGTCTTGAAAATGTTAATATCAATATGAGAGAAAAGTCAACATTAGTCTTTTAATCTTTGAAAACCATCACAGGGGGATCCAAGATAGTTAGCTAGAGGGAGGCTGTATTCCTTGTCATGCCGTGACCTGGGATTCAAGCAGTGGAAATACTGTTTCTCTGTGAGTTATTAGAGGGCCCTTGATGGCTGCTCCCATGTAGGAATCCTGGATGCTGTGCCTGCAAATGTTGCCCTGCTTCAGCCTCTACATAGGACCCCCTGCATCAGCACCCCCACTGGATCCCCAGCCACTTACCTGATGGACCCCCAGCTGCCACTCCCATGTGGACTCCATCTATCCACATGGGGTTCCTCTGGTCACCTCCATTTGGGGACACTGCAACCACTGCCATAGTCCCTTACATGTGGTAGCCTGCACCTGTGGACATCAGATGGTCTGGAGCCAGCTGCTTGACACAGCACTGCTTGCCACTGAGCTGCATCTCCAAACACACCACCCAATGCCATCACTTGGACCACCCTGTTGCCCTATCTCTGAAAGAGGCCATCTTGATCTTGGGACACCTCTGTCACCATCTTGGGTTATCCTTGTTACTACTATTGCTGTCTTTATTTGAGGCAACTCATAGCTTGGACACTGGCTGTAGCCTAGAAGTTATATCAAGGGATATATACACCCTCAACTTTCCCCTTGTCCCCACAGCCACTAACCTGGCACAGTGCTTGCAGCTCACAGCCGGTATGTAGCTCGCAAAGCCTGGTCCTGACTTACCTGATACAAAAGAGCTCTCCGTGACAGGTGCACAGGCCACAGAGTGCAGCCCACAAGATCTCTAAAGAGAGAGGTTCTGGATTGGGAAGTAGAAAGGGTGAGGGGGGTGTGAGTGAGATAGAGTTTAGAGACTAAATTAGAGACCAGGAATTGTGAGGTCTACAGACGATATAAGGAGATAAGTCCAGGTACCCACATCACATAAGCAGGCCCCAAAGGAGATCCTTGGGGAGCAGTCTCCCATTGGGAATGGCATGTGCTATATCTCATCTTTAGGAGTTCTGCCTCTAAGACCAACTCTCCCACCCTAATAACCTTCACCATCATTAGGGTGGGGATACCAACAAACAACAGACAACCCCACTACTGGATGAGAAGGAAAGCAGGAAAGAAACTGAACTTCAACAAAAACAATCCTTGAATTTTCCTTCTATATTTTTCTTTCTTTTCTTTCTTCTCTCTCTCTCTCTCTCTCTCTCTCTCTCTCTCTCTCTCTCTCTCTTCTCTCTCTCTCTTTCTCTCTCTTTCTCTCACTGTCCTCATATCCCCAACATTTGGGAAACTAAGTACTTTTCATGTGTTAAGACAGTGAATACTGGGATGTCTGAATGGTATATTATGGTTGTGTTGTATATTCTTTTATTTTTACATTTTTTTCTGAATTTTTATGATTTTTGTCTGTTTTTTTGTACTTTCTCTGTTGTCTTCCCCATTACTTGTCTCCCTCAAATCTTGCTCTCTTTCATTCTGCTACTAGCAAATTTCTTTTGATTCCTCTTTTATGCTTCCTAAGATCTAATAATTGTATATCCTCACCGACATCCATAACATCTCCTCCTATAACGCCCCCATTCTCTGTCCACCATTAGAAACTGTAGACACTTTTGTAAACTTACTGTTTATATTGTAGATAATAATTGATCTCACCATTTCTGACTATTGTGACAAAACTGTAAACGTCTTAATAGGAGCTATTTGGTTGAAGGCTATAAATGGTTTGTATTGAGATCTGTTAATATTGATCTCCACTGAAAGTCCATAGAGTAAAAACTGTAACACCTGAGATCTGCACTGCCAAAAGGAAAGACACACAAACAACATGAAAAAACAAGAGAAGAAAGTGCCCCAAACAAACTAAGATATTACATTATTAGAATCTATGGCCAGCATAGAAAAAGAAACATAAAAAAAAAGAGTTCAGGATTTACCTAATTAAAATGTTTTGGGAATTAAAGGATGATATAAGAGAGAAAACACAAGCAGCAAAAGATCATATCAATAAAGAGCTACATAAGCAAATACAGGAAGCAAAGATTACTTCAATAAGAAGTAGAAGTTCTTTAAAAAAATACACACACACAGAAATCCTTGAAATTAAGGAAACAATAAACCAAATTAAAAACTATAGAGAAAGCATCACCAACATCTTAGACCACTTAGAAGACAGAACCTCAGACAGTGAAGACAAAATGCATAAACTTTTTTTTAGAGAGAGAGAGAAAGAGAATTTTTTAATATTTATTTTTTAGTTGTTTTCGAAGGACACAACAACTTTATTTTTTATTTTTATGTGGTGCTGAGGATTGAACCTAGCACCCGGTGCATGCCAGGTGAGTGCACTACCACTTGAGCCACATCTCCAGCCCCAAAATGCATAATCTTGAAAATAAAGTTGACTACACAGTGAAGATGGTATGAAGCCATTACCAGATTATCCAAGAATTAGGGGATAGTATGAAAAGACCAAATTTAAGAATTATTGGGATACAGGAAGCCATAGAGTTGCAAACAAAAGGAATGAACAATATATTCAACAAAATTATATCAGAAAAATTTCCAAACCTAAAGAAGAAATTGGAAAATCAAGTACAAGAGGCTACAGAACACCAAATATACAAAATCACAACATCTCTACACCAAGACATATTATAATGAGAATGCCTAATATACAGAACAAGGAGAGAATTTTAAAATCCATAAGAGAAAGGAATCAAATTACCTACAGGGGGAAAAGAATTAGGATCTCTTCAGATTTATCAAAGACCCTCAAAGCTAGAAGATCTTGGAACAACTCTGAAAGAAAATGGATGCCAACCAAGAATCTTATATCCAGCAAAATAAAACTTCAGATTTGATGATGAACTAAAAACCTTTCATGATAAGCAAAAGTGAACAGAATATACAACGAGAACCCATGTGGTACAGATCATCCTTGTCAAAATATTCCATTAGAAGGAAATGAAAAATAACAATGAAAATCAGCAAAAGGAGGTATTACGTCAAATGAAAACCAATCAAAGGAGAAATCAAGTAAAATTAAAAAAAAAAAAAAAAAAAAATGACTGGGAATACAAACTATGTCTCAATAATTATCCTGAATGTTAATGACCTAAACTCATCAATCAAAAGACATAGACTGGCAGATTGGATTTAAAAAAAAAAAAAGACCCAACAATATGCTACTTACAAGAGACTAATAGGAAAAGACATCCATGACTGAAGAAGGTTGTGAAAAAACACACCACTCACATGGAATGCATAAACAAGCAGGGGTTTCCATACTCATATCAAATAAAGTAGACTTCAAGCCAAAGTTAGTAAAAATGGGATAAAGAAGGTCATTTCGTTCTGCTTAAGGGAACCATACATCAACAAGACATAACAATTATAAATACATATGACCTAAACCATGGAACATATACATTCCTCAAAAAAACTCTACTCAATTTCAAGAGTCAAATAGACTACAACAAAATAACTGACTTTAACACACCTCCTTCACTACTGAATAGATCTTCCAAACAAAAGCTAAACAAAGAAACTATAGAACTCAATAATACAATCAATATTTTAGACATAACAGATATATATAGAATACTTCATCCTTCCATGAGTAAATACACTTTCATCTCAGCAGCACATAGATACTTCTCTAAAATAAACCATATATTATGCCACAAAACAACTCTTAGCAAATACAAAATAATAATAATAATTATTATTATTATTATTATTATTATTATTAGAGATGCTACCCTGCATTCTATGAAATCATAATGGAATATAATTAGAAATCAATGATAAAATAAATAATTGAATATACTCCAACACCTGGAGACTAAATAATATGCTATTGAATGAACAAAGAATTATAGAAGACATGAGAAAGGAGATTAAAAAATTGGCAGAGGTAAATGAGAACAAGGATATAACATATCAAAATTTCTGGGACACTATGAAAGCAGTACTAAGAGAAAAGTTCATTGCATGAAATTCATTTCTTAAAAGAAAAAAAAGTCAACAAATAAATAACCTAACATTATGTCTCAAAGCCCTAGAAAAAGAAGAACAAATCAATACCAAAAGTAGTATGAGACAGAAAATAATTAAAATAAGAGCTAAAATCAAATAAATTGAAGCAAAAGAAAAAAATTGAAAAAATGAAAAAATAATAAAATTGATATATTTGAAAAAAATAAATAAATTGATATACCCTTAGTTATGTTAACAAAGAGAAAGAAAGTGAAAACTCAAATTACTAAAATCTGTGATGAAAAAGGAAATATTATGACTGACACTACAGAAATACAAAAGATAATTAGAAACCATTTTGAAAATTTGTACTCCAATAAAATAGAAAATATCAAAGACATCAACAAATTTCTAGAATCACGTGATGCACCCAAACTGAATCAGGTCAATATACACAAGCTAAACAGATCAATTTCAAGCAATGAAATTGAAGACAGCATCAAAAGCCTACCAACCAAGGAAAGTTCAGGACCACACGGATTCACAGATGAGTTCTACAAGAACATCAAAGAAAAACTAATACCAACACTTTTTAAATTATTCCATGAAAATAGAGTAAAAGGAAACACTTCCAAACTCACTCTATTAGATCAAACAAAGTCTCATCAGTGAAAGAAAATTTCAACCAATATCTGTAATGAACATAGATACAAAAATTCTCAATAAAATTCTGGCAAATTCAATACAAAAACAAATCAAAAAGCTAGTGCACCATGATCAAGTAGTGTTCATCTCAGGGATACAAGGTTGGTTCATCATATAGAAATCAATAAATATAATTCATCACATCAATAGACTTAAAGATAAGAATCATTTGATCATCTCAATAGATGCAGAAAAGGCATTCGACATAACACAGGACCCCTGCATGTTTAAAACACTAAAAAAAAATAAGGATAACAGGAACCTATCTCAATATTGTAAAAGCTATCTATGCTAATCCACAGGCTGACACCATTCTAAATGGAGAAAAATTGAAAGTATTCCCTCTAAAAACTGGAACAAGACAGTGATGTCCTCTTCCTCCATTTCTATTTAACAGTCCTTGAAACACTAGACAGAGCAATTAGAGAGACAAAAGAAATTAAAGGAATACACATAGAAAAAAAAGAACTCAAGTTAGCCATATTTGCTGATAATATGATTATATAACTAAAAGATCCAAAAAGTTCCACCAGAATACTTCTAGAACTAATAAATGAATTCAGCAAAGTAGTAGAATATAAAATCAACACCGATAAATCAAATGCATTTCTGTACATCCTCTGAAAGAGAAATTAGAAAAACTACCCCATTCACAATAACCTCTATAAAATAAAATACTTGGGAATCAACAAAAGAGGTGAAAGACCTCTACAATGAAACTATAGAATGCTAAAGAAACAAATTTAAAAAGACCTTAGAAGATGGAAAGTTCTTCCCTGCTCTTGGATAGGCAAAATTAATATTGTCAAAATGACCATACTACCAAAAGCATTATATAGATTTAATGCAATTCCAATCAATCCCAATGACATTCCTCATAGAAATAGAACAAGCAGTCATGAAATTCATCTGGACCCAGAATAGCCAAAGCAATCCTTAACAAGAAGTGTGAAGCAGGTGGCATCACAATACCAGACCTTAAACTATACTACAAAGCTACAGTAACTAAAAGAACACATGGTATTGGCACCAAAATAGACTTGTTGACCTATGATACAGAATAGAGGACACAGAAACAAACCCATATGAATACAGTTCTATCAGACTAGACAAAGTTGACAAAAACATAACTTAGAGAAAAGATAGCCTCTTCAACAAATGGTGCCATGAAAACTGGAAATCCATATGCAACAAAATGAAATTAAGTTTCTGTCTTTCACTATGCACAAAACTTAACTTCCTTAACAAGGCTCCTAAAGCTCAAGAAACAAAACCAAGAATCAATAAATGGTATGGAATCAAACTAAAAAGCTTTTTCTCAGCAAAAGAAACAGTGAAGTAAATAGAAAGCCTATAGAGTGGGAGCGAATTTTTACCACACGCACATCAGATAGAGCACTAATCTCCAGGATATATAAAGAACTCAAAAAAACTTAACACCCTAAAAAAAAAATTATTCAATGAACAAATGGGCTAAGGAACTGAACAGACACTTCTCAGAAGATGATATACAATCGATTAACAAATATATGAAAATATGTTCATCATCTCTAGCAATTAGAAAAGTGCAAATCAAAACTACTCTAAGATTTCATCTCACTTCAGTCAGAATGGCAGATATTAAGAATACAAACAACAATAAGTGTTATGAGGAAAAAGGCACACTCTGTGGTGGTAGGACTGCAAATTGGTGCAACCAATCTGGAAAGCAGTATGGATCTTCCTTAGAAAACTTGGAATGGAACCACTAGTTGACCTGGTTATTCCACTCTCCACTTTATATCCAAAGGACTTAAAATCAGCATACTACAGTGATGCAGCCACAACAATGTTTATAGCACCACAATTCACAATAGCTAAATTCTGAAACCAACCTAGATGCCCTTAATAGATGAATGGATTAAGAAACTGGGTGTATATACACAATGGAATATTACTCAGCATTAAAAGAGAATAAAATCATGGCATTTGCAGGTAAATGGATGGAGTTGCAGAATATTATACTAAGTGAAATAAGACAATCCTCCCAAACCAAGGGCTAAATGTTTTATCTGATAAGTGGATGCTGATCCATAATGGGGATGGGGGTGAGGAACATGGAAGGAATGGAAGAACTTTAGATAGGGCAAAGGGGAGAGAGGGTAAAGGAAGAGGGCATGGCAGTAGAAAATGAGACGGACATCATTACCCTAAATACATGTATGAAGAACAAGAATGGTGTGACTCTATACCAGAGAAATGAAAAACTGTGCTGCATTTGTGTACTGTGAATTGAAATGCATTCTGCTGCCATGTATAACAAAGTAGAACAAATAAATGAATTGATTTTTTTTTTAAAAAGTAAACCATCACTAATGGAGACTTTTTGAAAACAACAACAAAAAAAAATGGTCTTCAAAGCTATACCAGCATCTTATGTATGATTCATCCAAGTAGATATTTATGGAACATCTACTATGTACAAGGTGCTTTACTGTGCGACATAATATTCAGAGTCCTGGTCTTTGTGGAACTTTAACTATTCAGGTGGTGAGAAACAGGAATAATGGACAAAGCTAATAAAACAGAGAAGGGTTATAAGGAGGGAGGTGCTTTTGTATCTGGTAGGGTGTTTAGGGTAGGCTCTACTTAGATGATATTAGAATGCACATTTAAGTGAAGTGAATGAGCCAGCTATGCAAATACCTGAGGAATGAATCTGTAGACCAAGGAAGACCATTTGCCCAAGGGTCAGGGGCTTGCTCAGTACATTTGGAGATCCTCCAGATGTCAGGATGCTCAAGCCAGCATGATCTGAGGCAGTTATAAATAAGGAAAAATGGTAGTAGTTGGGATCAGAAGCTATTTGAGGATTATCTGGAGCAGTGTCTTCAAAGACATGGCACAAATCAACTTCACAAATCTTCTAGATTGAAAAGCCACAGGTTACCTGTGTTTTGAGAAAAATAAAACTAAAAATGAAATTTATGATAAAATAAATTTCTAACAAAATTAGAAAACACGAGGCAAAATACATTTAAAAGTTTCTGCAAGTAGCAAGTGGAATTACTAGATAGAAAAAGCAAAGAATTTCAGAGATACTTTCCTTTCTTTTTTCTCTTTCTTTCTTTTCTTTTCTTTTTTTTTTTGTTTATACTTGCTACTTATACAAGGACTAACTCTATAGTGAATTCCGACCTAGGCAGTTTTAGTATAATAATGTTAGTTAATGAAGAAAATTATATCCAATGCGCAATTTATTTGTAGTTTATGCAGCCATTAGTTCATATAAATTTACAAGAGAAAGCATATCTGTATAGTCCATTCCTACCCAGGGAAAATCCTTAACTATGTTAGAAAATTGCTTCTAGGATTAGGCTCATTTTACTAATCTAAGCAATAGATTTTGTACTCACTAAGGAATCTACAAGTGAAATCTCACAGCAGGTGCAGCTGCAGGTGGTGTTGAAGCTTTCCAAATAGCCACTGGATCTGCCAGTGGAGAAGATCTTATGTCATCTGGCAAATACTTCTAATGGGCAGGAATCGCTATGGGGCAAAGAAAGTTCTCTTTTATGTAGAGACAGAAAAGAATGCTATCAAATTTTGTTTTTTTTTTTCTTTTCTTTTCTTTCTTTCTCCCCCCCCCCCAACAAATGGTAGATAGATATTTTTCCTTGCAAAGGAGTCTAAAGATGTTTCTTTACAATGAATTCCAAATATTATATGATGAGTTATGCTGAAACAAATCTGCATTAAGTTTGTAATTACTGGATAATTTATATGTTAAGTGATTGGAATAATTGCCATAAATTGAATATCATGTGCTTGGAATATATACTGCCTAACCTAAGACGTTATGTACCTTACAACTCCTCCTAAATTATAAAATATCATCTTCTGACAGCTAGAAAGACCAGGAAAGACAAGCAAAGGGAAGAAAGCCCTTCAAAGTTTTAAACAAGGAGAAAAGAGAAAATTTTCAGTGCTGCGTCTGAAGAAGAAAGTTTCTGCCTGGGCACTCTTTGACTTTAACCAGTGGATTGCAGTGTTTGTAAGACAAGGTGGTCGTAAATGAGGATAGAGATCAGGGGAGCTCATGGGTTTTTGCAGACAAAAAAGACACACTCTGAGGATGTGCTGTGATCTTCTCCTTCTGCCTGTGTTTTAGAATCACATGTTGGAATTACCTGGCCTTTTACAGTTGGAATGCTGACGGCTTGGTGCCTTCCTTCGTCTTCATGCAAGTTTTTATTAATGTGAACATTTGAGAAGGGAGAAGAGAATCAGTTCCTTATTTCCTGCCCTTCCCTGTTGCTATTCCCTCTGGTTCTTTAGGTTCCATTTAATTCAGGTGATCACACAACCAGAAGGGGATTTCATTTTTCTTAATTTATTCAAGCTATTGAAGAAATTATGTCTATCAAATGTATCCTCATGCAACTATTTTTAATAATTATGAAAACACAAATCCTTAATGTGCCTATTAAGCCTAAGATGTTGGAACATATTTTAGAATGTTGGCAGTAATGATGGTGGTAAAATAATTAAACAATTATGAATTAGAATTAAGAGAAAATCTGTCTAAACATAAAATCATTCTTTTTCTCTTTTGGAAGACACACACACACACAAAAAAAAAAAAAAAGAAAAGAAAGAAACAAAAATGCTACACTTTTAGAGCCCAGTGAAGAAAATTTAAAATAAATGTGATCAATACTAGTAATTCTAAGAATGGAAATGTGTTTATGGCTTTGGAAACTTAGATTTTATTCTCATCTATTCTGCATTCTAAAAATTCACCACCTTATTTTACTTTTCTGAGAATAAATTCTGGATGAAAAAGGAAAAAAAACCAACAACATTGAATTAATTATTTTCCATGTAATTTATAAAGAGAACCCAGAATATTTTGGGATTCAAATTTTGAAAAGTGGATTCTAGAAGACATTTATCATTTAGATTATAAAATGTTAAAAGAAACTCAGCTTTGTTCATTACTTTTTATGTATAACAGTGTAGTGTCATTCAACATATCACTTGGAAAGAATATTAGTAAGGCTTTCCAGTATATAGCATGAGGCTTAGTAAATATTGTAAATTAAAACAGAAAATTAAAACAATATACCAGCAGAACTCATTGTACATCTTGGAGTAAAATCAATATTAGTATGATTAAAGAAGTATTTAAAAAAAAGGTGAGAAAAGAGATAGGGAGATAGGACAGTCTAAATAAAGAAAAAGCACTTTAACTTAGCATAAATTCTCTATGAGCAGATAGAGAATTTTGTGTTGCCAGCTGGAAACACACAAAAGACATTCTGAATGTTACTTCAATCCAGGTGCTAGTGATTTTCTCTCTAAAAATTCACCCCATATGTGCAACAGTTTACAGATACTTTATGCTCAAGGACACTTCTCAAAGAAGGAAGAAATAACATGTACTACTGAAACTGAATACACTAATTTCAAAAAGCCATTCTTATTTAACAGAAACCATGTTTTCAAATGCTTTAATTTTGCTTTTTTGGAAAAGATGTAAATTATATGATTATTTATTCACAGTTATTATAATATTCTTTTCATTTAGTTCCAACAACTGGCAGATAGATTTTTTTTTCCTTGCAAAAGGAGTCTAAAGATGATTCTTTACAATAAACTTCCAGCCCCAAGGGATTACATCCCCAGTTTAACCCAGAGCAAAAGACAGCATCTGCCAAGTGTGTAAGGGTGCAAGTTAGCTATATATAGGCTGTGAAAGTGTCCTGACTTTACAGCCTTTAAAATCCATGATTATCACTTGAGTCTTTTCATCTTCTTTATTATTATAAACATCCTATGTATGCAGATTGTGAATATAAGTACATAGGCTATAAAATACAACAAACCACCACTCATGTCAATTAGAGCATTACTACGTTTTTACAATCACCTTAATTCTGCTGTTCCAGAAAAGCCTCCATTCTGAAACTTGTGCTTATATCCCACATTGCTTCTGAGAGCACTAAGATGAAATTCAAATAAGAAACTTAATTGAATCAAATGATTCACTTTCCCTGTATTTCTTTTGATTTTTTCTCCCCTTTGGTGTCAGGAGTGGCATACTGGGGATTGAACTCAGGGGCACTCAACCACTGAGCCACATCCCCAGCCCTCTTTTGTATTTTATTTAGAGACAGGGTCTGGGAGTTGCATAGCGCTTTGGCTGAGGCTGACTTTGAACTTTCCATCCTCTTGCCTCAGCCTCCCAAGCTGCTAGGATTATAGACCTGTGCCAGGATGCCAGGCTCCTTTTGATTTTGATGTTTGACACAAGTGACACTATTTCCAAGTATACATATATGAATCTTTGTTGAAAGATAGATATATGCATATATTATGTATACATAATATGTATACAGTAAAATAATTTTTGAATTCTCTCACAAATTTTATTGGATTTAAATTAAACAGATAAAAAGAATGAAAAATGAAAAATTAACAGAGAAAAATAATGAAAAAAATAACTATAAAGTTCACTACACAGAAGTAACAATCACTAATTTCTGTTAAACATCATTTTAATATTTCTGTCTTTATATATTGCAAGACAGACTAACAAAAATTAAAATCTTAAATGAGTAATTTTAAGTAAAATATATTAACATTACATATGGCATGTAAATAGTAAAATGAACTTACAAAAAACATAGGAAATGGCAAAAGATTAGACAAAATAAGTTATAGACCAGAGGGGTTACTACATGATCTATGATACAAATAAAAATTACAAATAGTATTAAAGTTGTAGTAATGTTTGTTAAAGTGAACATTTTACTATCAGAGTACCTTTATTTTTGCTTTATGAATGATGAGAAAATTACTGCTTATATTTTCCTCTCCACTTTCATTATAGCAATTTTGCATTAGATTTTCCTTAAAAATCAGAATTAGTTTTGTTCTTTATACTTTCATGCACAAACTATTTCAGGAAACATTATTTTTTTGCCACATTTTCAAACCTTTATTTTCTCTTTTTAAAAGTCATTGTTGCTTTTGTTTATTTTATTTTTAAAATTTTCCAATTAAAACATATATATTTAAGATATTCAATTTGATTAGTTGATAAATTTATACACGGTAAAATATTCACTAACATATTCATAACTGTATTTATTCTTTTTCTTTCAATCTTTTGTGGTAAGAATGCTGAAGATCAACATTTTTAAAAATTTTAAGTACACAATACTAGAGTGTACTATAATTCACATTGTTATACACTAGATATTCAGATATTCATCTTCTTTAACTAAAGCTTTGAACCCTCTAACCACTAACTTCCATATCTCTCCAAGCCCCTAGTAACTGCCATTTAACTTTGTTTCTAAGAATTTAACAATCTTAGATTCTACATATAAGCATTTGTATTTTTGCATTTCAGTTATCTCCCTTAATGTAATACTCTAGGTTCATCCATCTTGTAGTAAATGGCAGAATATTCTTCCTTTTAAGGCATAAAAATATTTTCAGTGTGTGTTTGTGTGCATGTGTGTATCCATAATCTGAAATCCAACATTCTCCAAAATCCCAAATTTTTAGAGTGCCAAGATGACACCACAAATGCAAGTTTTTATACCACAAAATTTGTTTCATGCCCAGTCTATGAAAAGTACTGTATAAAATTACCTTTAGGCCATGTGTATAAGATATATATAAAACAAAATAATTCTGTGTTTAGACTTGGACACTATCCCCTAGATATCTCATTATGTATATGCAAATATTACAAAATATGAAAATACATGAAATCTAAAACACTCTGGTCCAAAGCATTTTGAATAAGAAATGTTCAACTTGTGTGTGTATATACATATACATATAAGTAAACACCACATTTTCTGTGTCTATTGACTTATCAGTGTACATTTAGATTGTTCCCATATCTTGGTTATTGTGAATAATATTGAAAGAAACAGGATTGTTGGTATATAGCTATCTGATCACCCTTGTAGGGTAGCACTCTCTTTGTAGCAGAATGGTCCACAAAGCATTTGCCCACCTTATGCAGGGAAGAACTTACAAACATGAAAGAATACTCAGAGATAGAGAACCATTATAATTCACTTTAAAGCTAATAAATGCCACTGAACGTTAACTTTTATTTACCTTATTTGGCACACTGATGTACTAGTTATTGCCTGAATTCCCTTACAAACATCATACCACAGAAAACTTATTAAGATATGTTAGCAAAATTGATCCATAATATGTTAGCAAAATTGATCCATAAGAGCTGAAATATTCTTTTCCTCCTCACATGAACGAGATGCAGCCAATTTTGTGCAAGGCTCCCAGAAATGTAACACGTTTGATGCAAGAACAATAGGCATACTCTATCCACTTCATGTGTTTTCTAGGAGAAGAACAATCATTAATGGACTATTTTTAGGAAGCTGTGGGTCCCAGGTACAGGATTTTCCTGGAGTTTTCATAGAAATTACTCTACAGAAAACAGCTTCCCCACCATCAAACACACACGAGGCACTCCTTGCTATTCTTGTATGTCTTTGATATCTTCCCATTTCAAAACAAAGAAACGAAAACAAATGGAAAAGAAGATAACAAAATAGACCTTGAAAACACAGCACAAGTGACTGAACATTTACACGGAGACTTCATATGTTAAGGAAAATTACTTCATAACTGGCTTAAACATACAATGTCTGCATTATTTTTCCCAAAGAGCACTATGTGAATATTATGATAATTATGGGGTACATGAAAATTGTATTTTACTTTAATAAGAATCAAAATATTATAATAATATGACAAACAGAAATATCTTGAGAACACGTCAGTTCTTTCTAACTTGTACAAATATGCTGTGTGGGCTACTGGCAGTTCTTTGTGTAGAATACTCTTTTGTGAATATTCATATATATTATTTCATTCAATCACTACAATTACAGAATGAGGGTGTTATTATTATACCTAATTTTAGGTTACATTTACATAGGAATTAAATAATTTACCTAAGATGTCAGAAAAGGTAGAATTTATAATTCATTTTCAGGCAAGGGTATACTGGTATGTTTAATAAACAACTCTAATCATCAGTAGTAGGAGCCATGGGAGAGGATAGTCAATTTGTAGCATTTCATCATTTTTATAGTGTAAATACTTTCATTTTGTTGGATATCAGGCCATTTACATACATGTCATTTAATAATGAGTTGGGAAGAATGATACAGTATCACACTATAATATTAATACCAGAAAGATACAAAAGACATCAAAAATGTAGAAAACAGTAAAGTGCTATAAAACTTGAAAATAATGAGGTTTTTTTTTTTTTTTTTTTTTTTTTTTAGTACTTGCTACATTGGTCTCTTAATATATGTTGTTTATGTAGTTTTAAGTTTACATGGTTTAAGTTTTAATTATGTGTGTGTTCAACAACCAACTACCAAACTCCTGAAAATTTAACAATTAACTCTATGAACTGGTGTAAGCTGTCTCCAGATCACCAATATGCCTTGTGCTGCACTCCCTCTGCTCATTTTGTGAGACACAGTCTCCCTACGTTGCCCAAGCTGTTCTCAATCACCCAGGCTCAAATAATCCTCTGATCTCAGCTTCCCAATGCATGGAACTATTGGCATGCACCATCACATACTTGTTTAGAGACCTGGAACTTCTTTCATGCCATGATAGTTGTTTCACCATAGATATACATTGCTGGAGCATGACAGAGAAAAGCATAACCCAGATTATAAACTAAGCAAGTAACTTGAACCTGGTTCCACCACCAGCCAACATTGTGATCAGGATGAATGATGTCACTTTTTTTGCTCAACTTTCTGCTAAATAAGGAGGTTGAAGTTCCTGGCTTTCAAAAACCTTGAAACCATGCAAAACTTATTACTTACAATTTCTAAATACTTTGTCTCAGTAAAGTTGAACTTCTCTAGCAAATGTAGAATGTGGAGGGACCTAAGTGTTGTTTTCCATATGCTTGTAACCTATGTACTCCTTTGAATGTTCCAGTGTACCCCACATTACTACCCCTGTTATAATGTTCTGTGATCAAATATGTTTTGTCAAAACAGTTACACAGTTAGGTGTTGTACTACAAAACCTACTTCAAACCACCTTCAAGATAAAGTTCTTATCATTAACTCCTTGGCTTTAGTTGCCCTTGGTAGGTTAAACTACTCAATGAAAATTAACATTTCCAAACACTATTCCTGATTTTTCCTCCAAACTTCTCCTTTCTCATGCTCTCCATCTTGACTTACATAACCACTCTGAAACCATTTTTATGGATAAAACCTCTGGGTCATCCTTGATGCCTGCTTTTCACAATGGACTGCCAATTCATCAGCAAGTTGTGTTGGTACTCTCTCCATTTCCTCATTCATTTACTAAAACAGGAAAAAAAATACTGGGTAATTTTGGCATTCTAGAAAGCAGTTCTAGGTTGTACAAGTAGGCAGAAAATAATTTTAAAAGCCTTACTCCCAGAGAAATTCTCTTCTGGTATAGGAAGATAAATAAATTAATAAAACAAAACAAAACAAAATTCTTATTAACTGTGATGTGTCTTAATAAATTCTGTAAAGAAAAGTACAGTGGGGCAAGTGTCTAGAAACTGACAGGAAGGGTAGTAGTTCAGTAAGAGTAATTCTCTCTAAGAAGTAAAATGAGAGCAAAGATATGAATGAACTGGGAGACTGCCATTTGGGATATCTGATAAATGCTTTCCAATGCTGAGCACCATGACCTTGAGAAGGGCCCACACTTGGAATTTTTGGGGAGCAGCAGCCAACAAAGGTAATGGACTTGGACCAGAATGACAACAGAGGAACTCAACAATGAGGAAGGAGGGGAGGTAGCCACAGACATGCTGACTAAGATGAGAACACCAGCATAAGAACTTTGTTATTCTGAATTTAGGCCTTAAGCACTTTGTGCCTTGATTAGAACTTTTTTTTTTTTTTTTTTTGAGGGGGAGCGGGGGTAAAGGATGAATCTGGTAGATGAATGCAAATTTAGATGAAGACACTTTAAAGCAGGAAATTCTAAGAAGTTAAATGGTTGTTGAAATAATTTAACAACTGAGGGCAATGTCTTGACCTAGTGTGGGAACAGTGACAATACTGAGAAATGATCAGTTTCTAATTATGTACTTTTAAAATACATTCTACTATGAAGACTCTTGTGTCACTTTCTTGTGTGCCTTCCCGTGATGTTACTTTCTTGAACTCTTTTCCATACGTGATTTGAATCATCCATTCTGGTTACATTGATACTTCACAAACTTCCCAAAATATTAGGCTGTTTCAATTCTGCTAAAGTTGAACTTTGTTCTCTGGAACATGGGTCTCCAAGGTGAGCCTCACAACTTGCTCTTCTTGTTCTCTTCAGATCCTTTCAGATCTCATATAGAGAAATCTTCCCTTTCCATCCTCTCAAAAATACCAATTACCATCCTTCTTAATCCCTCATTCCATTTTCACTCATTAACATAGTACTCAAAATCACTACTTCAAATATTTTTATTTATTAATTTTATGATGTGGTATTCCTCATGCTATGATGATTTGTTTTTGTAAATCACTGTTGAAACCAAATCCAACTTCCAAAACATCGTGTCATTTTGAAATTTACAAGCTTTAAGTAATTCCATACATCGGAAAGTATTGATTGTCACATGGCACTGATATATATATTGAGCACATCCTGGTATCCCCATTCAATCATTTAATTTTTCCTATACTTCTGCTTCCTGATCTCAAAAGAAAGAAGAAAAATAATCCTGCAAAACCACACTTTTTGGCAGAGTTTGACCTTGAGATAATATTCATCAAGCATCTGCATTTCAGTGTGCATTTTTACAGAATCAGCTCCCTGTTCCCAACCCAATTTTCCTGGATCTCACCTTGCTATCCTATGCATAATGATGCAATAGGTGAAGGAGATTGACAGGAGCTAAATTATTACAATTGTGCTTGGCTTGTGCATGAAGGAAAGTATTGTACACACTTGAAGAGTTAGCATTAAAATGTTTGCTCTTTGAGCTTTTATGCTGAGGGGATTTGAGGTGCACTTAGCTCAGTAGATTTTATCCACATAAAGCACTTTTGTTGAAAATCTGCTTTTCTCCTACTTGTTATTATTAACCAAACAGCCTGCCTTTTTCAAAATTGTAAAGTAGTTGCTGTTTCTCTTTTCCAACTACCATTTTATATCCTAGTGTTTTTTAACTTCCTTCTCTTTTTGTAATAAACCTTATTTCTTCTCAAACACCACTAGTATCAAATTCCACTCCATTATTATATACATTTTGTGTTTGGTGAATTACAAAGAAAATAATCTAAATAAATAGACTAAGTTAATAAATCAACAGAACGTTCTACTGCTCTCATAACATGCGTATCTACTCTTATCTCTCTAAAGTCATTTGCTCTCTGAGTTTTGATTCAGGCAATGTAAAAAAGTTTATTTTGTTGTTGTTGTTGTTTTGCTTTTTAAATCATATCAGTTTTACCCAGAGTTCACTCTTTAGGAAAGTGAGAGTGACCCAGAAGAGAGGAGTGTCAGGCCTCAGTCATGGAGCCTTTTTTTCCTACTAAAAGGAGAATATAAAGGAACCTGATCTCAGGCCCCTTAAAGAGTCTCTGTGCTGTCAGATAGAATATTTAGCCTTTGAGTCCTGAAAATGTTGTTATTGCAAATGAAGATGTAATTTTTCCATTGTATTTAATTTCATTGTATGTAAATTTCAATAACCAATGTGCCTAGGAGTTAGCGTATTGGACTGTACCAAAATAACATTAGAGGCATTGGCTTAGCAAAGTCTAGAATAGCAGTACATAATTTCAAGGCCCATATTTTTAGGAGGTTGAATTGGGAAGAATGGACCCTGTCTTGTAGCTTGGACACTAATTTCTGATTTTGAGTTCACACAAAATATGACTATATGTAGGAAGGCTTAGGCTAATGTAACTCACATAGGTTTAGTAAGCTTCTGATAAATCCTGTCTCAGAGAGACAGAATGCAGCCTAGTAAGCTCTAATGGCATTTCCTCTGTATTCCACAGACTTCCCAAAACATTAGGCTGTTTCAATTAATAAATTTCCCCATTTATGTGGTTTTATTTTGTTTGTTTGTTTGTTTTAAACTTGGCTTTCTTAAATAAATGTTTGGTTTGAAACAAATTCATTAAGTAAATAATTAGTATGAAACTCAATAATAACTTTCACTTATGACTATCATCTACCTTTTCTGATTTTCTTTTCTTTCTTTTTTTTTATAACAACACTAATCCTTCTTCACATATATTCAGTCTAGGAAGCTGACTTGTTTAACATGATAATAAAATCCAAGCCAGGGCTGGGGATACAACTTAGTGGCAGAGTGCTAGTCTAGCATGTATGAGGCCCTGGGTCTGATCCCCAGTATCTCTCTCTCTCTCTCTCTCTCTCTCTCTCTCTCTCTCTCTCTCTCTCTCACACACACACACACACACACACACACACACACACACACACACAAAGTCAATCCAATAAGTCTGAATGGACAGAGCAGACCTATGCCAAGAACACTGTATACAAATCTCTTTCATCCTAAGGAGTGGATATTATGCTTATTATACAGACTAGACAATAGTGTGTGTGTATCTATCTATCTATCTATCTATCTATATATCTATCTATCTATCTATCTATATATATATAACTTTTATCCCCAATTTTATATTTTAGAAAAAAATATGTTAACTATGCAAGAAATGTAAACTTGTTATATTTGGATCTTTAATACTCCCCAAAGGGCTGTGTGCTCATGGCTCAGTTGCCAGCCTGTGGCATTATGGGAGGTGGTAGAGCCTTTAGGAAGCAGGACCTAGTGGAAAGGAGTTAGGTCATTGGGTTTGTCCTTGAAGGGGAGATAGGAACCCCACTCTTCCTTTTCCTCTGTCCAGTTTCCCACCACCATGAGATGAATAGCTTTGTTCTACCAAGTGCTTCCAGACATGAGGTATGTTGTCCTGCCACAAACCAAGGCAACCACAGACTGAAACAAGTGAAAATGACTCAAAACAAATCCTTTCCTCCTTAAAAAAGGAATATCTCAATCATTTTGCTACAGCACCATTGAGCAAATACAATGCTCTTTACTCTTGCAACTCTCTATTTTAGCTATAACAAGATGACTCATTGAAAAAATTTGATACTTATTAAAATGGACATACAAATACAAATCGATGACTCTGCCTACTTTTCCTCTAATTTAACTATTCAATATATTTAGTCTTTTATTTATATTATAAATTTTTGTCAGTGAAGTAATAATATAAATTATTGTTTATTTTTTAGAGGTTTTGGAAATATCATGTCTAAATTTTTGAGGAAATGAAGGGACACTCCCATAATGTTAGCCTAGTTAGTGAATATCTTTACTATGTATTTTTACTACTATGTATTTTCACTCTGTTTGTTGGAAACTAATGTTGTTGTATTGCTCTTTTAATGATTTATCTCATTAAGTTATATTTTCTTCAATGTATTTATTTATTTATTTGCTGTACTGGGGATTGTACCCAGTGCCTTCTGCACATGTGCTAGGAAAACACTTAACCCTTGGACTACATCCCCAACCCTTATGTTTTTCTCAATTTGTTAGGACTGTAATGGGTCCATTACACATTTGTAAAGGCCTTACTCCTAGACCTCAAATAACATTAGAGCCTGTGTTTAAGGTGTCCCTAAACTAGTAGGAATAATGTGCAAAATAGATACATTTACTCAGAAAATATTTTTAGATACAAACACAATATATTTTAAATGCTTAAAATACATTTTTCAGCAACTCATAATAACCCCATCTGAAAATGCTTTATTGCACTGTTATGGTCAAATATTCTAATCAATAACCTCCTACACTTAATCTTCTGAGACAAGTAATCTTCACACATTCTACACTAAACTTGAAGAGGATGGATTTCACAAGACTTTAATACACTCTGGTAGTGTTTCTCAAAACTGCTGACTGTAAATATGTGTCCTCTGAGTTTACATTAGGCAATTATCCATGGAAGTCAAATATCCTCAAGTAACTGGGTAAAATTGCCTTTTGATTAAGCATTTTCTAAAAAGGCAGAACAGCAGCAGTGTATTTAATTTTTAAATTATAATTACATTTTGTTCCTTGATTCTTTCATTGCATTACAATCAAATGTTTCTTTCCTGACACCAGTTAAAAACATTAGTATTTTGAGCATTGCTCTTGCAGCAAGAAGGTTTGGATTTAAGCCTCAACTTTCCAGAATCCATCACTGTAAAATTATCAATAGGACACATTTTTTTAACACCCATTATCTGTCAAACACCATCCTCATTAAATGTCATGTTTTATTTTATTTAATACATAATTAGCCGAGGTTACATGAGTATGTAATTGGCAGAGCTGATATTCAAACTCATAAATATAATAATCAGAAATGTATGCTCCCTCCTTCTTCTGCCCTTCCCTCTCTCCTTTTTCTTCTCATCTCCATTAAGCATATCTTTTGGCCATCTCTTTAGCACCCTGACTGGAAGTCCAGTTGTAAAAACCCATTTTTTTTTCCAAGAACAAATAAGACCACAGGCCAGATAAAGGTTTACACATGAACTTGACTCTCAATATTTTAGAAAGCAAAATTTGTTGTTAGAGAGCAAAATCACTGGTATTGCAAAAGAAAGTCAACAAGGTATCTTCCTCCATCATAAAAACCATCCCTAAAATTTGCTGCCTAGTTTAGCAAACAAAATATAAAATATCCAATTAAATAATACTTACTATACAAGCAAAAATCATCCTCAATCTGAAATTCAAATTAAAATGAACATACTATATTTTACTTGGTCCCCTAGGGGAAATAACTTTTTCCACAAGACTCAAGTGGTCATGACTGCAAATTTTAAAAGAGAAAGAACTAAAGGGTCAATGTGACCTTTTGTTATCAATCAGTGGTAAATGGCGAACACTAGCTGCTTTTTTACGTCAGAGGCCTCATGTGAACTGATGCAACTGAAGACCTAATGGTATTTCACATGCTGGGGATGCACAGGGACATTGCTAGGAGCCGTGCGGACATCAGCGCCCACAGCCCCACACTGTGTGTCACCTGTCAGACTTGGTATTAATGAGACAAATATAACCAGGCCCCCTAAGAGTTCTGAGATAGCAGGTAACAGAGAAGCCCAGGCCTGCAAATTTAGGTCAGCATTCTATGAACTCATGATAAATTGAGTGGTGCCAGGTCTCCACATTTTAAATACATTTCACAAAATTCAAAGCATTTTTAATATTCTAGATAAATGCTTTCCTGAATTAAGTGTGCATATTTTCATATCTGGCTCACATATGATCTTAATTATTTGGTTCCCTCCTCCACAGCAATGATTGAGTAGCCAGTCTACCAGCTCCTTTTTTCTTCTGGACCTTTTGAAAAACTTTCCAGTTGATTTTTTTTTTCCGTGCAGTGGGGTCATTTTTATTCATTGCAAATTTCTAGTGTCTCTTGCCAGTCTACAAACTTTCTGCCTCTGTATAATCTGCTTCCTAATTCTTTCCCTAGCCCCCAGAAGTTTTATCCTGAGGCAGACATAATTTATTCTTCAATGCTTATTCAAAAAGACTTTCCATATCCTTGCCAAAAAGCAAGGCCTTGCCAAATGGAATTCCTGTGTGGAGTTCTTTCAGAATCATGTCTTCCAACCAGAGGTGCAGCCAAAGAACTATCTGGGCAGCCGTATTAGCTGTCATACTTTTCAAAATCTCTGGCAGGCCGCCGAAAGCACAGTCTGCCAAAGCCTCCACTTCCATTTTCACCAGAGTGCAGGCCTTCAAGGACGTCCTCTCAACTCTCATAGCCACTTAGAAAGGGCTCCAGCCTCTCTGCCAGTTTCCTGACTGAATGCGAGTTCCTGCTGCTTTGAAAGTTTGCTAAAGGGAAACATCTGCTTCTCTAAAGGTTTGGTTCAGTTTCCATTAAGGCAGTGAGGTTTTTTGGTTTTGTTTTTCTGTCTTTTATGAAATGTTAGTGATTTCAGCATCCATGTTTTTCACAGCTTCCTATATTTCGGTTTTAAATAGAAACATGTTTCTATTTCATGGAGTTTCCTGGGAGCATTAGAGGTTGATCTTTAGGACTGGTATCATCAGTGTGATATTAATTAGAATTTAGTCTATTGTATATCTTTTCTATTGTTTCATTTCTTCCTTCTCCCCTCATCCTCATTAGCCTTTATTTATATGATACTCTTCTATATTGTTTTATTTGAAGATGCTTGATTAAGCCATGTGTACATTAATCATTCCTCATTTTTCCGAATGTATTTCTGAGTAACTCACACCTTGGCATGACTATATGATTCTTTGCTACCTTATCTAAAATGAGAAACTTCTGGGACTACTAAGTGACCTCAAAAACTCCCAATTTTAAAACTCAAAATTCAGTTGAGCTTCTAAATTTTTGTTTCAATACAATTGCAATAATATTTTCTCTACAATATGCTCAATAGATTTTTACTCCATCAAGCATTACAAGAAGCAACAACAATAGGGGAGTATCCATGGGAGACAGTTAAGATTAAAATGACAGGGATGGATTTGAGAAACTATCTTTTGCTCTTGAACTAAAATGTGTTTTTATGTTGTTGTTGTTTTTTCCCCCAATTAATTCTTAGCCTTGCTATTAGCTGGTTGTATTGAAAGAAGAAATGTATCAGCCCAATCATATCTAAATTCAATTCTCTGCTATGTCAACTATTTCCTCACTCATGCCCTATCTTTAATAATTGTTAATATGCCAATAAGTACACAAGATACATCTATATTATTGTTCTCTCTTCTGAGCTCCTGATCCACATATCTGTCTGTCTTGTAAGCATTTCTAATTAAAAAAACAAAACAAAACAAATAAACAAAAATACTCGACAGGCAACTTCAATTTATTTTGATAAAATATATGCAAAGTTTCATTCATTTTCTTCCCTAATCTTTCCTAGTCTCTTTTTGGCCACTGGGACTGAGATTGCCCTCCTCTATGGAAAAACATTTCAGAAATCTCTACATCATCCTGTCTTCTCCCTTTCATTCACATCCAGCATCTAAACAGTATCTTATTAATTTACCTTTTAAATCTCCACCAATCTGTCTTTTATTTCTAGTCTCTCACCACTCTGATATGTGTCCTGGACACCTCTCTGCCAACTTATCAACAGGTCTTTCAGCCTTAAGTCCTGCCTTCTTTCTAACTCAGTGTCCAATTAACAGCTAGCATGCAGTCTGTGGCATAAATATTAGTGTGAAACTACTCTGTTTTAAAATTTTAAAACCAATTCTCTTAATTTGGTTTAAAAAAATTTGTGAACTGACTTCTACTTCTCTTCATATATGTTGAATTCTGAGTTTTTTGTTGCAGATATGTTGAATTGCTTAGTAGTCTCATTGCTTTCTTCTTGTGGCTCTTCCATATTTGTTCCCTGGAACACCCTCATTCCATATATATGAAACCAATTCACACTCACCCTTCTCCATTCTGCTTTGAGCCCCCAAGGAGGCTGATTTTGAGGATAATCTCTTCAAATCTTCTTCTTTCCCCACTTCTAGTAGAGTTCAGGTAATGCAGAGCCCTGGGGAAAGTTTGGAAGGTGGACAGTGAATCACAGTGTGTTTTCCTTCAGTTCCCTTTCTGCAGCTTCCTACAGGTGGACTGCTCCCCTTGAATTAAGGCCCGGGTTCCTGTGCAGCGGTCCTCTCTGTGCAGACTCTCTCCAGATTCCAGTAAGCTTCCACCCTTTCTACTTCAAGCCTATTCTAATGTCTTGCTCCATTCCTTGTGGTGTCCTTATTCCCCTACTCAGAACTTTCACATTGTTCCTTGTTTAAACTTTTCTCATTACCTAATTTTAATATTCCACCTAAAAAATCCTGATACAGGTATTTGGATGCAATAGTCTGGAACTCAAATGAAAGGACTGTACTATCATTCATAGTATAAAAATGTAAGCAGATTTAATGTCACGGGTTTCAATAAGAATTATTTGGGACAAAAGTGTTGGTAAAAAATAGGAGCTGCTACAGACTGAGCCCTAAATCACTCAAAGGCTAGATTTAACAGAGATGGTTGGATCATATGTTCTGATCACCATATCTATTGTGTTACTTTGGCTTATATTTTGCTAAAAATCTGTGCTAGACTGAACACTTAAGAGTATTTGGAATGTATTGAAGGTATAAACATTGTAATAAGGAACATAGAAAACCCTTATTTCTTTTCCATTAACCACCAATAGGGCCAATGGGTTTTCCTCTTTTGCTTTAGTCATTGAAACAGTCACAGGAGATTTAAAAAAAAAAAAAAAAAGATCCAATGAATTTCTCGTTTGGAAGTTTTTGAGAAGCACATATTAATGAAAGACTAGAAGGCTGATTAAAGAACAAATTAGACAGTTAATTGAAAGATATTCAGAAAATTATGATTAGAACAGTGAGAGATACAAAAATAATTTGATATCTAATTAACGGAAAAAGAAGGTAATATTTATAACTCCATTTGTATTCGTAACAAGGAGATCCTGTTTATCACAGACCATTTGTTTGTTCCTGTTAAGTTGTTTGATGGATATAGGAGCTTAGGTTTTGAGACTCTCTTTGGAAATGAAAAGAGGTGGCATGAAAGGAGGTCCTGTAAGATTCACTAGGCTTTGTTCTAGTTGGCGTAAACTTAACTTTCTTTCAAGAATCCTTAATAATCTATACAGAATTCATAAGACTCATGAGTGGATGAATGGATCTGTGTCTTGCTATATGTGCTAAAACCTACAAAATAGAGAAGTTTTACATTCAGGGTAAAATAAAGTCTTAATTATAATTTGGGTGTGGGAAAGAATTGGAACTAGAAAGCATAAGGCCCCAACAATTATTCAAGTTTATTAGATATGATTTTAATTTTCATATGCAATGCTATTGGCAAGTCAAAACCAGTAATTAGGCCAAGCTTGTCTAGATTTTCTAGTGACAAGTAAACCCTAGTGAATAATAGGGTTATGTAAAATAAATAAATAAAAGTGCTCAGCATGTTAAAATGTTGGAAAGAAATAACAGCTTTCTATAAATAGCAAAATGATGGGTAGGTGCAATTTGGCTAACTCAGCTGATCTGTATTGAACACCTGACTTTTAGGGTTTAATAGTTGAGAACATAAATACTTATGTGGAACCCCACTTTTAGCACTTTCCCATAATGCAATTTGAGGCATGTTATAAAATTCTGCCCTATTTCAATTTTCTTAGATTTAAAATGGGGACCATATTAATAATACCTACCTTCTAAAATTTAGGAAAAGATAAAAAAATATTGTGTTTCAAGCAGATGGGTGATTGCTAAATTAGTGTCAGCTTCACAACAAATCAATGATAAATATTAGCTATCATTGATGGTGATAAAAGCTCATTTAAATAGCCCTTCTGCTATATAAACTACAGTTTATCAGGATATAAAAAAACCGGGAAGTACTTTTTCAGAAGTGTAAAGTGCTGATGTTATTTCAATAAATAAAAATTAGGAATGCAGATCATATCTTTTTCTAATATTTATTTTTTAGTTGTAGTTGGATACAATACCTCTATTTATTTTTATGTGGTGCAGAGGATCGAACCCAGGGCCCTGCATGTGCTAGGCGGGCACTCTACCACTGAGCCACAACCCCAGCCCCTCAGATCATATCTTAATATTAAAATGCTTACCAGAATCAGAAATATCCTCAAACTGGGAAACAACATGCTTCATCTTGTTTAATATTTTGTGGAGGAGCAGTGATTTTCAATCATGACATACATACATTACACTGATCTAGATCTTTTAGTAAACTTTATTGCTATGGTTACTAAAAGATTTCACCAGGAAAATTTTAGGGGAGAAAAAGTTTATTTGAGAATTCATGATTTCAGAGGTCTCAGTCCATATAAAGCTGGCTCCATTTCTCTGTGTTTGAACATCATGGCTGAAGAATGTGGCAGAGGAAAGCAGCACCATGATGATTTGGAAATAGAGAGAGACTGACTTGCTAGATACAAAACATATACCCCAAAGGCACATCCCCAAATTCCACCTATACCAGCCACACCCCTACCACTTTAGTTACCACTCGGTTTGTCCCTATCAGGGGATTAATTCACTGATTGACTAAAAGCTCTCATAACCCAATTATTTCTCCTCTATACCTTTTTCTATTGTCTCACACATGATCTTTGCAGGATATCTCACATACAAAAGTAACACTGAGAATAATTATAAAATCGACCTGCTAAGTGAGATGGTCTTGGGATGATGGTGTATGTGTGTCTCTGCTAATGGCAACCAGGATTGAGAAGCAATGTTGCTAAGTAAATTCCCACACTGTGCAGTTGGATTCGTTTATTTAATCTTCCCATGATAGAATAATTTGATTCTGGCATTCTTGGACACAACAATAGATGGTGTGCCTTTGCTTAACCTTGCTCTTTGATCGCATTACTTATATATGACTGTTAGAATAATTCCAGAGGCATATTTTTGCCTGAAGAGACATAGAGCTATGGCAAAGATGTGTTGCTTTAACCTTAGATTTTTAGATATATCTGCTTAAAACCAAGAATTTAAAAGGTTGATTTGTTTTACTTGTCTCTTGACTATGAATGAGTTTTGTAGGACATGATGTTTTTCTGAAATAATGACTTCTCGAATAAGTTTCTCCAATTTATTTTTAAATTAAAAAATGTATAATCATGGTATTCAGAATATATACCCCAACTGATTACTAAAATGTGTCATATGCAGTGCCTAAGATCTAATCAGCATATCGTTGAGAAATATTTCATACATATTTTAAATTCTCATATTTTTGCTGCATTTCAGCACCACAAATTGTATATTTTATTCAATGACTGTCCTATCAAACCTAATACATATTTGTAAATCTTAATTCAAACTCAATGGGTATGGATCCATACAAGCTTAAACTGCAATTTCGCACAACTGTAGTTTTAAATTACAAATCGTGAATGCATTTAATGTGCTCTGCTGTCTGGAAAGTGACTTAGAGAGCTATGTGTATAAAAGGTGGCACAAGACACATAGGGCAAGGAGAAAATTTGCTACACTTTTGCTACTCACTAATAATTATTCTTAAACTCACTTTTCTATCTTCCCCATAATGACAGCATTTGCTTCTAAGGATATAATATTTTCATCTTCTCACATTTATTTTCTAAATCAGAATGATGTTATGACTATTCTAAATGTGTGCAACCCCTAAGGAAGGTAACCTCTGATAAATGCAAAATAATGTTATAGAATTACATCATTTAAATTTAGTACCATCTCGGTAAGAGTATTATTCATAGTTTACCAGCATATTAATCAAGATAAGGGATCTCTCATGTGTTTTTTACTAGACAGATATCATTTACGTCACAATAGCCATTCAGCATATAAAAGTAATTTTCTCTAGTGACCAAATAGTTTCTCTTCATTTGACTTTTAATCTCAAAATACCAATTCTTTAAAATTATCTGGCATTTTTAAAAATCACTCACCTCAGAGTTACCTCCTAAAATATAGACTTTATCATAGTACCCCTTCCTCTATATCTGAGAAGGCTCCATCTCCCACACAAGACAAATGACTCCTTGGAATACACTGCAGTCCCACAGGCTTCGTTTCTAAATGAAGAGTTCCTTCTCCCTCACTCCATTCCTCTTCATTCTGTCCTCTCCCTTTTCTCTCAGGAGTGTCTCCCAGCTCTGGGACTCCACTCTTGATTTTCCATCATGCTCAAATATACTTAATTTCCTTCTCTACTCTTTTATTAAAGGTTTTATCAGGTATGGCTGTCTGGAAATGAAAACTTCCTTGCTCGCTCACTTAGACTTTCCTCCAATCTCTTCACTCTTGTACACATAAGTCCTGTAGCTCTCAGATATTCCATTTTACTTGTTCTAGCTAATTTATTTTCTTGTCCCTGTATATTTTTAAGTTCTTGAGAACAGTGATCAAGTCCTACTTGTCTTTACATCCATAGAACCTAGCCCAAGTTTTTGTTAAAAAATGATACTCATAATATGCAAACTGAAAAAAAAGAGAGATTATTCCACATTATATACTCTAGAATGCCCTTGTTTGTTTAAAGACAGAGATGGTAAATGGAAGCCTACTACTCCTCTGTCATTAGCAAGTAAACATTATTCAGAGTGCCTTACAATGCTGCACATCACTACATAATCTGCAATTCTTCAGATACTTAATTATCTTATATTTCTAAATTCTTGCCAGAAAATATTAGGGAAAAAAATCATCTTCCTTTAATTTAGTTCTTTTTGAAAATACTATTTGAAATATTCTCAGGCATTTTTTTAAATTTTCATACAATTATTTGGTTCAATAAGTATATCATTCAAGCATTATAGGTACAGATAATTTCGTTAGTCTTGACAAGAATGATATAAAGGAGTAGAAAAATGCTTGTTTAATCTTATTCCTTAAATTATCAGATGTAAATAGGCACTCCTTAGAGACTCAATTCTACTCTTCTCATACAGAAATATACCTGTATTCTTCAAAAATCTTAGAACATTGAAGTATCAAAGAAGAATAAAGATGAATATATAAATTTTGGCACAACAAAAAAGAACTGTCTCATGTAGTGTACATGTGATTATTTGATTTTATCTCAGATATTTTAATTTTAATGTTATTATTTGTGAATAGTTTCAAATCACAAACACATTTTATTATTATTTTTTGTTTTTGCTTTCCTTAATATAAACTAGCAAAAAGGGATAAACCTTTGATGAGTAGCTACTGTGTATCAACTTTTCTGCCAGAAACACTATAAATACTATTTTTTTCGAAGTTGACATTGTGTTAGATAAGAGAATAGGAGAATAACTGCTATAATTTTCTCTTTTCAACATGTGCAATAATTTTAGGCCCCAATTTGCTTTGCTCCTTAAAAGCAGTTTAAAAGACTACAAATTTAAGAAGCTCCATGGCTAGTATGTGGAATCAGAAAGTAAAGTATCAATGAAAAAAAAAAAAAGGAAAACTAAAAGCATACAAGTGGTCATCTCACAGAAATTATTAAGAGAGGGCCTATAAAATTTCCCCTCTGTCTTTGGTGTAATTATCTCAGATAAGAAGATAAAAGAACTTATAATGCAAATGCATGTGGACTCTTGGAAACTTAGATAAAGTTTTACAGCTGACTAAATTCTATTAAGTTATGTTTCACAAAAATCTATGCATGATGCTCAGAGTACAATAATATGAGGAGACCCAATGGTAAGAAAATTATTGCACTGTCCCACTTTAAGGAAATAAACTATATTCCTGAATGGACTGGTTAGTATTTAATAACTTATGAAATTTCTAAAGATTATGGATAATTATTTCATTGGACCCCAAATCAGCCTTGTCAAATGCAATGACTTTTTATGGGAAAATTGGTCTCTGAGTATAACCTAGACAGTAACATTATCATTTAAATGGATGGATTGGTCTGAGGGCACACAAAAACACAACTTAAAGGAATGGGAAATGTTAATACTGAATGCAGCAAATAGGCCAAACAACTGTGTGGTAATCAAAATAAAATACCATTTAAACTGATGATGCAAGTTTTTAAAATATAGATTATTTGGTCTAAGCAAATGCTGAGTTTGTGTGTATATTTAGACCTACCGTATCAATATATGTTTATATTTTTAACTATTTATGCCATGGTTTACATATAATATGTAATCATTAAAAATAACAACTTACCACTAAAACAATGTCTGCATTTTTTCCATAATAAAAATATGTTGCTAAATTTCCACGAGATTATGTACTTTATCAAGAAATACCTAACATTCCAGAAGGTTTTGATTCTTATTCCCACTAATTAGAAATCAACTCAGTCTAGGTCTTGGTTGCAGATAACAGAAGACACTATTAGCTGTTCAAAGCTAAAACTTTTGGAGCAGTTCTCACAAAAGTTAAATAAACAGGAACAAAAGAAAATCTACAGGCTGTTCCTGCTCAGCACATAATCTGGCCAGCAGGCTGTGGCATTGACAGGTACCTTATTCTCTTTTTATCTTTGTATCAATCAATCAAGACTTAAAGACTCCAGTGGAAGAGAAGTGCAGGTGACTAGGCAGAGGTCACAAGTCTGTCCCTTAACTGTCAGAAGATGAGAATAGAGGATTTACTCTTTTTACTTCCACCACGGGAGGCAGATGACGAGCTTCCACAAAACTAGCCACAGTGAAAACTGGAAAGTAGGAATTAGGGTTGTAAATGTCAGCCAGAAAAACCTTTAGAAACATGACTATTGTTAAGATGTTGCAGAGGCTACTACAGCACTGGAGAGAGAAGGTACATGGGGGAGCAGCAGTAATTAGTAGGAAAAATAATTCAATTTTAACAAAAACAGACATTAAAGTGATTTTAAAGGGGGAAGTCTTAGTGGTGGGGACGGGAATTTGTTGCTGAGAAGTTAATCAAATGAAGCCTGGTGTTAAGGATAGACAAGCTGATGTCAACTTAGGTTAAAAAAAAAAAGAAAGCATGAATTCTGACAGGAAAAGTTAGGGGAAGATAAAATCAGATGCACGATTTGTATGATACATTTGCTTTCTGACAATAAGTAGAAGAGAAAGTTATGAAGATGAGACAGTGGTATAGAGTCTCTTTTGTTGCTTTCAAGTTAAATAAGGAAACATAGTACACTGAGAATTTCTAATACCATCGACTCTTTGACTCTTTTGAAGAATAGATTTTGAGAATGATTTGTATTATTATTGACAATATAAGGGTATACTGATTCTTGAGGTTTAAATTTTGAGTGATCCTTTTGCCACACTCAGCCTTTATTTATCAAGGCTTTGTAAATCTTGCTTACATGTCTGTTATGCACCATGAGTTCATTTTACAGCTACTAGTATACTTTTCCACTAATTAACGAATTCTAACCTCTCCCAATTTGATACAACATCTAGCATAGAGCCTAGAGTTTAGAAGGATGTGCGAAAGAGGTCTGGTGAATTCATATGCGTACACAAAAAGTGTGTATTTTCTGATATCATATTTTAATCCATTCCTAGTCTCAAAAGTTTGATAATTAAAACTGGGATAATAAAGATTGCCAGCAGGTAAGATTAACAAATAACCTAGAGCTACATTTTCTAATTAATTTTCTTAATTCATTTCAACAAGCGGTTATTGTGTCTATTATATGCTAAGCATGGTGTATGCCAAGGACTACGAACACACAAACTGATAAGGCCTGTTCCTTCCCTTAAGGAGCCTACAGTCTAATCCTCAGGCCTCATGGTCTGATCTCCAACTAAGATGAACTGAGGCTGAATTTCTTGAAGATGTAGCCTGGGAATCTGAGGCAAGTAAGTCTTAAGTGATTCTTAAGCATATGAAAACTTGAGAATCAGACTGGGTCGAAAGCAGATATGATTATAACAAAACAATCAACAATCCTCAAAGATCCAAAAGGTGAGGACCCTCATCAGAGAAGAGAGTTTAAAACATGCCATCTAGGGATTTTGAAATTTAGGAATTCTTAAATGAGTATTAAAAATATTGAAAATACTATATAACTTCTAAGACCAGGTAACAAAACTTAACTGACTTCTTTAGAATCATTCTAAATATAAGAGTAAAATCATACATATATGCATATATTTATATTTAGATCATATATATTTATACATACACATACATATATATGTAAAGTTAATATGTGTTTGTACATACACACAAATATACATCTGTGCCAACAGTTTGAACAAATCAGGAACCAAGAAGCTCCTTATGACTTTCCTCATGTCATCTCGAATTTGGATAATTCATCACAACTGCCAGAATTTACAACATGTATTCAGAAAAGCTCCTATATTGAAATAAGAAAGGTGACACAGGTCTCTGTCATGGAGAATGGTCAGCAGGGGAGTTATATACAGCAAAATCTGTCTTTTGTTTCTATATCAGAGGAACACACTGATAATAAATCAACTGTATGGTTTCAAACAAGAAGGAAAAGCAAAGTCTTCATAATGGAATTAAGGCCTATGATTAAAACAACATGTGATACAGCAAGCTGATATTCTGAATATTATTGAATATTGGCAGTTTGTGTAAAGCAGACCCAATTGTATAGCTTTAAAAGGATATATCATTTAATGTCCAGTTGTGAATGCAAGGTAGTTGTGAGTCTTAGTATTTCTATTCTCCATAAATTAAATGTCTTGTACAATAAAAAGAAAGTTCCTTTTATGATTATCATCGACTCTTGTCTTCAAGATAATTGAATGCTTTTCAAAATATTTGCAAAAATCAGTATCACTGAGTATGTATAATTTAATATGTATGTGTTTTATATGGGGTGTGACTGAAGATGTGATATAGCCTTAAGTGAAAATATAAAAAAATAAAAAGGCATGGTCTTCTGTGTGATATGAACCTTCAATGACTATTGTTAAGAAACTAGACCTTCTTTGCTACTACATACAATTCCCTCTAATAAAAAAGAGAGTAAAAAGAGCAAAGCATGAGGTACAGAGTAGAATAAGCAGGATAGTAGGCAGTGCAATAAAAAGAAATACATCAGGCTAGGATAAGGAGGTACATAATTCATATGAATAAAGATTTTACTGAGTTTCTTTTAAGTGGATTTGGAACCTAATACTAAAATTCCATATAGGTACAGAGCAGTGATGCATGCCTGTAATACCAGCAGCTCTGCAGGCTGAGGTAGGAGGATCATGAGTTCAAAACCAGCCTCAGCAATTTAGCAAGACCATAGGCAACTTAGCAAGAGCCTGTCTCTAAATAAAATACAGAAAAGGGCTGGGGATGTGGCTTAGTGGTTGAGTGCTCCTGGGTTCAAGCCTCAGTACCTCAAAAAATTCCATATATGTGCTTATTTCATATATTTAGTAATTTGAACTAATTATTAAAATTTTTATACATTTTGAATTTCAAATTATGTATACATATGCCTCTTGATTACCTATGTTTTCTTTAAAAATTTCAAACTGAAAGAATACTTTAGGCTTGGTATTAAATAGACATCTAGACCAATAGGACTTCAAATCAATATAGAGAAAATTCCTTTACAAAATTGTGCAAAAAATTATTTTTTATTTTGATAAAGATGTTTTAGATAGGACAGTACCAAGGAAATGTAAGTGATTTGTATAGACAAGCATATAAAAACATCTCTTTATTCAAAGCTATTTTTCATGTTATATTTAAGTTGTTTATATCTTGCCCACTAAAAGTTGATTTAAGAGCCTACAAATGGTTTGAAGTGATAATCTCTAAAAAGACACCAGTGTTTTCAAACTAAGGAAACTATTTTGAACAATCAAATCATGACAGGATTTCAACTATGTGAATTTCTAGGCTTTTCAGAGAAAACTGAGAAATAGTCTTCTCTCTGGCTGTATTTCCAATACTTAACAACTGATAGATTATTATAAAGTAAATGTCAATGTGATGATAATTTATTTGAATATCAAGGGTTTAAAGAGAATATATGTTGAAGTATTCATTTGCCATATTAGATTTTTTTCTGTATTGTTTGTAAGATTTGGTTAAGAAACCACTGGGACACCATTACTGACTAAGAAAAAAAACCAAGATTTTTGAAATGAAATCTAAGATTACTTTCCAGTGTAAAAGAGGTACATTTAGCATACTACTTTTATAATCTAAGTCCCAAAGAGAGTTAACAGGCTTATTTAAAAAACAAAACAAAGCAAAACAAAATTCTTTTGCAGTAAAATAGAAGAAAAAAAGTGTTAATCATACAGAAATTATATAAATCATCAACTGGAGCAGGAATAAAAGGGAAAAGTAGCAAGTCCACATAGTGGGACAGAACTTTCACTGTCTCTTCAAGGCTCTGCCAATTCTCTTTCTGTCAGCACAGGTGCAGTGCTACAGCACATCTAAATGTGTCTGCAGTATCCTGCACCTGTGGGTGCCATCAGGCCAGTAGCAAAAATGCCTTCCCACAGTTGTACTTGAAGACATTGCAATTTATTCAGACTTAATGAAGTAAAAGAGGAATGCCTCAGGACTGTCTGCTCTTAAAAACTAGACCTTTTTTTTTAACCTCAAAGATTAAATTCTTCTGTTAGCAATATAAAAAGAAATATTGAAATTTTGGGACTCAGGTTTCTCTTATTTACCTATAATAATGACTGAGTTTCTTGCACAGAATGAACAGTGGTTAAATCCATTGAAGATCTGCTGTGTTTCCAATTACAGTGCTCATCACTCCATTTCTGTGAGACACATATGCAAAAAAAAAAAAAAATTCTCAGTTGGTGTGCAGAATACTTTGCTTGAAAAGTGGTTGAATAAATTTAATTATTATGCAAGAGTATGGAAGTAGAGTAAAAGAACTGACAGATTATAGTTGAGAAACTATGACACCAAAATAGTGAAAAAGGTCATGAGGCACTGATCAACAATTTAAGCCTAATATAAAATAGATTCTGTTAATACCAAGGTTATTTCTCTAAATAATCACTATAAATAATATACTGTGATACTTTGTTTCCTCTGGGAGAGGATTAAAAGTTTAGATCCCTGTTATCTTACAAAGGAGATTTACAAACATTAAAGATAATACAATAATATTATTCACAGGATCATAGATTGCTTTCACCTGAACTTTCTCAGTTATAGACTTCACTGTAATAGATCTCTGTTGTAAGAAGTAAAAATAATTGTTATATTATAGCTAAATTAGGATTCAAACCCAAATTTAATTAAAATTTAATTAAAGTTTTTAAAATGGCATTTAAATAATTATATTAAAGACAGGAAACTATGTGAAAATATTAATAAGAGCCTTAGAAGAAAAAAAAAGTAGAAACACAAGTAACGAAAGTAGTTCTGTCATATACAACAGTATCATGAAACATCATGATCAAGAAGAACAATATAGTCCTACTAGAAAAGAGGAAATTTGATATCAAAATTAAAATCATGTTTTATATTACTTCCAGTTCTATCTATCCATCCAATCTGGACAAGATTAAAAATACAACTTTTTGTGCTTGAGAATGACACATTGGACATTTATTTTGTCATGACATCTCTCATTATATATATATTGAGGATGTTACAGTTGATTTGTGACACTAATGTGTGTGTGTGTAGCAGGAATAGGTTAAAATTATGTGTGTGTGTGTATGTGTGTATATATATATATTTTTTTTTACATTAATATACCTATAGATATTCATTACTATAATGCTGTTGTGCATATATAATCATATAGCATATATGCAATTTTATATTTATGAATAATATATATATATATATATATATATATATATATACACAAATATATATTTACACACATATACCAAATACATAGAAAAGCATATTTACGAGCAGACCATATGGGAAATCATCCTTCATGCCTCAATTTGACAACAGTTGTTTTTGTGATGTCTTTCTTGTCATTCTCTTTCATTCATACAACATAGATGGGTGTCCACTGTCCTGTTAGCAACCTTTTCACAGACAATTCATGCATTTAGATGATAGCAAAGGCAGAACACAAGTGTGCTTAGTTATTTCCTTACATGCATGTCTTTTCATATTAGACTATAAACAACTGTAGAGCACAAGTCATAATCTATTTTCAGGCATTATTCTAAGCTATTTTCATGTTAGCATTTTATTTCTTAATACACTATAAGTTGACTCCAGGTCCAGGTTAGAGGAAGTAACATTCATCCTTGTGTTGGGTGTTCAATGTTCCAAAAATGCTCAATCAATATTTATGATTAATTATACTATTTATTCATTAAGTGTTTGATAAACAACTACTACATGTTAGACATTGTAAGGCATGGGATCTATATAAGCTTATCAAAATAGATGTGGTATACAAGTTAATAAAAAGTAAAGAAAATTATGAAAACAAAATATACGACTCTTAGTCATTCAAGAAAGTCTTCCTTAAGTAGTGAATTTTGAGTTGCAAAATTAATTTTATGTAAAATTCAGGTATGTATAACTTATGGGAAAATGATCAAAGGTCTTGAGTGAATGGAAATGAGGTTTCCTCTAGGAAATGTGACTTCAACAGAGTTAGTCATTTTTTTAATCCATCTTTCTAAATGAGTATTAGAATACATTAACTCTACATAAAGCCTCTGTCCTGTGCTTTTGCACACTGAAAAGCTGTATTAGTTTGTACCATGAATATATGTGTGTCTTCTCTTTGGACTCGTAGCATATTACTATTTCAAAAGGCACATGTCAATAGAGTGCTATAGGTTTACTGACACCTAATAGGCCACCTGCCCACTGCTGTGTCTGTCCAGTTATAAAGATATGATCTGGAGTTTCTCTTATATTGTTCTAGCAGCATTCCTTTTGCTCAACTTACATGGAGCCCTTCCTTCTCAGGTCACCACAGAGCAGCTGTTCTGAGACCTCACTGTTAGCCTTCTTCCACACAGGGCCAGCTCAACACTCTGAGAAGCAGTAGTCACTGTGTTAACACCAGTGGACTGGCTGCAATCCAGAAACTTGTCTCGCCATGGATCAAAAGAATGACAAAAGATGAGACTCAGCCAGGCGCAGTGGTGCATGCCTGTAAGCTCTGGAGGCTGAGACAGGAGGATCATGAGTTCAAAGAAAGCCTCAGCAAAGATGAGGTGCTAAGCAACTCAGTGAGATCTTGTCTCTAAATAAAATACAAAAATAGGGCTGGGGATGTGATTTAGTAATCAAGTGTCTGTCAGTTTAATCCCTGTTACCCCGCTCTCCCTAAAAAAAGTGCTAAGAGGCTGAATGAAAAAGTAGTATATTGGCAAACAGTGGACATTAACATAAAACCATTAATTTAGTTGGTATATGATAAAACAGTAGTGAGTCATAAAATGCAACTGAATTGTAACTTGCTTTACAATTCCAAAATGCAGGCATGACAAACTGAGGAGATAGTCCTTTGAATAACCAAAATACATGTTATGATCCTCAGCAATTGCCCTAGCACGTGAATGAATGCACATGAATAAATGCATATACATAAAAAAATTTCTTCAAAAATAATATTCTGACTAACCAATCATTTTCTCCTCTCCATTTGTATTAATTCTAATAATGATAACTAAATATTTTTATCTTTAAAAACGTCTAGGTTTTTCTTTAACCTATAAGCACCATGAAGGCAGAGAGCTCTATTTTAATCTTGAATTCAGTGGTGGATAATGGTAATAATTGCTCATGATTACTTTTATTTTTAGTACTATATTTCAGAAACTATTCTAGGAGATTTTCATGTATTAGCACTTTATTCTTTAATGTGCTGAATTTGATTCCAGATCCATGGGAGAAAGTATACTCCATGCTGTCTGTTTCTCTAAATGTGACTAAAACCTGGACAGAATACATGGAGTATCTCTATTAAGACTGAATTCCTAAGAATCTTCCAAACAAGAAAGATAAATCTGATGGCCCAATACTTACTGGTGAGTTCTCCCAAACGTGTTAAAAAAATGCAATATTCATTTTATTTAATATATTCCAGAAAATAGAGGAGGAAACAGCACTTTTCAACCTGTTTTAAGAAGTCAGTTTTACCCTACTATATAAAACAGACAAAATAACATACACAGAGATACACATGCATGCATACAAACTATAGAACAGAAGAAAATATAGACATGGAAGTTTTAACAAAATATCATAAAGCTGAATTCAGCAATATATAAAAGTAATAACATACCATAGACAAGTGAGATTTAACCAAGGATTGGCAAGGTATTTCAATATCAAAAACTCAGTGCAATTCATAATAAAAAAAATTAAAGAACCTAACACACTAGAAAAGAAAAAAAATCACAAGACCATATCAGTTGATGGATAAAAAGCATTTGATAAATTCAATAGGTATTCATGATAAAAACAAGTAAACTCAGTAAGCTAGAAACACAGGAGAACTTTGTCAATTTAATAAAGGGTAGCTACACAATAACTTAAAAAGTAATGCCATTCTCAACAAAGAATGAGTGATTTCTGTAGAAAATCTAGAATAATATAAGGATCTTTACTTTTATCAATTTTATTTAACATACTGAAAGTCCTAATCTGTGTAGTAAGGCAAGAAAAATAAACAGAAGTTATATAACTTAGAAAAAATAAGTGTTCCTATATACAGATGATATGATTGTGTACCTAAAAATTTCCAAATAATCAAAAAGAAAAAAAAGCACATTTTCAGAACTTATAAGTTGGTTAGTCATGTTTTAATATCAGATTCAACATACAAAAATCAATTTTGTTTTTATATTCTGGCAATAAACTATTGGAAACTTGCAATGATAAATAATAGTAATTACAATATATCCAAAAATTAAATGATTAGATATAAATTTTAAAAACGTAAAAAGTGAATTTTAGAAAGTTAAAAAAGCAATAACATAATTTTTAAAAGAATGGAATAAATAGACAATATACTATATTCATGAATTGTAAGGCTCAACACAATAAAACTGTTAATTGAATTTCTATTGATGTATAAATTTTATTTAATTTGAACAAAATACCTAGCAGGACTTTTGTAGTGTGAAGTATATTCTAAATTTATTTGGAAAAGGAAAAGATCTAGCATATATAAAATTTTATATTTTCTTTTTGTTGATTTTTATGATGTATAATGAAACAGCATTTATCAAGACAGTTAAATATTTATTAAAGAATGATAAATAGATCAATTAAGTTGAACTAATAGTACAGAAATAGACCCACAAAAATATGGTCAAATAATCTTTTGACAAAAATGTAAGGATAGTTTTCAATGAATAATGTGGAAACAATTAAATTGATATGCAAAATAATAAACCTGAACCTAATTGTTACAATCTTTAAAAAAAATAAGTCTAAATAAATTATAGGATTAACTACAAAATTTTAAACTCTAAAAGTTATTAATCAACATAGGAGAGAAATCTGAACACTATAAGAATTGTTCACAAAGTAAATTGATTTTTCTCAGTGGAATATTATTTAAATATAAGAATAAATAATAATCAAACCATGAAAAAACATTGAGGAAACTTAAATAGATATTACTGAATAAAAAAGTTCAATCTTTAAAAGCTATAATTGTATGTTTCCAAATTTATTATGTTCTGGAAAAGGCAAAACTGTATAGTCAGAAAAAGATTAGTGTGTATCAGAAGTTAGTATGAAAAAAGGGATGGATAGGGAAAACACAGGATTTTTAGAGTAGTAAAACTTTTTCAGTAAGATACAAAACAGTGGGTACTCATCATTATGTGTTAAAAATATAATGTTTAAAACTCATGGAATGAATTAGAATAAATAAATTAAAAACTAAAAAGTAAACCCTCAAGGGAGAAATAATTACCATAACAACAACAACAACAACAAAACCTCATGGAATGTATAACATAAATAATGAATCTTAATGGAACTGTTGGATGTGAGAATGATATGTCAATGTAGGTTCATGGGTTATAATAACTATGCCATTATGATTTGGGCTGTCCGTGAGGAGGTGGGATGTGAATGAAGGGGCTGAGATAGGAAAGATAAAATAATTCTTTTTCTTTTATCTTTATTTTATTTAAACCTTAAACTGCTCAAAAAAAATCAATCAAGAGTGAGAGAGCTTACAGAATGGGAGAAAGTTTTTGTACCTCAGAGCACTGATCTTCAGGATATATAAAGAATTTTTTAAAAAAGTTAACAACAATAAAAACAAATAACCCAATCAATATATGGGCAAAAGAACTGAACAGATTCTTCACAGAAGAAGAATTACAAATAGTCAAAAAATATATGAAAAAAAGTTCAACATGTCTAGCAATTAGAGAAATGCAAATTAAAACTGCACTGAGGGCTGGGGCTGTAACTCAGTGGCAGATCACTTGCCTAGCATGCATGAGGCACTAAGTTCAATCATCAGCACCACATAAAAATAAAAAAATAAAAAATAAAATAAAGGCATTCTGTCCATCTACAACTACCAACCCTCCCCCCCCCAAAAAAAACTATACTGAGATTCCATCTCACTTTAATCAAAATGGCAATTATTAAGACTACATGTAACAGTAAATGGTGGTAAAAATGTGGGGAAAAAGATCCACTCATACATTGCTGATGGGACTGCAAATTGGTGCAACCAGTATGGAAAGCAGTATGGAGATTCCTCAAAATATTAGAAATGGAATGGTCGCCCACATTCCGAGTGGATGAGGGAGTGGGTAACCATTGGAGATGTGGGATGGCTGCAAAATAAAAGCTATGGAGGTAGTACTGTGAAATACACGCAGAAAGCCAGAATTATTTTAGAAGCAGGGTCATGACAGATTGAGCCAACTTGATGGGTCCTACTTCTAACAAAGAAAAAGCCCTCACTATCTTTATTTATATCTGTACAGACCAAAGGAGATCCATAGGGATATTTGGGGGGGCACAGGATGAAAGTGGAGATAAACAGGTTGTTTGTGCTTGGCAAGTTACAGCCATCTCCAGCAGCTGTGTTTGAACTTGGAGCTGTGAGCTAGGTCAGGGGGCCAGCATGATCTGGCCTTTCTTGAACAGGGAAATTTCACCCAGGCGTTTCCAAAGGAGCGGCTTCCTAGCCTTAGTAGCTTGAACATTGCCCATAGTTCACACATAGCTCCCAACATGGAACCACCATTTGACCCAGTTATCCCAGTCTTCAGTATATATCCAAAGGAGTTAAAAATCAGCATATTACAGTGACACAACCACATCAATGCTTATAGCACCTCAATTCACAATAGCTGAGCTATGGAACCAACCTGGGTGCCTTTCAATGGATGAATGGATAAAGAAAATGTGGTTTATATACACAGTGGAATATTACTCAGCCATAAAGGAAGAATGACTTTATGACTTTTCCAGTAAATAGATAGATCTGGAGACTCTCGTGTTAAGTAAAATAAACCAACCCCCCAAAACAAAGGTTAGCTAGCACACAACAAGGGGGCAGATAGGAAAACAGAAGTTAGTGGCTTAGACAAAGGGAAATAAAAGGAAGGTAGAAGCGATATGAATTGGAAAGACAGTGGAATAAATTGAACATAACTTTCCTATGTTCATATCTGAATACACTGTGAGTGAAACTCCACATCATGTACAGTAACAAAAATGGAATCCTAATTAGAATAAGTTATACACCATGTATGTATAATATGTCAAAATACACTCTTCTGTCATGTATATCTAAGAAGAACAAATAAAAAATGTTTAAAAATAAAGTTTTTTAATTTAAAAAAAGCTAAATCACAAAAAATTAAACAATCTAAAAATAAGCTATAAACTTGAACAGATACTTTGAATAGAACATGTGGACAGTGAATAACTGCATAAAAAGATATTCAGCATCATTAACCACATGATCAATAAAAGTTGAAGCAATTATGAGATATCACTCTCCCTAATAGAAAAGCTTTTTTAAAAGTCACTAACAATATGTAGTGCCAGCCAGAATGAAAGGCAAGAAGGAAAAGCATTCCTTGTTGAGATGAGTGAAAATAGCATAGTTTCATGAGAAAACAGCTTGGCGGTTCTAATAAATATGAATATATCATATGACCAATTAATCCCACTCCAGATATTTACTCTGGAGAAATGAAAACTTGTATTCCCACAGAAATCTGTGGAAGTACATTCACTTATAATTACCTGAAACCATTAAAATGTGCTTCAATAAGTTAAGGCATAAAAAATTGTGGTATATCCATAAAATGGAATACACAAATTTATTTTTAAAAAGGAATAAAGACACAGAGGGACCTGTTCGAAATTTGAAAGTAATATGTTAAGTTAAAATGCCAGTCAAGTAAATCTATATAAAGTATTATTCCACATAATATTGTGAAAAAATACAAAATTTTATAGTTAGAACACAGTTGAGTAGTTCTCATGTTTGTTGTGAGGAAAGTACAGATTGAAAAGGGATAACAGAACAATGGGGTTGCTAGAGTGATTGATATTCTGGTTTCCTATGATTATAAACAAAAAGAAGCACTATTTGCCATGCTAAGTTAAAATAGAAAATAAAACTATGAATGTAAGGAAATTATTATCCTCATTTTTTAAGGAAGGAACTAAGATCCAAAGTGACATTAAGCAATCTCTCTTATGTCAGAGTACTGCAGGCATTAGAGTCAGGAATCAATCAGAGACAGACTCCATGGTTTATTATCCTAGAGTAAAGAAAAGTTTTTGTAAATTTCTGCTCAATTAGTGCATGGGTCAAAAAAGGAAGCAATATATCAAAAGTCTAATTACTTTGAAATATGTTGCCAATATGCTCATCTAGTTGGCTGCAATACTCCCAAAGATCTTACTTAAGAAGTCAGTAGATCCAGGTCAAATAAGACATAAGACCATTTTTGAAAGTAATATGCTGAGTAAAAATGCCAGTTAAATAAATCTATATAAAATATCATTCCATATAACATTTTGAACAAATAAAAAATGTTATAGTTAGAACACAGATTACGAGTTTTCATGTTGTGAGGAGGGTTTGACTGCAAGAGATAACAGAACAATGTGGTTGCTAGACTGATTGGCATTCCTGAAACAACAGCAAAGTAGTGCTAGTAAAGACAGAGAGATTAGGAGATTCCCCAAACTTATTCTGTGTGTCCCACAGGCACCTGAAGTTCCCTTCAGCTCTGCCTGGGGGCATAGAGGAAGATACCACCACAACTCATACCTGTCAATCATTTCCAGGCAGTAGTTAATGGAGTGAAATAAAAATTTGAAAGCTGTATAAGAAAGTTTTATGAAATAGTGTTTTCAGGCTCAATACACACACACACACACACACACACACACACACACACACACACATATGAACCATAAATGAGAGAATATTTTCAAGACTTTGGGAAGTGGGATATTTCAGATTACTTTTGAGAAGTGATAGACTACTTAAATAATTAGAGTATAATCTTTATTTTGACAACAGAATTTTAAGCTGTGAATGATTGAAAAAAAAATTGAATACCAGGAAATTTTTAATAATTTATTAATGCAAATGTAATGATTAAAATTGTTATTAAATGAAAAGCTTATAATTTTAAACTAATTCAAATATTCACATAATTCTTATTTCAAATATTTTTGTTAGATTAGACCTAAAAGTATTCCCTACAATATGACTAAAACAAATTGAGTGGAGCCCAATGGCACAAACCTGTAATCCCAGCAACTGGAAACTGAGGCAGGAGGATCACAAATTCAAGAATAGCCTCAGAAATTTAGGGTCTCTAAATAAAAAAGTAAAAAGGACGGGGCATGTGGACTTGTGGTTCAGTGGTAAAGCACCGCTGTGTTCAACCCTCAGTATCAAAAAATCAAAACAAAACAAACAAAAACAACAACAAAAATACCAACAACTAAATAATATTATATATCATTCATTGTTAAAGAAATTGCTCTATTCAATGCTTCTATCCCATACTCATTCCTGCCTTAGAGGCTTGTCATAGCACCTCTGACTATCCTACTGAAAGAAGAATTCACTCCCCAGACAGGAGTGGTGACATTACTGGGGGTGAGGGTAGGGTAGAGCAAGGAAGGCAAACAGTTCTCTTCCTCATCCTCTTCATTCTCCCTCTTCTTCCAGGCTTTTCTGTGTCTGGAATTAATTCATGTATGTAATTGTCTATGGTCAATTTGCCCCCATTTCACTATCAGTAACATAGTATCCCAATTAACCATCAAGGGTAGAAAACAGAGAAGAAAAATTGAGGGGATGGTTCCTAAATAAAAAAGAGGCATAAAAATTCAGTGGCTTTCCCTCTGGCTCTTGGAATACACAATTAATGCTGGCTCCGGTGACACCAACCTGTAATTCCAGCTTGTTTGGAGGCTGAGACAGGAGACTCCCAAGTTTGGAGTCATACATAGAAACTATTATTTTAATGTTACTCAATTCCCTGTTCTAGTTTAAAAGATTGTAAGTGGTATTATTTTCAAAAAAGAAAATAGAAGGCTCAATAGATGACCTATTGTCTTGCTCAGTACTGTGAAACTACTCCCTGACTTATTCCCTTTTGAAAAGTCACTTCAATTGAGCACAGATAGTAAGAGAATGCTTAATTTATTTAATAAGTCACATTTCACACAACCCTTAATCGTACACTAAAATGCTGACAAACTCAGCTTGAGTCTTTACCCAACATGCTCTTAATTTTTGTGTTCTTAAAAATAATTGTCAATCATTGCAAATATTTGACATAGGAAGAGTTTTCTACGTGACCCCCCCCCAAAAAAAAAAAAGAAAAAAGAGAAAGAAGGAAAGGAAGGAAGGAAGGAAGGAAGGAAGGAAGGAAGGAAGGAAGGAAGGAAGGAAGAAAAAGAAACTAAACCATCTTTAACCAACCCTGATTTACCCTCTGTGTCTTCACGTGGTAAAGGGAGACAGAGGTAGCCTTCTCAAAGATGAGCAAAAAAAAAAAAAAAAAAATCATTTTCTTTTTTTAGCTCTCCCTAGAAAAATATTAAAAATTACTAATTGGACAAGACATTGTAGTGATATAATTTAATGTTAGCTTTAATTTTAACCACTTAAAACTAGTGGGCATCTTTGACCATTTTTTATCCTGCTTCTTTGCCTTTCTCTCCCTTGCCTCCATTCTCATCCTCTTTATTTTGTTGCCTTCTCTTGTCCTTGGCCTTGGCCCTTTTCTGCCTCTCCTTCATCTCATTCCTCCTCCCTCCTCCTTTACTTCTCCTTTTTCTTCTTCCTCCTTTTTTTCACAGTTGCAATTGGCTATAAACTTCTTAATCTGATACACAAAAAATTTATACTTAAAAATAGTTTTTAAAAAATGTTATTTATTAAATTAAGATGGTAAAATTTTAAGCAAATGCTTGGTAAAGGACTCTCATTATTTAATTATCATATAAATGTTCTCTTTTTGGATTAGTGGTATATAAAACTGATTTATGCATATTTTTTCAATAAAAGAAAATAAAAACCTCTTTTGGGGGGAGGGAGATCTTGAGGGGGGTGTTGGATACTAGACATGCTTTTTTTTTTTTTTTGGAGACAGCAGCAGCCCCACTCCCTGAATCTTTCTAGAGTCCTTTTTATATGCAGGCCAAAGAAGGCACAGTTCCAACAGGTTACATAAATGAAACACATAAAACTTCTTTCTTATGAAAAAAAATCAAATAAAAACATTTAGTGAATGTTATAATTTGCAATTCATTAATGGAAGCTTAAACTAGTAATTGTGTGAGAGAGCAATAACAGATTATTTATGTAGCCTACAGTATTCCTCTTGATTACAAAGGAAAAAAATGTTAATTCTACAGTACAGAAGTCTAATCATTTCCACCTTAACTCCATGATCAAAGTTACTATTACCAACACTGATATAAATCAATGTAACATCATCCCCAGTGTGATATTGACATCTATACTATTCCTGCCAAAAATATGTAACCTGAATCCATTCATAAGGAAGTATCACCCAAACTCAGAATAATGGCATTCTGTAAATAAAGGGCTTGCACCATTTTAAAAAGTCAAGTTTAAGGAAGATTTTTTTTTTTAAAAAGGCAGGGAATTGTTTTAGAAAAAAAACAAATGTGAATATCAAATGCAATATCTGATCCTGGATTGGATCTTATAAACAAACAAAATCTTTAAAATGACATTATTAGAACAACCCATATCTTCATCATATTGGCTTAGGGCCCGAATTCCTTAACAAGATTCCTAAAGCACAAAGAAATAAAATCAAGAATCAATGAATGGGATGGACTTAAATTAAAAAGTTTCTTCTCTGCAGAAGAAATGATCAATAACATGAAGAGAGAACCTACAGAATGGGAGAAAATCTTTACCCACGCACATCAGATAGAGCATTAATCTCCAGGATATATAAAGAACTCAAAAAACTTAACACCAAAAAAAAAAAAATCCCAATCAATTAATGGGCTAAGGAACCAAACAGACATTTCACAGAATAAGAAAGACAATCAATCAGCAAATATATGAAAAAAAATGTTCATTATCTCTAACAATTAGAGAAATACAAATCAAAACTACTCCAAGATTTCATCTCATTCCATTCAGAATGGTGATTATCAAGAATATAAGTAGTAATACTGTTGGTGAGGATGTGCAGAAAAAGATATACTCATCATTGCTGGTGGGACTGAAAATTGGTCCAACCATTCTGGAAAGAAATATGGAGATTCCTCAGAAAACTTGGAATGGAACCACCATTTGGACCCAGCTAACCCACTCCTTGGTTTACACCCAAAGGACTTAAAATCAGCATACTACAGTGAAGCAGCCTCATCAATGTTTATAGGAGCTCAATTCATCAATGTTTATAGGAGCTAGGAACCAACCTAGGTGCCCTTCAATAGATGAATGGATAAAGAAAATGTGATATATATACACATATACATATACAATTGAATATTACTTAGCTTTAAAGAAGAATGAAATTGTGGCATTTGCCAGTAAGTGGATGAAGCTGGAGAATATCATGCTAAGTTAAATAAGCAAAATTGGAAAATCCAAAGGCCAGATGTTTTCTCAGATAAGTGCATGCTGATCCATAATGGAAGGGGGTAGGGTAGAATGAAGGAACTCTGGATTGGGCAGAGGGGAGTGCAGGGAGAGGATGGGGTGTGGGGTGGGAAACATGGCAGAATGAGACATTGTTACCCTATATGTAGGAATGATTACATTACTAGTATAACTCTGTAGCATGTACTGCCAGAAGAATGAGAAGTTGTGCTCCATTAGTGTACAATGTGTCAAAATGCATTCTAATGTTAGACATAACTAGTTAGGGCAAATTAAAAAATAAAAAATAAATTAAAAACCTATAAAAAAGACAACTAAAAAGTAAAATATGAGCTGTGAAACAGATAAATATATTTTATCACTGTTGTATTTCCTGATTATAATCATTATGTTATGTAAAACAACTTAAAATTTACAAGATTTTTTTTTTACGATTCTTACAACTTTTCTGCAAGTAGATATTGTAATAAAATAAAAATTACACCAAGGTGGCATTTTATGAATATATTTTTTTAAGGAAAATTATCATTAAACTTTAAAATTATTTTTATTGGAAAATATTTTATTTTAAATTGGAAATATATTTATAGATATTGTTCTTAAAATCCACCACCACAGTTTAAAAAAAAAAAAAAGATAAATTTTCTTCTATTAATCCTTAAGATTCAGTTGATGTTTTTAAAAAGGCAAGTCTTAGAAAAGAACACATTTTAATGACTAAGATGTGGCCCCTTGCAAAATATTTTTTTTTAGAAAAATATGTAATTTTATTAAATGAAATAAGCAAAATCAGAAAATCCAAAGGCCACATGTTTTCTCAAATATTAAATGAAATATTTCAAATGTGAGTAGAAAGTTTAGGAATTTGAGTTTTAAAATAAGTATATTCATAAAAGCAACTCCATAGCATTTCTTATAACAGTTTGTAGGAATTTAAAATAAAAATTGTATTCTTTGTTCTTTAAGTATGAATTTTATTTATTATTGGATTTTTTTCTTCTTTCAAGAAAATGAGTTAGAATTTCAAATGTGTAAATTTTAAACATTTTGTGAACTAGTTCTCTAGTATAAATTAGAAGAAATTTTTTTTCCTACAAGAGTAAAAAAAATGACTTATACTTTTAATTTCAATGCAAGAAGCTTTAAAAAAATCAATTTTTGTGGGTGATTTTGAGATATAAAAAGCATAGCTTTCTAATTTAAGCACTAAAAGGACTCTCATTTTCCTAGAGGTAGCCAAAGTTATTTAAGTCTTTTTATACTCATCACTGAAGCCAAAGGATTTTCTCCATGTGAAAGAATATAGATAAGAAAAGGTATCTGTCCCATGAAAGAAAAGGCAGAAATAGATTGAGGCTATGGAGAAAGGTTGTGGGGAAAAAAAAAAATACCCCAGTGCTAAATAGAACAAAATGGTCTCCATGAGAGGTTTTGGGATAGAAAACAATTGTACTTACTATTTTTTACATGCTATTATCTACCAGAATTAAGGTCTGAATAATAATACTTTAGCCACTGTGTTAATGTTCTTTTACATATAGTTTTTCTAACTAACTAATAAAATGTTAAAATACAGGTTAAAATATAGGTTTTTTCAGAGCCTGTCTCAGAGAATGCAACTTCTGCCATGACAGAGGACACTGCACTGAGATGGGCCCCATGCTTGGCTTTGTATTCTAATCTCACTGTTTTGAACTTCTTAATATTTGCATATTGCATTTTCATGTTGCACTCTGTTGCATTAGTACATTCAAACTCGTATCCTTTTATTTATCCATCAGGTTGTCAGTTTTTCCTAATATTTTCAATCTTATTTGCATGTACAGATTTAGTTTATTATCAAATAGAAGATTATTTGCCTATATTAAATGGTTCATTTTCTTCATTCAATAAACTTGCCCCTAAACATTTTTAAATCAATCTTTTTTAAATGTAAGTATGTTTTTTTTTTAATTTTTCTGTTTCTTTCTTTTCTTTTCTCATCTTCCCCCCTCCTCCTCTTCCTCCTTCTCCTTCTCTTCCTCTTCCTCCTCTTCCTTCTCCTCCTCTTCCTCTTCTTCTTCCTTTTTTTTTTTTTTTGTTTTCTCAGGATAGAAAAGTAGCTTCCTTAGAAAATAAACAGACAACAAATAATCTAAGAGCAAGGAAACCAAGTGTGACCCTAACAGTTGGAGCAATTTGCTTTAAAGAAGGAATCATGTCTGAGAGAAAATTCAGAGAGGAAAATGTCTACCACAGGAACTGTCTAATCCACTAAAGCAACACTGAGCCAACCTGAAACTTAATAGCATTTCACATCCCTGGGATAAATAGGACAGGTTGCTATTAGAGAATTAGGAAATATTCCTTTATCTCTCAAGATAAAGACATAGCAAATAGTATAACATAGCACAAATGTTCATATGGGGCTGTTCATAAAGACTGAAATCAAAGTCTTGAGTTCATTTGAGAAACTGGTGACATTATCAAGTTTAGTCTAGTTCTCAATAGTAGATCCAGGTCTAAAAGTGGCCACTTAGTCTGAATTATCATAGTCCTTTTTAATGTAAACTGCCTGTATCATCAGAGATGACTATTGTTAGAGGGATATTACATTTCTATGAGACTTGAAAAAATATTACAGGTAAGGCAAAATTATCAGGTAAATGTAGTCTTCTTTGCTAATATTATTCAAGGAAAGCAGGGATATTGGATTTTACTATTAATCTAAAACTTAAAATGAAAATCGATGTAAATGAAGAACACAGATATATTTTCAAAACACAGATGTATTTTTTGTGTGACTGTATGTAGTTGGTCTGTGTGTGTATATATATACATATTTAAAATTATCTGTATATATACAATTTCTTTAGCATTCCAAAAACCTACAAATGGTTTATATTTTATGGATGTGTGTAACAAGATAATTATAGATTATGCATGCAAAATATAGATTAAATATATTGACCTCCAAATGAAAATTTTATGAATATCAGTTTGTAATTTTTCTCATAAAAATCTGTTCAGATATCATTTTTTTTTTATTTTTAAAGGATTTTTAAAGGATGTTTTTAGTTTTAAAGGCTATTTGTTAAATTTAACCAAAAGAATATCATGTAAAACAGTTTTAACAAGAGTTAGTGCCTGATTCACAACCACAATTGATGTGACTTTGGGAGAAAATATGAGTTTAGGAAGATTCCCTTCTAAAGAGATAAGCATTTAGTGTCCCCCTTTCTAAAGGGATAAGTATTGAGGTCCTCTCCAAAAGACTAAAAGTATTAAACTAACAATGGATACTTAGAAGCCTGTTTTCAAATAACAGAAATGAGTCTGGCATGGTGGTGCACACCTGTGATTACAGCAATATCTGGAGGCTGAGGAAGGAAAGATAAAAAAAAAAAAAAAAGAAAGAAAGAAAAGATTAAGGTCATAGCTCCATAGTAAAATGCCCCTTGTTTCAATCCCCAATACCAAAACAAACAAACAAAACAGCAAGAATGACAAGGGTAACTGAGTATCTTCTTCCCTAGACTTTCCTGATAGTTAACAACTGTTATGGTTTGGATGTGAGGTGTCCCCCATGTGTGAGACAATACAAGAAAGTTCAGAGGAGAAATGATTGGTTTGTGAGAGTCTTAACCCAATCAGTGAATTAATCCTCTGATTGGGATTAACTGAGTTGTAACTGAAGTAGTAGGGTGTGGCTGGAGGAGGTCAGATTTGAGGGTGGGGATTTGGGGTATATATTTTGTGTGTGGAAAGTGGAGTCTCTCTCTCTCTGTTTCTGATCACCATGTGAGCGCTTCCCTCTGCCACACTCTTCTGCCATGATGTCCCGCCTCACCGCAATCCCTGAGGAATGGAGTCTACTGTCAAGGAATTGAAATCTCTGAAATCGTGAACCACTCAATAAACTTTTCCTCATCTATAATTGTTCCGGTTGGGTCTTTTAGCCACAGCAGCAAAATAGCTAAAACATCAATCAAGACATTTTAATACTTAAAAAAGAAAAAAAGTTTGGTGCTGCATTTTGTAAAGCTGATTGTTTTCGTGTTTGTCTTGCTATTTCAATGTTATGCTGTACTTACTTTCCACACAATTTAGACGCTGATTTCTCAAGTAGAAGCAGAAAGCAAAGTTAAGTCTCTTAAAGAAAACCACTATACACACATACACACACATTTATATATATGCATATACATACATACATATATATATATATGAATATATTATGTATATTTATTGCATATGTATTTTTAAATTTATGAGACAGGAACGTGATAAATAAGTAAAAAGAGATAAATCTCTCTCTCCAACCTGGATACTTGACTTGTTATATGTCACATAAAAAAAGTAACTCCCTACGAGGGGCACTTATCCCAAGCCCAGGGTGTACCAGATTTCCAACATGGCGCTGTCATCTTCCAAGAAATGTAAGAAGAATTAGTCTGAAAATCATATGGGTCTATATATTTAGTCACATAAACGTTATTTAGTCACATACAAGTTATTCATTTTGGAGTTCACGTGATTAGACAGCTTGTGAAAAAGAGTTAACAAAATTGTCATTTGTAATTATGTGGGAGAGAATGAACTCAGGAAAACTTCAAACTCACTTTACAGTATCAACATTGCCAAAGCAATGATGAAGAGGAAGTCTTTCACCACCAGACACAGCCCCATCAATCAGCTTGCAGTCAGGAGAAAAATTGACTTTGTCATAATATGGTTCTTAAAGAAAAAGTCATAAATTTTATACAAATGGCAAGCCCGCAGTGTGGCTAATTTATTCATTATCCACCCTAGAAAAATAATTAAGTCATGCTTTCCTTCTTGGTGCTTCATTACAGTTTAGCACCCCCACCCTCACTTTTTTTTGGAGCCGTCAGTAAGAATGCTTATTAAAATAAATTAGCTGCAAAACTTTTAACTCTGTCTTGAAGAAAAACTAATCCACTTTTCTAGTGGAAGCAACATTGATTAAATAAACCCAGTTTCATGCAGAGCAGATTAATTTCTTTAGCCACACTTTCCAACCTTAAATGATGTTGTATCTGTATTAGTTTCAGCAGTGTGTAATAAGCTGTAAATTTATAATTGGCATTAACCTCTTTTAATGTGTCTTCTTTGTCTCTTATGGGTGACATTCCTGATTTTAAAAAAGGGAGAGATAGGTGTGAATGCTAGAAATGTGTATATTTGCTGTTTAAGTCATGTATTTGATGCTTATGTATTTAATGAACCCCTGTATCAATTAGCATTACCACAAAAGAACTTCAGAAATCTGTGAGACTCTCTGTTCTGGATCATACTTAAATAAACTTTCTCAGAAAATATCCAATTAGTCACATTTATAAATTTTGGAAAAAGTGATAGAGGCATTTGCTTTTTTAAACCTCATATTCTTTAGTTTTTCAGGTTGACTTCATCAGTATCTATCCAATGTTTTTTTTTCTATTTTCTCATAATTTTGAAAGAGCAATATTATAGATTATTTGCATATATATCATTGCTTTCAGTCCCTCTAAGAGATCAAATATGTTTCTTCTCCCTGAATTTTGGTTTACCCTGTGATTTTCTTGGACAAACAGAATGAAGTAAACATAGTACTATATAATTCCAGGCCACAGAAGCTTTCATTCTTTGGAAAATGACCTCCATGCAAAGACTACTGAAGATTATTCTCAGGCTCATATGTATGGAAAGAGAATGCTTCAAATTGAATCCTCTGGAGAGCTACCCACTGCGGCTCACCCACCATGAGTGAACTCATCTGCTATACTCAGCTGCATTCCCAGTGAAGGAAGTTGTATCCATGATACCACAACACCATGTGGAATGGAGTTTACCAACCTGCAGAGTTCTGAGGAATATCTCAGCTCTTTATGCCACTAATTTGGGGATGATTTGCTATAAAACTACACATAACTGAAAATGGCAATTTCTTGCTTAAAAATGTAAAAGACAGGAAATACATGCATTCTTATGTCACTTACTAATATTATGAATTTAAATTGCCTTTAAGATTTCCACTTTACTAAATTATTCCCAGTCTCTATCTTTCCAACACCACTCCCTGTATTAATTTTGAATGGTTAACATACTCTTTGTATATTAACCTTTGTCTACTCCTGGATTTCACTAATCAGCCTCCCATTTTAATTTATAGTTAGATTTCTGTTAACAATGGATGCTTTCAGAATATATAAATGTCATAGATTATCATTCCAGTTCAATTAATTTTAGCTCATTGCAATAAACTAGAAGAGATCTTTGGAGGAAAAATATATTTCATGAAAAGGATTACTGAGCAATGAAATTTTATATGTGTTCATTTGTTGTGACATGAACATGATTCAAAATTGTATATTTAGAAGATGCATAAAGCCATCTTTATTCTGACTTCACACTGACACAACTAGTTTATAATTTTAACCATTATAACTCTCCTTAGAACTTTAGTCTTTGGTGTATTTGGGATAAGGCTGCTCTCCAAAAAAATGGTACCTATGTTCTTCTTTAATCAGACCTTGACATACTTGTGCAGCCTTATCTGTTTCCTTATTTATTTATTTATTTTGTATTTAAGTCTTGATCCAGGGAACCTAACAGATGAGGATTATCTCTTTGTTTTTACTTAATTTTTTTCTGCTTTATCTTTCTAATTTTAATCAATGTCTCCAAGTCTCAATTCAAACATTGCTTCCTCTTTGAATCTTCTCTGATACCAGTATCCACAAACCTGGCCCTCCTCTTGTATGTGGAAAGCATTCCATGCACACCTCCGCCATAGTACCTATCACAAGGTATTAAAATTATGTGCTCACTTGCCAGTTCCTCTTATTTGTACAAGAAATAATAAAACAATGTATGAAAATGTAGGTGTGCCTTGCACCAACAGAGTTCATGAATTGGAAAGTTAATCCCCAATGAAGCAATGTTAGAGATGATACAGACATAAGTGACTAGGCCATGAGACCTCATGGATTAAGTCCATCATTGTGAAAGTTAATTCCTCATAAGAGCATGGATTTTCCCACATTTTCTCTCTGTCTTCACCTCTCTGCAGTATGATGACATCCAAGAAGGCCCTCTCCAGATGCCAGCCCCTCAATCTTGGACTTCCCAGCCTCCAGAACCATAAACCAACACATATCTGTTCAGTATGCATTGCCTAATCTGTGACATTGTGTAATGTGGCCTATAACTAAGTGACAGTGGCCAGGTAATTTTCCCTAAAGAAGATGTTTCTAACAGATATAGCTTCTCTAAATTGTCTCTTAGATTTTAAGTAACATAACCCTAGTGTTAATGCCACAAACTTGTCAAGTTTGGATTCACTGTCAGTCTATGAATGGTTAAGTTTGAATACCAACTATTGATGATATAATCACTTGAAAAGACAAAAGTGCTTTTCTATTTTTCAAAATCATGTATAGAGATCAGTATGATCTTCTTGATTTCCCAGTTTATGATTATAATGAATCAATGATAGTTGTTCACTGGGAAATAGAAACTATTGGAAAACTGATTATTTAACATTTAATTATTAAATGTTTACTATATGATACTTCATTACCCTAAATTAGCATGTATCTGTGTGCAGGATTTTGTTCTATATTTAAGGTATCTCCAGGGAGAGTGGGAGATAACAATATAACTAAACGAACGTTATTTATTCAAGCAGTTCTAACAGGACGTCTGCTTAAAAACATGGTAGATCTTCATACAGCTTTGCTACTATCATGGCACTGGGCAATGTCTCCACTCCCTGTTCTTTCATTCATAGCCTGAACTGTTATCTATGAACTTTAGGACAAAGGGTCTCCCTTGAGAAACACCAACCACCAACTCTTCTCTGTACTTGGTCTGTCATTGTCATGATTGATTAAGTTTCTCTTTTCTCCATCATGCCCTGCTGCCTATGACAAACTGAGGATCAGACCAGAAAAATTTGTATCTTGGCTTACTCCTGAGAGCTTGGGGTGGGTTATAGGGAATTTAGAAACAGAAAATAGAGCAAATCCGATTCCCAGTGACCAAATTCTTGTTGGAATATGCTAGTGTGAGTCCATGGCCCAACCATGGTGAGCCCCATCGCTTTGAGAGCTCTTGGTTTTTCCCACTGAATTATCCCGAGGTTTATAAACTTGTAGGAACTTGAAATTTAAAAAATACAATTGGAGATTCTCTTTAATTTATGTTTCCGGGGAGGCTTTGGTATATATTGACAATATTAAGCTTTCTATGAATAGGGAGAGACACACTTAATACTTTCCTTTCTAAAAATAAACAATATTTGATTTGAAATAAGTTTCATGATAAATATAAATTAAAAGAAAGTCAAAGGGAATGTTCAATATAAAATTTGAATAGAAAAAGTGTCACAAGGGAATGCTTAAAAAATAATGGCTCTTTAGGTTTATATCCTAATGGTAAGCTAAAAACATATTATTATATTATTATTATTACTTAAAATATATATAATCAGCATATACAATTCTTCATATATTTTGCATTAAAATGATTTTTCCATTAAATATGAATGAAATGCATATTACTTGACATTATGTGTAGCCATTATATTACTAATAAGCTAAAATGTGCTTCCATAAATGAAAAGAACATTAATGAAAAATTAGATTTCTAATAATGTGATCATAATTTTATGATTAAAAATATAATCACAAATTTCTCCCTCATGTTTTCCTCCTTATGAAGGTGATTATAAGCTTTGATTTAAGAATATACAGTTTGTTAAAAGTTCCAAAAGTTGCAGTTCTCTATGCAACACAAATGTCAGGTTGGAAAGTAGCTGAAATAGGAGTTCTAATTCAAAACCTATTTGCCTTTGGAACTAATCCTATAAAAGGAACTATTTTCCTTTTTATTTTCATGTATATATATATTTTAAAAAAAACTTAATTTTAGAATATATTTAGATTTATGAAAAATCTACAAGTATAGTACAGAAAATTCCTATATATCTACATCCTGTATCCTTAGTTATAAATTTCTTACTTTAGTCTAGTCCATTTGTCATAATCAGTGGATTAATATTGCCACTTTATTATAAAGTAATACTTTATGAAGAATTACATGTCCTTAGTACTGCTCCAAATTCAGGTGTTGCAATGTGATGGAATTAAGAGGTAAGATCCAGCTGGGCTCTGTGGCACAGGCCTGTAATCCCAGCAGCTAGGAAGTATCATGAGTTCAAAGCCAGCCTCAGCAACAGTGAGGTGCTGAACAATTCAGAGAAACCCTGTCTCTAAATAAAATACAAAATAGGGTTGGGGATGTGACTTAGTGGTTGAATGCCCCTGAGTTCAATCCCTGTTAACCCATCCCTCCAAACAAAAAGAGATAAGACTCTTGAAAAGTAATTAGGATGAATGAGAGCAAGTACCAAAGAAAAGGACCTTCACACAATGTTCAGCTCTCTTACTTCTCTGCTTTCTGCCATCTAAGGACACAGCATCACCCCACCCACTCAATCCCTGAAGACCCAGCAACAGCATATCATCTAGCAGAAATAAAGTTTTATTTTTTATAAATGACCCAGGCTCAGGTATTCTTTCACTTCAGCACAAAATGGTCTAAGAGAATTTTTACCTAATGTCCTTTGTCTGTTCTAGGATTCCAAATTACATTAAGCTGTCATACTTCCTTAGGCTCCACTTGGCTGTAACAGTTTCTCAAATCTTCCTGTTTTTAAAAAAACCCTGATAGTTTTGAGTTTTGGTATTTTGTAGGATGGCCCTCTATTAATATTTATTTGATGCTTTTCTTGAGAGGAGACTGAGGTTGCGTTTTTGAAGAAGGTCATAAAATACCATTCTTATCAATTCATATAGAGGGTACAAATGATTAACACAATTTATCACTGTTGATGTCAAACTTGATCACTGAGTAGAGATCGCAGAGGCCAGATTTCACCATAGTAGTATTTTCAGTTTTTGCTCCTTTCTTTATACTACACTGAAATGAAATCTCTGTTTGAGCACTCACAAAGCGTGGAGATTTATTCTTCATCTCTTTGAGGACATAGTGTTTACATATATTACTTGGAGTTTCTCTGCAGATTAGATTTACTTATTTTCAATTTATTTTTAATTTATAATTATGTACTTTGATCAATATTATTTCATGTTATTCATTTTATGCTTTGGATTACAAAACAAATCTCAAGTCATTCTAGCTTTATTGCTGGCTCTTATGTCTCTGACATGCCAACATTATCTACACACACACACACACACACACACACACACACACACATGAATGTATATATGGTATTGGAGATTTAACCCAGGAATGCTTTACCACTGGGCTCCATCCCCAGCCTTTTTGTTTTTGTTTTTGTTTTTTGAGACAGGCTCTCACTAAATTGCTTAGGACCTTGCTAAGTCTCTGAGGCTGGTCTTGAACTTTCAATCCTTTTGTCTCATACTCCCAAGTCACAGGGATTATAGTCATACACTACTCCACCTAGCCACTATTATATGTTTTGTTGAACATTTATGTGCTTTCTTCTTTTAGGATTTAGAAGATGTGCTAGTCTCATATACTTCCTACTTCAATATTAGAATCAGACATTTCTTCAGGAATCATAGTTATTTTTTTATTAAAGAATGATATTAGAAACAATTATCAGGTAATAGACATGTTTATGTTGCAAGAGTATGGTAGGAACTTTCAAGTTACAGAAAAAAGATATACATGTGAGCATACTTATGTATGTAAACATATATTTGCAAATAGGTAAATATACTTCCATCTGTGTCTATATCAAGTTATATACTTCCATCTGTGTCTATATCAAGTTAAACATTAGCCCACACCTTGTTTCCAACTGTTAAACCATTAACATATGGAAGGTTCTAGACTTCCCTTCCTTGCTTATCTATAATCTCTAACTCCAATAATGATAAAACCCAGTTCTCATCACCCACCATATATTAATTCATTCAGTTCCAGAATCTGAGTATAATGGTTTTAAAATTGTTAGTCCATATGGAGAAAAAAATATTTACCAACTAGAGTAATATTCATATGTATAGTTGTTTTGGCCAATGATCTTAAAGACTTCACTGATTTCTAAATGTGGTAAATAGAGATTTTGATCAGGAAACTAAACCCTAACTTTAAAGAAAAAAGTCCTTTATGCAATATCTGACTAGGCATTCAATTTATTCTAAGTGCTAAACAGACAAGAAAAAATTTGTAAATGTATAACAGGTGTACATAATGTAAAACTTTGGGAAGGCCATTGGGAGGTCCTGGGAGAGATTTTTCTCTACACCAAGAAGCAAAGTTGTGTGGTGGGGGAAGCAATGCTGCTTTAGGATATAAAATAGAGAATCAAGTTTCAAAGCAGATAACATTTCCATGGTAAAAAGTAAAAAATCTGATAATATTACCTGAGTTTATTCATAGTTTCCTAAGGGTTACTTTAAATAAAATTATTATGAGTTGCTAACTAAGTTACTTTAAGTTTATTGAAGAAACATGCCTTTTTCACTCATGTGAAATTACTTTTACCAAAAAAGTAATAATATTTCAGTGTATGTGTCTATAGCAATATGTCATTCTATTTATCATTGTTCTATTTAATTTGGCAAAGAAGTCAATATGTCACAAAAATAAGTTTAGAGTCCCAACACAAGAAAGGATTATTGTGAACTTCTTACAAATTTCCACATTCATTGTCCATCCCAGTCATAATCACTACCATATCTATTTTATTTTAAGGTAAATAATGCAGCAGAAGCAACCTACTGAGAAACTGGTAAACTGAATAAGAGAAGAGATTGAAAGGATCAGAAGTATGTATCAAGTGCCTTTTATTGCTACCAGAATATCATGGAATTACATAAAGGAGTAAAACTGATAATAAAATTTGGTCCCACAGTTTGATTTTGACATTGAAAAAAATTCAAAGAGAGAATGAGGAAAAGCCTCTAAGTATCATTTTTTTAAAGTAAAATGTCTTATTTAAAAAATATTCAGATAATCTATTCACCCAATTAACTAATGGAAATAAAGCTCTGCTAAGAGATATTGATAAATTGAAGAAAAGAAAATTTTCTTAGCAGATTCTGTTCCCTATCAAATATTCTTTCCTTTGAATTATATTTTTTACATTAGTATTTTGACTATAAACTGAAATACATTATCTGGGATATGATTTTGCATACACACATGTACACACACACACACACACACACACTCCTAATGAAACATGTAACAAAGTGTTCAATTAGGTCTAAATCATAAAGAGACAGGAGGATGTTTTATAATATATAGCAGATATACATGAAATCAGAAAGCTTTGCGAAGAAAATCGAGGAGTTCTGAGAGCCAGTGTTTCATCGCTGTGGCCAAAATTCCTAAAAGGAACAACTTAGAGGAGAAACTTAATTTAGAACTCATGGTATCAGAGATCTCTGTCCATAGATGATCAACTACTTTGGTTTGGGCCCAAGGAGAAGTAGAACATCATGGGAGAAGAGCCCAAAAGAGGATAACTGCTCAGCTCATGGGGTATCAGGAAGCAGAAAGAGAGGAGGTAAGGTGTCACATGGAACATGCACCTTTCCAGGACACACTCCCAGTGACCCACCTCCTTCTGCCATGCCCTACCTGCCTTCAGTTACCATCCAGGCCACCTGTTCAGAGTAGGATGGACTGATTGGATACAGCCCTCAAAATCCAGTCATTTCACCTCTATATATTTCTGCATTAACACAGGAGATTTGTAGGAATATCTCATATACAAACCATAACAGATGACAACAAAACGGGATGTTATCTGGTATAAAATAACTTGCAACAGTATTTACCTGAAAAATCTCAACAGCTATAAATATCAAAACATGTTTAGTTATCAATGCAAGAGCCTTATTTTTATTGAATATTCAAACTATTCCAGAAACTGAAATATTTTCTACTGAAATTCCATAAACTTGATGTTATTTTGTGCATATTTTCATTTTAAGAACAAGGCTTATAGTAAAAATTTAGTACCGTAATGTGTTGCTTAAAGATATGAATCTTAGTACAAGAATTATAGAGAGTATTTTTAACACTGAGATGGTGATGACAGTATGAGTCAAAAAAATCTCATGGGACCACCTTCAAATATGTGGCTCCCCATTGACTGAAATGTCATCATGCAGCAAATGACTGTACTTAGTATTTGACTGAAATATCTAATCATTTTATGCAGAGGTACTTTGAACTTGAAATTTTCATTTATATTTACATACATCTACTATTCTTCTACTCTGCTAAAAATCAAGTGTACACCTGGTTTGGAAACTTTATGTTACAAATTCATCAGTATAACAATATTTTAGATGTATATACAAAGTTTTTTGAGAAATTAAAATGAATTAATAATTCAGAACTGTTCATGATTACTATGTACTACAACGTATGCAATTAGTGACATTAAGCATTGCTAGAACTCAAGTCATATTTTGATAATTTTAGCAAAAAAATGAAAAATCTAAAAAGATAAAGAAAAGATAAGACCTAGAAAAATTAAACCTGGGTACTTTGATAAAACTAGATGTTACTTTGTAGACTGTAAAATCTTTTCTGGTCTTAAACTATTAAATACAAAAACTATCTTGAAAAAAATAGACATTGTATTGCACAAAAATATAAGCTGATGATTATAGATATCTAGTAAGGATTGAACATCCCTAATTTGAAAACCCAAAAATCTAAAATGTTCTAAAATTTGAAATTTTAAACATGAACATGAAAGTACAAGTAGAAAATTCTATATCTGATCTTTTTTTAAAATAAACAATAAGCATGTATTTGTTTTTTGGTTCACATTTATTTATTTGTTCTTTTTAGATATACATGACAGTAAAGTGTATAGAGTGTATCTGACATATGTGCATAGAATATAACTTATTGGAATTAGAATCCAATTCTAGGGATTGTACATGATGTGAAGTTACACTGGTCATGAATTCACATATAAAGATAAGAAATAATTATGTCTGATTCATTTTTACCATCTTTCCTATTCCCATTTCCCATCCCTACCCACTTCCCTTCATTCCCTTTTGTTTAATCCAATGAAATTCTATTCTTCCTCTCCCTACCCTCCCTTGTAGGTTAGCATCCACATATCAGAGAGAAAATTCAGCTTTTAATTTTTTGAGACTGGCTTATTTCACTTAGCATGATATTCTCCAGTTCCATCCATTTACCTGCTAATGCCACAATTACACTCTTCTTTACAGCTGAGTAATATTCCATTGTGTGTATATTCTACATTTTCTTTACCCATTCAACTATTAAAGGGCACGTAGGTTGGTTCCATGCTTGGCTATTGTGAATTGAGCTACTATAAACATTGATTTGGCTGTGTCACTGTAGTATGTTGATTTAAAGTCCTTTGGATATAAACTGGAGAGTGGAATAACCAGGTCAAATGGTGGTTCCATTCCAAGTTTTCTCAGAAATCTCCATACTGGTTTACATAGTGATTTCACCAATTTGCAGTCCCACTAGCAATGTATAAATGAACCTTTTTCTCTACATCCTTGCCAACATTTATTTTTACTTGTATTCTTTTTTAATTTTATTGTATTTTTATTTGCTTATTTATTTTTGTATGGTGCTGAGAATCAAACCCAGTGCCTCATACATGCCAGTCAAGCTTACTCGTATTCTTGATAATTGCCATTCTGAGTGTAGTGAAATGGAATTTCAGTATAGTTTTAATGTGCATTTCTGTAATTGCTAGAGACGTTGAATAATTTTTCATATATTTTGACCATTCATGTTTTTTCCTTTTGTGAAATGCCTGTTAATTTCCTTTATCCATACATTGATCTATGTCTAATCTTATGAGGGATCACTATCAAAATGCAGATGCATTAAAAAGGTGCAAAAATTACCATTAGATTATTTGTATAAGATATAAATTAATTTTATGGTTAGACTTGCTCACATCCCTTGGAAAAATCCCAAATCAGGACAACCTCCAGTCCCAAGAATTTTGCAAAAAGCATGCACAATGTGGGTCCCCAGAAGAACCAAGTTATGATGGAAAAACTGACCTTTACTCTTCCAGTAAGGATTCTGTGAGTCAATTTGTCTTCTCTTACTTTGTATCTTTATCTGCAAAATGAGAGAAATTAACATTTCTTTCTTGGGTTTTTAAAGGATTAAACACCTGTTACTAGACAGACTGATGCTCTGGTGTTGAATTTGATCACTTTAACGTTTAGATATAATTTTTTTACCTCTTTTCCCACCTTATTTTTTGTTGTTAAATATATTTCAGTGGATATTAATAAGAACATCTTACAATTAAATTTTAAGGAACATAACTTATTATCAAATTCAAGTTCTTACCCTTTACAATTGAAAACCAAGAGGCATATAAAGGTTTAGGCAGCCTAACAAAAGAAGTATGGACTAAATTTCTAACATAGTTTTTTTTAATTTTTTATTTCTTTAAAACTTAGATGAATCTGTACTATATAACATGTGTAGAGTTTAGGGATAATGCAGCAAGCAATGTTGAGAGGCTTCATTCTGTTGTTAAATATGCAAATCACCATAGATAAGGCCCAAGTACCATGTTTCAAACATTTAGAAATCATAAATCATTGTTCAGTGAAATATGTTCTATCCTTTTGCTTGGCAAGTACATTTTTATAATAAGAAATAGATCAGGGGCTGGGGATGTGGCTCAAGCGGTAGCGCGATAACTAAAAAAAAATATTAAAATTCAGACTCTCTCTCTCTCTCTCTCTCTCTCTCTCTCTCTCTCTCTCTTTCTCTCTCTTTTTTTTTTTAAAGAAATGATCATATTTGAGTCTGGAATTATAGTGTGATTCCTCAGAGTTCCACCCCAGAATGTAGTCTAGAACAAATTGAGTAAGTACACAGCTCTTAGCTTCCTACACAAAATTTCTCAACCCTTCACCTACATACAAACTCTCCTCAGTCCCATACTACAACATTTCTTGGTTGCACATATGTGAATGTAACAAACCATATTTCTGACCTCTATCTGTACCTAGGGGTCCTCAGGAGAAGACAACTCATTGCCATTTGAGCTGAAAATCCCAGTGTGCTAGGTACTAGGAAAGTTGACAGGTACAAAGGTCAAGAAAATGGTGAACTGAATGCATTGTGCTTGATCCCATTGACTCTGCAAACTGTGTTAAGAGAAATTAACACAGGAAGATAAGAGTGGTGCCCTCTACAGCATAAATCCAGTCCAGCAACCACTCTTCAACAATTTAAAGGAGGTACTGGGCACAGAGGTCAGATGCCCAATACATCTTACCTAAAAGCAAAAACACATACTAGAAGTGCCCAGAGATCCTGCCACATTAGCACTCTAAGTTTACTTTGAAAAAGGAATCATGGACAACTATGTCAGCAAAACTAAGGCAGCAAAATCATACAGCTGACAAGAATTAAGAAGCTGGTATATTGGGTGTGGGGTATAGTTCAGTGGTAGAGCACTTCTCCAGTATGTGCAAGGCCATGGATTCTTCTATCCTCAGTACCACAAAAACAAACAACAATCCCAAACAAACCAAAAAAACAAAACAAACTATAGATTAGTGTGTTGTTGTTCTTATAGTCCAGCTGCCGGGGTGACTTAGTCAGGAGGATGACTTGAGCCCAAGAGTTCATGGTCAAGCTGTGCGACATAGCCAGTACCTGCCTCGGAAAAATCAAATCAAACCAAAACAAAACAAAAACTCAAAGTACATCATCGGTGAAAAATTCAGTTTCTGCTAAAATGTGCAGAATCAATTTCAAAATTGCTTTTCAGTGTAACAGTTACATTTTTTTTAATGTCTACTTCGCCAACCTGTGGTATCCAATTGTTTGATAAAATATTGGTATAGGTACTGCTGTAAGGATGTTTCCTAGATGTGATTAACATCTGAAGTTTAAGGAGATTACTCTTGATAATACAAATAAGTCATATCCAATCTGCTGAAGTCCTTGAGAATAAAATGTTGATTCCCTAATGGAGAAGAAATTCTGCTACAAAACTACAACATCAAGCCAGGTGGAATGGCATTCCCTATAATGCCAGCAAATTAGGAGGCTGGGGCAGGGATAACAAATTCCAGGTCCACCTCAGCAACTTAGTGAGACTCTGTCTTAAAATTAAAATAAAATAAAACAAATAAATAAAACCTAAAAATAAATTGGTATGTAGTTCAGTGGTAAAACACCTTTGGGTTCAAACCCATTGCCACCCATCAGAAAAGAAGACAAGATCTTTTTTTTTTTTTTTCTGTGTTTTTAGCCTGATGGCCTGATTTACAAATTTTTAATGTGAGATTTTTAATGTAATATCAACCCTTGCCTGAGTTTTTACCTGGCCAGTCTTCCCTGCAAATTTCAGACTTGCCAGATATCAGTTGTTCACTTTTATTTTTTTTTTTATTGGTTGTTCACAACATTACAAAGCTCTTGACATATCATATTTCATACATTAGATTGAAGTGGGTTATGAACCCCCAATTTTACCCCAAATGCAGATTGCAGAATCACGTCGGTTACACATCCACAATTTTACATAATGCCCTATTCGTAATTGTTGTATTCTGCTACCTTTCCTATCCCCTACTATCCCCCCTCCCCTCCCCTCCCAACTTCTCTCTCTGCCCCATCTACTGTAGTTCATTTCTCTCCTTGTTTATTTTCCCATTCCCCTCACAACCTCTTATATGTAATTTTGTATAGCAATGAGGGTCTCCCTCCATTTCCATGCAATTTCCCTTTTCTCTCCCTTTCCCTCCCACCTCATGTCTCTGTTTAAAGTTATTCTTTTCTTCCTGCTCTTCCTCCCTACTCTGTTCATAGTTGCTCTCATTATATCAAAGAAGACATTTGGTATTTGTTTTTTAGGGATTGGCTAGCTTCACTAAGCATAATCTGCTCTAGTGCCATCCATTTCCCTGAAAATTCTATGATTTTGTCATTTTTTATTGCTGCATAGTACTCCATTGTGTATAGATGCCACATTTTTTTTTTATCCATTCATCTATTGAAGGGCATCTGGGTTGGTTCCACAGTCTAGCTATTGTGAATTGTGCTGCTATGAACATCGATGTGGCAGTATCCCTGTAGCATGCTTTTTTAAGGTCTTCAGGGAATAGTCCGAGAAGGGCAATAGCTGGGTCAAATGGTGGTTCCATTCCCAGCTTTCCCAGGAATCTCCAAACTGCTTTCCAAATTGGCCGCACCAATTTGCAGTCCCACCAGCAATGTACAAGTGTACCCTTTTCTCCACATCCTCGCCAGCACTTGTTGTTTGACTTCATAGTGGCTGCCAATCTTACTGGGGTGAGATGGTATCTTAGTGTGGTTTTGATTTGCATTTCTCTGACTGCTAGAGATGGAGAGCATTTTTTCATGTACTTGTTGATTGATTGTATATCCTCCTCTGAGAAGTGTCTGTTCAGGTCCTTGGCCCATTTGTTGATTGGGTTATTTGTTATCTTATTGTCTAATTTTTTGAGTTCTTTGTATACTCTGGATATTAGGGCTCTATCTGAGGTGTGAGGAGTAAAAATTTGTTCCCAGGATGTAGGCTCCCTATTTACCTCTCTTATTGTTTCTTTTGCTGAGAAAAAACTTTTAAGTTTAATTAAGTCCCATTTATTGATTCTAGTTGTTAACTCTTGTGCTATGGGTGTCCTATTAAGGAATTTGGAGCCCGACCCCACAATCTGTAGATCGGAGCCAACTTTTTCTTCTATCAGACGCAGAGTTTCTGATTTGATATCAAGCTCCTTGATCCATTTTGAGTTAACTTTTGTGCATGGCGAGAGAAAGGGATTCAGTTTCATTTTGTTGCATATGGATTTCCAGTTTTCCCAACACCATTTGTTGAAGATGCTATCCTTCCTCCATTGCATGCTTATAGCCCCTTTATCAAATATAAGATAGTTGTAGCTTTGTGGATTAGTCTCTGTGTCCTCTATTTTATACCATTGGTCTATTAGTAGTTAGAATAGAACCAAGGACCACTGCCAGACTGAGTATGCATCCAATCTTCTTAAGAAATTCATTTGTCACAACTGTTACAAAAGATCTGACAAGAACAACACTGAGGAGGAAAATTTATTTGGGCTCACAATTTGAGAAGGTCACTCGATGGCAAAGAAAAACATCGTGGTGGAAGGGCATGGCAGAGGAAATCTGCCCAGTTCATGATGGACAGGAAGCAGGGAGAGAGAAAGAGAGAGAAAGTGTTCCACTCACTAGAGACAAGAATACACAAAGACACATTCCCTGTGATCTACTTTCTCCAGCCACAACCTACCTGCTTACAGACACTATCCAGTACAGTAGTTCTTTCAAATAATTAATCCATCAAATGGATTAATCCTCTGATTAGGATGCCGCTTTCATCTTTGAATCATTTTATCTCTGAACAATTCCTCCATTATCTCAAACATGAAACTTTGAGGGACACCTCATAACCAAACCATAACAAAGCCCTTTGGAACTCCCACATTAATTTGGAATAGAGAAAAAAAGATAAAGCTTTGGAACTCATGCATTCAAATTTAGAATCAAAAGAAATTTTATGACAGATGAAATTTTATCTTGAATTTTAAGACTTAGGCTTACTGAACTTTTGTTGACTTAGAAATCTCAGATTTGCTTTTACCACAATCTTTCAGAAATATGATGCTATTTCTATCATATGTTTATTATTGAAAATTATAGAAATAATGTAGAGGAACATTCCCATTGTTTTTAAAGAAAACAAAGTATAGAATAGATATATTCTATGGCCCTGAGAGCAAAGGACATTTACAAAAATTCTTAAAAACTGGTGGAAATTTTTAAATAAAAGCTAGCTATTGAAAATAGTGAATTTATTTTTTTATATCTAGAATGATACAGAAAGGTATTATTATATAAGTACACAAACAGGTATATACAAATATGTCCTCAATAAAAAATTATTATAAATAACATAAATGTTGTATATTTAAAGATACACTTTATAATTTGCTAGTAAGTATAAGTAAACAATGAATGGGAAGAGGGGGAAAATCAAGTTTTCTGCATATCAAGATTAAGACAGATACCATTATTAAATTTCACATGGACCCACTGTATCTCAGGATCAAGGATAAAATGTAATATACCATGTTTTTTTTATTTTATTTTATTGTTGGTTGTTCAAAACATTACATAGTTCTTAATATACCATATTTCACAGATTGATTCAAGTGGGTTATGAACTCCCATTTTTACCCCGTATACAGATTGCTGTGTCACATCAGTTACATTACCATTGATTTATAAATTGCCTTTCTAGTGACTGATGCATTCTGCTGTCTATCCCATTCTTCACTATCCCCCCTTCCCTCCCCTCCCCTCCCCTCCCTTTCTCTCTCTCCACCCCCTCTACTATAAATCGTTTCTTCCACTTATATAATTTTTCTCCTACCCCTCCTTTCCTCTTATATGTAATTGTGTATAACCCTGAGGCTCACCTTCCAATTCCATGCAATTTCCCTTAACTCTCACTTTCCCTCCCGCCTATCATCCCTGTTTAATGTTAATCTTCTTCTCAAGCTCTTCTTCTCTACCCTGTCCTTGGTTACTCCCCTTATATCAAAGGAGACACTTGGCATTTGTTTTTTAAGGATTGGCTAGCTTTACTTAGCATAATCTGCTCTAATGCCATCCATTTCCCTCCAAATTCTATGATTTTGTCATTTCTTATTGCAGAGTAATACTCCATTGTGTATAAATGCCACATTTTTTAATCCATTCATCTATTGAAAGGCTTCTAGGTTGGTTCCACAATCTTGCTATCGTGAATTGTGCTGCTATGAACATCGATGTAGCAGTGTCCCTGTAGCATGCTCTTGTTAGGTCTTTAGGGAATAGACCGAGAAGGGGAATAGCTGGGTCAAATGGTGGTTCCATTCCCAGCTTTCCAAGAAATCTCCATACTGCTTTCCAAATTGGCTGCACCATTTTGCAGTCCCACCAACAATGAACAAGTTTACCCATTTCCCCGCATCCTCGCCAGCACTTGTTGTTGTTGGACTTCTTAATGGCTGCCAATCTTACTGGAGTGAGATGGTATCTTAGGGTGGTTTTGATTTGCATTTCTCTGACTGCTAGCAATGTTGAGCATTTTTTCATGTACTTGTTGATTGATTGTATGTCCTCCTCTGAGAAGTGTCTGTTCAGGTCCTTGGCCCATTTGTTGATTGGGTTATTTGTTATCTTATTATCTAATTTTTTGAGTTCTTTGTATACTCTGGATATTAGGGCTCTATCTGAAGTGTGTGGAGTAAAGATTTGTTCCCAGGATGTAGGCTCCCTGTTTATCTCTCTTATTGTTTCTTTTGTTGAGAGAAAACTTTTTAGTTTGAGTAAGTCCCATTTGTTGATTCTAGTTGTTAACTCTTGCGCTATGGGTGTCCTTTTGAGGAATTTGGAGCCCGACCCCACAGTATGTAGATCATAGCCGACTTTTTCTTCTATCAGATTTAATGTCTCTGATTTAATATCGAGCTCCTTGATCCATTTTGAGTTAACTTTTGTGCATGGCGAGAGAAAGGGATTCAGTTTCATTTTGATGCAAATGGATTTCCAGTTTTCCCAGCACCATTTGTTGAAGATGCTATCCTTCCTCCATTGCATGCTTTTAGCCCCTTTATCAAATATAAGATAGTTGTAGTTTTATGGATTGGTTACTGTGTCTTCTATTCTGTACCATTGGTCCACTCGCCTGTTTTGGTACCAGTACCATGCTGTTTTTGTTACTATTGCTCTGTAGTATAGTTTGAAGTCTGGTATCGCTATACCACCTGATTCACACTTCCTGCTTTTTTTAATTGATTTCCGTATATTGAACCAGCCTTGCATCGCAGGGATGAATCCTACTTGATCATGGTGTATAATTTTTTTGATATGTTTTTGAATCCGATTCGCCAGAATTTTATTGAGGATTTTTGCATCTAGGTTCATTAGAGATATTGGTCTGTAGTTTTCTTTCTTTGAAGTGTCTCTGTCTGGTTTAGGTATCAGGGTGATGTTGGCCTCGTAGAAGGTTTTTGGAAGTTCTCCCTCTTTTTCTATTTCCTGAAATAGCTTGAAAAGTATTGGTGTTAGTTCCTCTTTAAAGGTTTTGTAAAACTCTGCTGTATACCCGTCCGGTCCTGGGCTTTTCTTAGTTGGTAGTCTTTTGATGGTTTCTTCTATTTCCTCTATTGTTATTGGTCTGTTTAGGCTGTCTATATCTTCCTGACTCAATCTGGGCAGATCATATGACTTAAGAAATTTATCGATGCCTTCACTATCTTCTATTTTATTGGAGTATAAGGATTCAAAGTAATTTCTGATTATCTTCTGTATTTCTGAAGTGTCTGTTGTGATATTGCCTTTTTCATCCCGTATGCTATTAATTTGGGTTCTCTCTCTTCTTCTCTTCATTAGCATGGCTAAGGGTCTGTCGATTTTATTTATTTTTTCAAAGAACCAACTTTTGGTTTTGTCAATTTTTTCAATTGTTTCTTTTGTTTCGATTTCATTAATTTCCGCTCTGATTTTAATTATTTCTTGCCTTCTACTTCTTTTGCTGTTGTTTTGCTCTTCTTTTTCTAGGATTTTGAGATGATATATGAGATCGTTTATTTGTTGGTTTTTTTGTTTTTTAAGGAATGCGCTCCAAGCAGTGAATTTTCTTCTTAAAACTGCTTTCAATGTGTCCCATAGATTCCGATATGTTGTGTCTGTGATTTCATTTAACTCTAAGAAGTTTTTAATTTTCTCCTTGATGTCTTCTATAACCCATTGATCATTCAGTAACCTATTGTTCATTCTCCAAGTGATGCATGATTTTTCCTTCCTTCTTTTATCGTTGATTTTCAGTTTCATTCTATTATGATCAGATAAGATGCATGGTATTATTTCTACTCCTTTATATTGTCTAAGAGTTGCCCTGTGACATAATATATTATCTATTTTTGTGAAGGATCCATGTGCTGCTGGAAAAAAGTGTAACTACTTGATATTGGGTGGTATATTCTATATATGTCGATTAAGTCTAGGTTGTTAATTGTGTTGTTGAGTTCTATAGTTTCCTTATTTAACTTTTGTTTGGAAGATCTGTCCAGTGGTGAGAGAGGTGTGTTGAAGTCTCCCATGATTATTGTATGGTGGTCTATTAGACTCTTGTACTTGAGAAGAGTTTGCTTGATGAACATAGCTGCACCATTGTTTGGGGCATATATATTTATGATTGTTATGTCTTGTTGGTGTATGGTTCCCTTGAGCAGTATGCAGTGTCCCTCTTTATCCTTTTTGATTAACTTTGGCTTGAAATCTATTTTGTTTGATATGAGTATGGACACTCCTGCTTGTTTCCGCAGTCCATATGAGTGGAATGATTTTTCCCAGCCTTTCACCTTCAGTCTATGTATATCTTTTCCTATCAAATGCATCTCCTGTAGGCAACATATTGTTGGATCTTGTTTTGTGATCCATTCGACTAGCCTGTGTCTCTTAATTGGTGAGTTTAAGCCATTAACATTTAGGGATATTATTGAGATTTGGTTTTTTCCTCCAGTCATATTTGTTTATTTATGTTACTAAACCTGATTAGTTTTCCTATTTGATTACTTTCCCCCCTTTACTGTCCTACCTCCCACTGATGGTTTTCAATGTTATTTTCAGTTTCCTCTTCCTGTAATGTTTTGCCAAGGATTTTTTGAAGAGATGGTTTTCTAGCTGCAAATTCTTTTAACTTTTGTTTATCGTGAAAGGTTTTAATTTCATCTTCCATCCTGAAGCTTAATTTCGCCGGATACACGATTCTTGGTTGGAACCCATTTTCTTTCAGTGTTTGAAAAATGTTATTCCAGGATCTTCTAGCTTTCAGAGTCTGTGTTGAGAGATCAGCTGTTATCCTGATTGGTTTACCCCTAAATGTAATCTGCTTTCTTTCTCTTGTAGCTTTTAAAATTCTCTCCTTATTCTGTATGTTGGGCATCTTCATTATAATGTGTCTAGGTGTGGATCTCTTATGATTTTGCTCTTTCGGCGTCCTGTAGGCTTCTAGGATATGGGATTCTGTTTCATTCTTCAAGTCTGGGAAGTTTTCTCATATTATTTCATTGAATAGATTGTTTATTACTTTGGTTTGGAGCTCTGTGCCTTCCTGTATCCCAATGACTCTTAAGTTTGGTCTTTTAATGTTATCCCATATTTCTTGAATGTTCTGTTCATGGTTTCTTAGCAGAATTGCTGAGCTGTCTATGTTCTTTTCAAGTTGAAATACTTTGTCTTCATTGTCTGATGTTCTATCTTCTAAGTGATCTATTCTGCTGGTAGTATTGTCAATTGAGGTTTTAAGTTGGTTTATTGCTTCCTGCATTTCTAGGATTTCTATTTGTTTGTTTTTTATTACTTCTAACTCCCTGTGAAATTGATCTTTTACTTCCTGGATTTGTTTCTGTAGTTCCTTGTCAATGTGATCTTTCATTGTCTGATTTTGCTGTCTCATGTCTTCTTTGAGACTCCAGATCATCTGAAGCATGTATATCCTGAACTCTTTATCTGACATTCCATCTGTTGCAGCTATTACCTCTTCTAGAGTTGAGTTGACCTACATTGCTTGTGGACCTTTCTTTCCTTGTCTTTTCATATTGCTTGCATTTCTTTCTGCTTGGTGAAACTGTTGTGTTTTTGAAATTTTCCCCCTATTTATTTATATTGCTCTTGTATAGTTGGGATATCTCTCTTGTCGGGCGGGTAGTGGTTGTGCTCCTCCTCTAATTAGAGTGATCTATCTACCACGCTGGTTGGTCGTAGGTCTGCCCACGCTGCGGGCACGGGTGGCTGCTCTACTCTGCCCCCACTCCAATTGTGGTGACATTCCTACCACATCCTCGGATCGTTGGTCCTGATCCGGATGTGGGCGGCAGCTCTGCTCCACCCCTACTCCAATTGGTGTGACGTGTCTACCACGCTGGTCGGCCTCTAAGCCTGTTCCGCCGGTGGGTCTCAGATCTGCCTACCTTGCGGGCTTGGGTGGCAGTTCTGCTCAGCCTCCACTCCCAGTGGGGGTACCTAACTGCCTCTCCAATGGGTCGCTGGGCCTTTTCCAGACACTGGCGGCGGCTCTGTTCAACCCCCACTCCAACCAGTGTGACGTGACTGCCTCGATGCTACTTGTCCACCACACTGGCAGGCTGCCGAGCCTGTCCTGCCAGTGGGACTCAGGTCTGCCTACCTTGCAGGATCAGAGGGTGGCTCTTCACGGCCTCCACTCCAAGTGGGGTGACTTGGCTACCCTGCCGTCGGGTCGCTGGTCCTGTTCCAGGCGTGGGCGGCTACTCTCCTCGGCCCTAGCTGCAGTTGGGGTGTCGTGATACCACATCGGCGGGTCCCTTAGCCTGCTCTGGGCACAGGTGGCAGCTCCACTCTGCCCCCCAGGCCCCCACAGCACCCAGCAGGACCCGGACCAAGAAGCAGTCCCTGTAGGGTCCCCAACCCTGAGCCAGAGCAGCTTCGGGAGTCAGGAGCCGGCCTCTCCGGTCCCCACCACGTTCTGCTAGGAGCAGGCTCCACAGAGCAACCGCCGTGGGTTCTCCAACCCCAGGCCAAAGCAGCCCCGGGAGCCCAAGCCTGGCCGCACCAGACTCTCCCTGCTCGGTGCCCAAGCCTGGCTGCACCAGACTCTCCCTGCTCGGTGCACGCTCCGCTGGGAGCAGAGTCAAAGACGCAGTTCCCGCGGGCTCCCCAGCCCCGGGCCATAATTGTTCCGGGAGTCAGAGTCCCGCTGCCCCTCGTCGCAAGTTTCACTTGTAGCTGGCCTCAGCTCACGGTCCCCGCAGGTTCCTAGGCCCTGGGCTCAAGCAGCTACGGGAGCCAGAACCCAGCCTCTCCGATCCCTGCCACACTCTGCTAGGAGCAGGCTCCACAGAGGTACCCCAGCCTCAGGCCCCAGCAGCCCCGGGAGCCCGAGCCTGGCCGGTCCAACCTCTCCCAGCTCAGTGTACGCTCCGCCAGGGGCAGGGTCAGAGACGCAGTCCCCGTGGGCTCCCTAGCCCCGGGCCAAAACTGTTCCGGGAGTCCGAGCCACACCACCCCTCAGTGCACAATCCACTTGTAACTGGCCTCAGCCCAGAGTCCCTGAAGGATCCCCCGCCCTGGGCCAAAGCAACCCGGGGAGCTAGAATCTGGCCGCTCAAAGTCCGGCGCCCGCCTTGCCAGGGGTGAGCCCCGAAGAGTATTCTCCTCAGGATCTCCAGTCCCGAGCCTGAGCGGTCTGTCTGCGAGACACAGGCAAATACCAGCCTGGAATCACCTGTTCCGTAGTTGAATGAGCTGAGATCAGTAGAAAACAGGGATGATTGCATCAGCTCTCCAAGATGGCGGCTGCTGACCTCCTCCGTGTTCCGACCGGTGTCGGGAATCAAACTGGATCGGTTCTCTCCTCTGTCTCAAGGCCGGAACTCAGCACTCAGCGCGGCCAGTGCGCCGCTGGCAGGAGCCTCCAGAATCCGCTTCGCTGTATTCCCGCTCTGGTACCTCGCCGCTAACTAACTAGCGCGCGCGCCAGACTCCATCCGCGGGGCGGTCCGCCGATCAGGTACTGCTCCCATGTTTTAAGTTTTCAATAAATTTAATGGAAAAAAATACGTTTAAATACTCATATCCAACTAAGATTAATTAAATATATTTATATAGATATATAGATAGATAGATAGCTTATTTTAACACAAAACCAGTCATGCTTACATAAGAAATACTTCAGTGCTTAAAGTTGATAACAACAAAATAGGAATGCACAAATAGTTTAACAACCAGCAAATTCTACATTAGTAGTGGTTACAAACTCACTATAGAGTATTTCTCAATGTTCTCCACATCCTGAGTTCACTTAACCTTCAGTGTGGAAGAACCTATCAATTGGTTTTAACCAAAGAGCATATTGCAGTGGTAATGAGATGTCACTTTAGTTATTAGGTTAACTGAGATTGTAAGTTCTATTTTCCTATAGTTGATCTCCACTCAACTATGTGATTTCATAAAGCAAGCAACCTAGTTAGATAGACCCAGGTTGTAAAAGACAGAGGTTTGCACATTGCAAGGGCTGGTAAGGGATTAAGGCCCTCATTCCACGGCCTTTTAAGAATTTCGATTGGGCTGGGGATGTGGCTCAAGCCGTAGCGCACTTGCCTGGCATGCGTGCAGACTGGGTTCGATCCTCAGCACCACATACAAACAAAGATGTTGTGTCCGCCGAGAACTATAAAATAAATATTAAAAATTCTCTCTCTCTCTCCCCCCCCACTCTCTCTTAAAAAAAAAAAAAAGAATTTCGATCTTTCTTTTTTTTTTTTAAGTTTTATTTTTTTTTTTATTGGTTGTTCACAACATTACAAAGCTCTTGACATATCATATTTCATACATTAGATTGAAGTGGGTTATGAACTCCCAATTTTACCTCAAATGCAGATTGCAGAATCACGTCGGTTACACATCCACAATTTTACATAATGCCCTATTAGTAATTGTTGTATTCTGCTACCTTTCCTATCCCCTACTATCCCCCATCCCCTCCCCTCACATCTTCTCTCTCTACCCCATCTACTGTAATTCATTTCTCTCCTTGTTTATTTTCCCATTCCCCTGACAACCTCTTATATGTAATTTTGTATAGCAATGAGGGTCTCCCTTCATTTCCATGCAATTTCCCTTTTCTCTCTCTTTCCCTCCCAGCTCATGCCTCTGTTTAAAGTTAATCTTTTCTTCCTGCTCTTCCTCCCTACTCTGTTCATAGTTGCTCTCATTATATCAAAGAAGACATTTGGTATTTGTTTTTTAGGGATTGGCTAGCTTCACTAAGCATAATCTGCTCTAGTGCCATCCATTTCCCTGCAAATTCCATGATTTTGTTATTTTTTAGTGCTGCGTAATATTCCATGGTGTATAAATGCCACATTTTTTTTTATCCATTCATCTATTGAAGGGCATCTGGGTTGGTTCCACAGTCTAGCTATTGTGAATTGTGCTGCTATGAACATCGATGTGGCAATATCCCTGTAGCATGCTCTTTTAAGGTCTTCAGGGAATAGTGCGAGAAGGGCAATAGCAGGGTCAAATAGTGGTTCCATTCCCAGCTTTCCCAGGAATCTCCAAACTGCTTTCTAAATTGGCCGCACCAATTTGCAGTCCCACCAGCAATGTACAAGTGTACCCTTTTATCCACATCCTCGCCAGCACTTGTTGTTGTTTGACTTCATAGTGGCTGCCAATCTTACTGGAGTGAGATGGTATCTTAGGGTGGTTTTGATTTGCAATTCTCTGACTGCTAGCAATGTTGAGCATTTTTTCATGTACTTGTTGATTGATTGTATGTCCTCCTCTGAGAAGTGTCTGTTCAGGTCCTTGGCCCATTTGTTGATTGGGTTATTTGTTATCTTATTGTCTAATTTTTGAGTTCTTTGTATACTCTCGATATTAGGGCTCTATCTGAAGTGTGAGGAGTAAAAATTTGTTCCCAGGATGTAGGCTCCCTATTTACCTCTCTTATTGTTTCTCTTGCTGAGAAAAAACTTTTAAGTTTAATTAAGTCCCATTTGTTGATTCTTGTTGTTAACTCTTGTGCTATGGGTGTCCTATTAAGGAATTTGGAGCCCGACCCCACAATATGTAGATCGGAGCCAACTTTTTCTTCTATCAGACGCAGAGTCTCTGATTTGATATCAAGCTCCTTGATCCATTTTGAGTTAACTTTTGTGCATAGCTAGAGAAAGGGATTCATTTTCATTTTGTTGCATATGGATTTCCAGTTTTCCCAACACCATGTGTTGAAGATGCTATCCTTCCTCCATTGCATGCTTTTAGCCCCTATATCAAATATAAGTTAGTTGTAACTTTGTGGATTAGTCTCTGTGTCCTCTATTCTATACCATTGGTCCACCCGCCTGTTTTGGTACCAGTACCATGCTGTTTTTGTCACTATTGCTCTGTAATATAGTTTGAAATCTGGTATCATTATACCGCCTGATTCACACTTCCTGCTTAGAATTGCTTTCGCTATTCTGGGTCTTTTATTTTTCCATATGAATTTCATGATTGCGTTATCTATTTCTACAAGAAATGCCTTTGGGATTTTGATTGGCATTGCATTAAGCCTATAGAGAACTTTTGGTAATATCGCCATTTTGATAATGTTAGTTCTGCCTATCCATGAACAGGGTCTATTTTTCCATCTTCTAAGATCTTAAAAAACAACAAGAAAGAAAAATGAAAATGAAAGAAAAAACCCAAATCAAAAAAAAGAGAGAAAAAAAAAAAACTAATAAATGCAGTCTTAGAGTTTGATTAACTTCTCTTCCAGTAGGTGGCACTGTGCCCACCAGGCCAAGTTTCTTCTGTCAATACGCGGGAACCAATCACTGTGCAGCAGCTCCTCCTCCCAGACTGGGCAAGTCTCCAATCCTGAGTGCCTAGGGCCTCCTCTTGTGTCTAGTCACTTCCCCACTTTTCCTCTAGCCAGACCTTTCTCACGTGTGCCTCTCACCACAATACTGGCTCCACGCCAAGTCTGCTGCTCCTGGGAGCCCTGTTTTCATGAACGACTGGGCACACTCTCCCAGTTTGTCATTCCCTCAGACCCTAAGTTTGTAGAGCTTGGGGCTGAGAATCCTCAGCGAATTTTACTTGCCCTCCGGTAGCCACGCCCCCAGAAGCTGGTGCAAGAGACCTCAGTTGTCAGCACTGGTGGGAGCGGTACCCAGGAGTTCCGCGCCGCAGGTCCCGCGCCACGTCTGATTCCCTTGGTCTGACTATTGGGCTCACGGGAGAACTGGGAGGGGCCCTTACAGGAGAGCTGGGAGGGGCCCTTAAGGTTTCCCTGATGTGTGGAGAGGGAAGGCTAGGGAATTACACACCTGTAGCCGCAGGTTTCAATGAAGTTATCTCCTCTACCGCAGTCTGGTGACGTCAGTTCTCTGCCAAGGTGATATCTCTTGCAAATGGCGACAGTTCGTTTCCCTTTGCCGGGTGACCAATGCAACAGGTGGGTCCTTACTGTCTCTCCCAAGCCCCGTTTCAAACCTGTGGCCACTACCTATGAAGGCTTGGTTGGCATTTACCTCCGTAGGATCAGAAGGGCTGACCAGTTGTTTCAGCCGGATGGATTAGTGCTGAGTCACAGCTGTTTGTCTGCGGGAAGCAGGCGAACGGGAGCTTGAATTCATCCGATCTGGGCTCAGTGTGTGTTCTGAGAGGCCCAGACAGTTCGCCCCAGATCCACGTCAGTTCAGCATTGCCTAGTGATCCTGAGCAAACAGAATTTAGATTGTTTAAGACTCCCTATGCCCGCACAGCTGAAGAGGTCAGAGACTTGATCTCTCCGCGCCCGTCGCCATGTTGGAATCGAATCTCGATCTTTCCAACCACCAAAAGAGCTTGAATGTGGGTCCTTCTCCCAAAGAACCTTTGGATGTAACCTTAGCCCTTGTAGACTCTTTGATGGAAACTTTGTGAGACAACTAAACACAGAGGATCCTCCTAAGGCAGCATGGATATCAGACTTACAGATGGATGGATATCAGACTTGTACGTATGGTTTTAAGCTTCTAAATTCGTAAAAATGTGTTCCTTACAGTAGAAAACTAATACTAATTGTCATACCTGAAAGTGAGTTGCTGCAAACACTCATAAAGTCATAGTGGCTTTGAAACTGGGCAGTGAGCAGGAACTGAGAAGATTTTCAAACAGCGTGAAAGAGCTTAAATTGCCTTGAAAAGACTGATCTAAACTTGGAAGACTCTACTGGTGAGGAACAAAAGAAAGTGAGGCTCATTTCATGCAGTGCATTGAATTCTGTTTAAATTATGCTTGGAAATATGTTTTATAATATTATATATTGGTCATTTGGAAAATTCTTGGTTCCTTGCGCTATGCGGATCTTCCAAAATGTTTCACATTTTACTATATATAACCAAAAAATCATATTTGTTACTATGGATCTTGTCAGAAAAAAAATCTCTAAAAATGGAAGCTCTCAAGCTCAAAGATGTGGAGGCAATTTTCCTCAAATTAAAAAAAAAATAAACTTGAAGCTTCACATTGGTTTCTTTTTTGTCAATTATTTTATTTAAAGTGATTGGACACTTCATTATTGTTTACTGAGTGCAAAGTTGTTGAACCATAGTTTCTGTAACAGTTATTGCTGCAAGAAAAGATGGGGTTCAATTAAAAAAATGGCTCCATCAGCTTACCAATCACACAGATCACATGAATGATTTTCATAATGAAAAACATCATTCTTTGGAAAGTACCAAAGTGGTTTTTGGGTATATCACATTTCATAACACATAATATTAAAAAATTCTATTTGTCCAAGGAACAAGATGTTATAAAATCATTTTTTAAGTATTTTATCCAAATATTGGTAATTGAACCTGGTATTTATTTCAAAATCATCACAGTAAAGAATACAAAATCTATCAGGATAATTTGTTGTTGCTGACTTAATTTGTGGGATTGTACCCAAAGTTTTATCCAAGACTGTGTTTGTACTGTCATGCAGCTGTCAACATAGTGAAGTAAGCAAATAATCATTTTGATCTGATAGCTGCCCAATGTCTTAGGGATACTCAGAGATCTGAAGACCACACTTTGTGAGCTATTGTTCTACATTGTAGATTTCTATAATTTTACACTATAGACTTTCAACTTTTATTTTAAAGGCTTCAGGTCCACAGACTTTATCTATTTTTAATTAGTTTGCTCTCAACTCATCTTGCCAATAGTAAGGCTCAAGGAAGATTAGCTGAGGAAATAGACTTACAGTTTAAAATCCCCAACCAGGTAATTGATACCAAGAGGATACCAGGGGACGACTTGTGTTATATACTTTTCTGGGACTTACCAATGTGGTTTAGCTATATGAAACCAATATTTAGAAATAAAATAAAATGCTAAATTTCTACTTCATTTATGCTCTTGGTGGGTTTGCCAGAAGGCAAAATCACATGCTTGATACTTAAAAAACTCTTAGTTTATTTTTCCTTGTTTATATAAAATCAAATTTCCCTTATTTCTTGTTCTTCACACATTCTCTTTCTTTGTCCACTAAGGAATTCCTACAAGGTCTTATAATATACCCATCCTAAGCATATATCAATTTCTTGTAACTATTTTATTTCATTATCATATCTTTTAAAAATCAAGGGATTACATGTTTCATTTCCATTATATGTTGGTGACAATAGCTGGTATTAATATTTTCTCAGTGTGCTTATTCCATGTTGTAGTTTTTACCATACATATTATTTGTTATTAAAACACTATCAATCTAAGACAATTTTTAAAAATTTATTCTCTATCAAAGATCAGTATATTTTTCTAGAATCATTTTATGTAGTCCATGTCATGCAAAAATATACTCTTAAATTCCTCAATCTATCATCTTCTTTTTTCTTAACAATCAGACCCAGATCTTTCTATAGGTATCCCAGTATATTTTAGCAGGCAACATACACTATGTATCAGATAGTGTATCTGGAATGAATGTAACCTTGAAGAAATAAAGTATATGTGGAAAAAGAGAAGTGTAGAGGACAAGTTTACACAAAGATGTATAATGTCCAAATGTTTAATAATAAAAGTTAGTATTTCAATTCAGTAAATTCTTAATTTAATTCTTCTACATGATTTTGTATTACTAACTGTTTTGATTTGGATTTGGGGTGACTCCCCAAATTTCCAGTGTTAAAGCAGTAGTTGAAATGATTAGATTATGAGAGTTGCGACCTAATAAGCGGATTAATCTATTTGATGGATTAATAATTTCAATAAATTGCTGGTTGGTAACCATGGACAGTTGGGTTTGGCTGCAGAAAGTGGGTCACTGGGTGTATGCCTTGTGGATTATGTAGTCTGTCTCTGGCTCCTGACATTCTCTTTGCTTCCTTGCTGTAATAAGCTAAGTAGCTTTCCTCTATTACATTTATTGACCTCACCTTGCACCCACAGGAATGCAATCAGCTGAGTGTAGACTGAACCCCTGAAACAGTGGTCCCCTAATAAACATTTCCACCTCTAAGTTGTTCTTATCTGGTATTTGGTCACAGTGATAAAAAGCTGACTAATATATTAACACTGATATAGATTTTAAATATTTGGCTACCCTTATTAAAATAAAATATTAGAAGAGGAAGCCTACTCTAGTTCATTCATACAAGAGTAATTTCATAAAGGTAGAGCAGTAAATAGTTTCTTAAAACTAGACAGTTAAATTTATAGTTTCTGGTTATTAAATTTAGTTATATTTATCACCAGAAATAAGAAAATGATAGCCTTAGAACAGATTCAAGGATAATCTAATTAAAGTATATCATCTATTAAACAATCTAGAACTCCAGGCTGGGTTCCAGAGCTGACAATATTCCATTTGGAAAGTGTTCTCTCCAATCAATAATGCACTTCCTGTTCTAAAAGAAGAAAATAAATGCTGCATGACTAAAGGGACAAAAATCTATCTCTATTTAAATTGTTTTGTGACTTTGCTCTAATGTGATTGTTGAAGGGAAATAGTGATTCCTAGGTGGTAGTTATGGTTTGAGGTAAGATTACAACAAAATGACATTTTATTTGAGGAAGGCAAAGATAGTCTTAATCTAAAAGCAATATTTAAGAGATATGATGTGCATATCTGGAGGTTAGTCATTTTTTCAAGTAAACGTCCTGTGTAGAAACCTTGGAATAAGAATAAACTTGGTATACAGCAAGTAAAATAAAGAGGACATTGTTTTAAAATACATACAAATATACATGCAGGAATAAATTATAGAAAATGAAGAAACAATGTCTAGAATTCCATATTGCTATAAACTATTTCAAGTATGTTGGTTTTTCCTCTGAGTAAGAAGAAAGACTAGTGAAGGGCTATGATTACAAGTGGCATCCTTTTCTAGCAAGTATAAAAATGCTATGAAGGCTAGTGATTACCTAGAACCCAGTTTAGAGGCTATTGCAGTAATTTCTTGCCAGAAAGTAGGAAATATTATGGGTATATTTAAAGGTAAATCTAATAGGATTTACTGATGGATTGAATGCAGAGCATAAAAGAGAATTAAGAATGACTCTGAGATTTTCTTCTTAGCAACTGGAAATAGTGTTGTCATGAACTGTAAAGAGAATGGCTACACTTGTTAGAGATGATAAGAAATTCAAGTTATTGGTGAAGCCTAATATAAGTTCAGTTGTCTTGGGAGAGGCAGATTATGAATTCCTTTAATGGTAGAGTAATTGACATGATATCAGACTTACCCTACTAATATCAATTACATAAAAATGGACAATATATGTACGATCTGTTTTCAGGTGGACAAAAGCATCACAGAGCTGTGATACATAAGAAAAAAGAGTAAATCCTGTGAACCCCATATTGATCTAAACTTTCTGGCTGAGGATATTTCTGAATTATGACTTAATTAGATGAAAGTCTTGCTGAGCTGAGGAGGCCAAGTCAGGCTGGTGAACTGGTTAACATTAGTTAAAAAAAAAAAAAAAAAAAAAAAAAAAAAAAAAAAAAAACAGAAACAAAACCAAAACCATGTTATTTAGGTGAGAAAGTCAATAGAAGGAAGTCAAGGAAATATGCAATGAGATTCTTGCGGTTCTTTGCAAGGGTACTCATGTGTAGAAAAAATTCATTGAAATATAATAGAGCCTCTACTAGAGGGGACTGATAAATGAGCAGAAATACAAGAGATCAGGATTTATTGAAAGATAACAATTCTGTCTTATTCTAAGTTGCCAACAAATTGGATGAAGAAATGCCTAAGATTAAGAGGTTTCTGTGATTCTCAATGAGGGTATTTCTAGGAATGATTGGTATGTGGGACTGAAGGACTGAGGTAGAGAACCATCCTAAGTGTAGGTAGCACAGTCCAGTTATTTGGGGGCATGGATGGAAGAAAATTTGGAAAAACAAGGAAGCAGCTGCAGATATGAACTCTATTCTTCACTGAGTTCTTGATGGCTGCTCTAATCACTTGAGGACAGCTCCTTTGCTCTTCCAAATGAAACTCTGCCCAGGGACTCTAGAGAGTTTTCAGGTTTTTTGTCTTGGACTAGGGTAGGATCATTTATCCCTTTGTTCTGAGCCTATAGCTTCTTGAACTGAGCAGCTATTGCTTCCTCCAGCTCTCCAATCTACAGTGGCCATTGTGAGACTACCCAGCTTCTAGCTATATAAGCCATTCTACTAAATCACCTTTTAATAATCATTCATATTGTTGATTCTATTCCTCTAGAGAACACTCATATCCTGCCATGATTAACGATGCACCACAGAGCAAAAAGTAAATAAATAAACTAGCATTGTTAAGCAAATATTAAATTTGACCTATCAAGAATGTATTTGAAAAAATAAATAGTATTCCTTTAAGTATGATAACATAATTCCAACATTCTACCAAGTATAATCAGTAATGGCAAACATAAAATACTTGATGTGTAAAGATGCAGGAAAATATGACATTATATGTTTAAGAATTCACAAAACATAGGTTCAGGTGACATCACCTGTTAGCATTCACTTATAAAGACTTTATAACAGAAATAAAAATATGGTCAATGATTGAAAGAAAATAATGTATTTAATAAGTGAATGCATGTGAAACCTCTGGAGGAGGTATAAACCATACTTAAAAATTATAAAACTACAAAATCATATATGCCATTATAAATGTATGAGGGGCCTAAGTGTGTGGCTCAGTGGGAGAATACAAAGCCCAGGATTTGATTCCAAGCACCACAATGCAAAATAAATTTCCTAGAAATACTAAATAGAATATCAGACACTACAAAATAAAGGATGAGTAAATTTGAAGGCATCAGTAAAATCATATCTAATTTAATATCAAAGAGAAATATTGGAAAAAAATGAAGACTATCATAGATTTGTGAGATAAGTAGCCTAATACAAATATTATTAAAGTTTATGATTATGAAAACAAAGCAAACATTCAAAGAATATGGGCTTAGTAAAATAAAGCCACACCTAAGTATGTCAAAATTAAACTTGCAAGATAAAAGTACATATTGAAAGGAGATCCAAGATGGCCAGAGGGAGGCAGCATTCTGTGTCACTCTGTGCCCTGGGACTCAAGTAGTAAGAATACTGTGTCTCTGTGAGTGATATTCCTGGTCCCATACAGGAATTACAGCCACCATGCTTGTGCAGGGATCTAGGCATTAGCATCAGAGTAGGTCTACCAACTTCTTGCCCATACAGGACTACCAGGTGCCTGAGTGAGACCATCAGCATCAGCACCCACACAGAACTTTCAGCCACCCACACAAGCAGAAATCCTAAATGCTGTTCCCACACAGGGCACCTGGAAGCTTCTCATGCACAGGAACTCTGTCTGCCACTCCCATGTGGACCCCCATGTACCAACATGGGGCTCCCCAGGTCACCTACATCTTGGGACTGTGCAGCAACTGAGATAGTCCCCTACACGCAGTAGCCAGCCTGCATCCAAGAACTTCACACAGGCTCTGGAGTCAGCTGAAAAGCCACACACTGCACTCCACAGAGCTCCTTTCTGAACTCAGTCCAGTGCCATCACCAGGCTCAACCCACCCGACCAGACACCCGATCACTGAAATCAACCACCTCAACTTTGAGTCACCTTCATCACCATCTTTAGTGGGGGCAAATCCCAGTGTGGAATTCTGCCAGGCCAGGTACCCAGTTTCTAAGTACCCCCTTCCCCAGCAGCTGCTAACCCAGCATAGTGGCTGCCCAGCACAAAACAGCTCTCACTGGGGCAGGTGCACAGTGTGCCCAGAGTGCCACACTCAAGAATCCCAGAAAGAAAGGTCCCTTATTAGGAAGTAGTAAGGGAGAGAATGTGTGTTTAAACAGTTTAGAGACTAACACAGAGATCAGGAAATGGGAGGTCTTCAGGAGAGATAAGGAGATAAGACCAGGCACTCACATCACACATGTGAGCCCTTAAAGAAATCCTTGAGATGCAGTCTCCCTTTGGGAATTGGCATGTCCCACACCCCACTTCTTCACCATTCTGAGGGCAGAGATACTAGCTAACAATAAAGGATCCCACCTACTGGATAAGAAGAGAAGCAGGAAAGATCCTGATCTCCAACCAAAACAATCCTTGTTTATTCCTTCTAGAGATTTTTTTTTCTCCCTGTCCATTCTCTGCCCTCACATTCCCAACATATGTGAAACCAAGTACTTTTCATGAATTAGGATTTTGAAGACTGGGATGTCTGAATAGTATATTACAGTTGTGTTGCATAGTCTTTTTTTCCTTCAATTTTTACTATTTGAACATTTTTAATTTTTTCTTTATATGTGTGTTTGTTTTATATATGCTAGTGTCTTCCCATTTACCTGTCTACTTCCTCTCTCTTATCCTGCTACTAACCTTCCTCTTTAGATTTCTCTTTCACACTTCCTAAGATATAATAACTCTATATCCTCACCACCTACCTCCCCAGCATATTATCCTTTCCCTGGTTCTTTGTCCACCATCAGAAACTGTAAACCCTGTTACAAACCTTCTAATTATATGGTAGATAATAATTGAATTCACCACATGGATCATTTTCAAAATAGACCATACACTATGCAACAAAGCAACTCTTAGCAAATACAAAAAGTAGAGATACTACCTACCACACATTTTATCAATTCATAATGAAATGAAATTGGAAATAAATTACAAAATAAAAAAAAATTCTCCATCACCTGGAGACTCAACAATATGCTACTGAATGAACAATGGGTCACAGAAAACATCAAGGAGGAGATTAAAAAATTCCTAGAGGTAAATGAGAACATAGATACAATATATCGAAATCTCTGGGACACAATGAAAGCAGTACTAAGAGGAAAATTCATTGCATGGAGTTCATTCCTTAAAAGAAGAAAAAGTAAATAAATGAATGACCTCATACTACATCTCAAAGCCCTAGAAAAAGAAGAAAAAACCAGCAGCAAAAGCAGTAGAAGGCAAGAAATAATTAAAATTAGAGCTGAAATCAATGAAATCGAAACAAAAGAAACAACTGAAAAAACTGACAAAACAAAAAGTTGGTTATTTGAAAAAATTAATAAAATTGACAGACTCTTAGCCATGCTAATGAAGAGAAGGAGAGAGAGAACTCAAATTACCAGCATACGTCATGAAAAGGGTAATATCACAACACACCACAGAAATACAGAAGATAATTAGAAATTATTTTGAAATCTTATACTCCAATATATGAACAACATCAACATCGAAGGCATCGACAAATTTCTTAAGTCATACGATGCCCAGATTGAATAAGGCAGGTATACACAATTTAAATAGACCAATATGAAGTGAGGAAATATAAGAAGCCATCAAAAGCTTACCAACCAAGAAAAGCCCAGGACTGGATGGATACACAGCAGAGTTCTACAAGACCTTTAAAGAAGAACTACTCCTAATACTCTTCTATTTATTTCAGGAAATAGAAAAAGAGGCAGTAATTTCAAACTCATTCTATGAGTCCAATATCACCCTGATACCAAAACCAGACAAAGACACATCAAAGAAAGAAAACTTCAGACCAATATCTCTAATGAACATAGATACAAAAATTCTCAATAAAATTCTGGCATATTGAATGCAAAAACATATCAAAAAAATTGTGCACCATGATCAAGTGGGATTTACATATGGAAATCAATAAATGTACTTCATCACATCAATAGACTTAAAATAAGAATCATATGACCATCTCAATAGATGCAGAGAAAACATTTGACAAAATACAGCACCCCTTTATGTTCAAAACACTAGAAAATCTAGGGATAACAGGAACATATCTTAACATCGTAAAGGCTATCTATACCAAGCCTCAGGCAAACATCATTCTAAAGGTAGAAAAAAAAATTGAAGGCATTGCCTCTAAAAACTGGAACAAGACAGGGATTCCCTCTTTCACCACTTATATTCAAAATAGTTCTTGAAACACTGGCCAGAGCAATTAGACAGATGAAAGAAATCAAAGGGATATGTTTAGGAAAAAAAGAACTTAAATTAGCACTATTTGCTGACGATATGATTCTACACCTAGAAAACCCAAAAAACTCCACCAGAAAACTTCTAGAACTAGTAAATAAATTCAGCAAAGTAGCATGATATAAAATCAACACCCATAAATCAAAGGCATTTTGTATACCAGTAACAAAGCCTCTGAGAAGGAAATGAGGAAAACTACCCCATTCACCATAACCTCAAAAAAAAAAAAAAAGATACTTGGGAATCAACTAACAAAAGAGGTGAAAGATCTATACAATGAAAACTACAGAACCCTAAAGGAAAAATCAAAGAAGACCTTAGAAAATGGAAAGATCTACCTGGCTCTTAGATAGGCAGAATTAATATTATAAAAATGACCATACTACCAAAAGCACTATACATATTTAATGCAATTCCAATCAAAATCCCAAAGGCATTACTCATAGAAATAGAAAAAGCAATCATGAAATTCATCTGGAAAAATAAGAGGCTCAGATTGCTAAAGCAATCCTTATCAAGAAGAGTGAAGCAGGTGGCATCTCTATCCAGACCTTAAACTAGAGAGCAATAGTAACACAAACTGCATGGTATTGGCACCAAAATAGATTTGTGCAGAATAGAGGACACAGAGACTAATCCACATAATTACAGCTATCTCATATTAGACTGAGGTGCCAAGAACATACAGTGGAGAAAAGATACCACTTCAACAAATGGTCCTGGGAAAACTGGAATCCATATTCAGCAAAATGAAATTAAGTCCCTATAACTCACCATACACAAAACTCAACTCAAAGTGGATTAAAACCTAGGAATTAAACCAGAGACCCTGAATCTAATAGAAGAAAAAGTATGCTCAAGTCTTCATCGTGTCATATTAGGCCCATACTTCCTTGATAAGTCTCCTATAGCACAAGAATTAAAATTAAGAATTAATAAATGGAATGGATTCAAACTAAAAAGCTTCTTAGCAAAAGAAACAATTAGTGAGGTGAAAAGAGAGCCTACATCTTGGGAACAAATTTTACCAACCACACATCAGATAGAGCACTAATCTTTAGGGTATATAAAGAACTCAAAAAACTGAACACCAAAAAAACAAATAACCCAATCAATAAATGAGCTAAGGAACTGAACAGACACTTCTCAGAAGGTGATATACAAGTGATCAACAAATATATGAAAAAATATTCAACATCTCTAGCAATTAGAGAAATGCAAATCTAAACAACTCTTAATATTTCATTTCACTTCTATGAGAGTGGCAGCTATTAAGAATACAAACAGTAAGTGTTGGCAAGGAAGTGGGGGAAAAGGCACACTCATACATTGGCAGTGAGACTGCAAAATGATGCAGTAAATCTGAAAAACAATATGGAAACTCCTCCGAAAACTGGGAATGGAACCACATTTTGACCTACCTATCCCAGTCCTCAGTCTATATACAAAGGATTTAAAAACAGAATACTACAGGGACACAGCCACATCACTGTTTATAGCAGTGCAATTCACAATAGCTAAACTGTGGAAACAACTCAGATGCCCTTTAGTAGATGAATGGATAAAGAAAATGTGGTATATATACACTATGGAATATTACTCATCAATAAAAGAGAATAAAATCATGGCATTTGCAAGTAAATTGTTGGAGTTGGAGAATATAATGCTAAGTGAAGTTAGACAAGACCAAAAAAAAAAAAAAAAAACCCAAATGCCAAATGTTTTCTCTGATTTAAAGATGCTGATTCATAGTAGGTTTGGGAGGGGGAGCATGGGAAGAGTAGATGAACTCTAAGTAGGATAAAGGCTTAGGAGAGGAAGGGTGGGTTTGGGGGTAGGAAAGATGCTGAAATAAGATGGACGTGATTATCCTAAGTACATGTATGAAGATACAAATGTTGTGACTCTACTTTGTGTACAACCAGAGATATGAAAAATTGTACTCTATATATGTAATATGAATTCTAATTCATTCTGCTGTCATATATAACAAATTAGAATAAAAAAATTTTAAAAAGTACATATTGAAAGCAGCATAGAAATATATGCAGATAAACACAAATAAAGCTAATGGTTGACTTCTCACAAAGAAAGGTAGGCAAAAAATCAACATCCTTAAAGTGATAAAAAGATGTTTTCGTTAGTCATTCCAGATTTTATATCCAGCAGAATTATCATTTATTTAAAAAAATAGATATTAATATAAAAATATATCAATTACTAATTAATAATGAGTAATTAACAATAATGAGTAATTTTGTAAGTTATTCAGGTCAAAGGGAAATAACATGAGAGGAAATATGAGTAACTATAATATGTGTAGAATAATTAACACACACAAGCATGTACTTATTATATTTGCATATAAAACAAAATAATTAGAGTTTTATTTAACCTGTACTATTGTTACCTTCTTAAATTTTATGTGATGTAGTATATAATTAAATATAAATAGACCAGAATAAGTTAAGGAAGCGTATGGTGATTTCTAAAAAAACGGATATATTCATTTGTATCAATATACAAAATGCATATATATACATAATTATACATATCTATGATATACATTTATAATATATACATAGTTTTTACAGTCAAAAATGTTATATAGAAGTACAACTGAAGTCAATAGATAAATTAAATGGAATACTAAAAAAAATTAATTTATCAAAAGGCAGAAAATATGTTTAAGAATGTGGTGTTTAATTTCCACAAATTTTCCAAGTTTTTTCCCTTATGGTGAATATCAAACCCAGATCTGCAGGCACACCATGTAAGTGCTCTGCCACTCATTCTCATTCTGAACCCTACTTTGTTCCTCATTCTAACATCTTTCTCTTATAGTCAAGGAAGATACTTTGTATATTTATCTTTTAAAATATGTTGGGATTTCATTTGTGGTTTGAAACATGGTCTATCCTAGAAAATGTCCCATTTGCACTGTGAAGAATGTGTATACTGTTGCTATTGAGTGTAGAATTTTATGCACATCTGCTAGATCTATTTGGTTTATTTAATTAAGTTCTTTAATTCATTCCTTAAATTTCATCTGGTTATAATTCCTCATTATTGAGAAGGAGGTATTGAAGTCACCAACTATTATTATAGAATTTTCAATTTCTCCCTTTAATCCTATCAGGTCTTGCCTCACATATTTTGGTGGTCTATTAATAGGTATATAGATGTTTATAATTGTTGTAACTCCAGGTTGTGTTGGAAGTTTTACTACTGTCTATTATAATTCTGTACCTTGAATTAAATTTTAATTTAAATTTTACCTTTTCAGATATTAGTATAGCCAACCCTACTTTCTTTGATTTTTCATTTGCATGGCATATCTTTAAGTAAAGTCTAAACTCAAGAAAACATGTAAAAATTCAAGCTAACCAAATTTACTAAAAGTAACAAAATATGTCAAAAGTAGATGACTTATCTTGTCCAAATTATAGTTTGAACATATAAAAATAACTTAAAGGTATAAACAGGATATACATCAGATGTGATTTCATTGCAAGTATGAAAAAAAATAGCATCCTGGGTACTTTGAGGTACCACTGACCATTTTAAATGTGCTATCATCTGTTATTTATCTATCCTTAGATATAACCCTTCCATTTCCCTATAAATTGCCTGTGTTCAGATACAATTTGATGTGTTCTATATGCTGCCCTGGTTGGTCCTGCCAATATGAGGTTTGTGGCCTCAGAGGTAAGAAACAAGCAGGTCAATTTGGGTGCCAATGTTTTTCAATTAGCTAAGCTGCTGAACTGAACTCATCTCCATGGGATTCATATATTTTACACCCACACGGATTTAGGCAGAGGAGCCTTGTTGGAATTTATTCACTGCCTGAATCAAAGTGAATCTAAAATGAAAAGACTCCCCCCGCCCCACACCTAATGACTGTGGCCTTTACTTCAAACCACCAATCCCATGACTATAATTTAAAGGATAAAAATGTTGTCTAGCGAGCATGCTTCTCTCACACAACTATCTTCAGCTCCAATGTTCCACAGCTCGGGCTATTTATCATACAATTGATGGAGTTTGATTCCTCTGCTCTGCTCCTACTGAGGATTACAAACAGTTAGCTAAACACTTTTTCTGCTGACAAAAGTTTATTTTTAACCTAGCTCGTGTCTTAAAGAAAATGACTTCTTGGAAAATTTTATATTCTAAAGCTTATTTGAACCTATGCTCCAAAACAAAGCAATAATGTTTAAATAGATGAAACGTGCAATTTTCTTATAATAGCATTTAACTAGACTGTTTGGCAATCTATCCCTCTACCACTGATGAATTTCTTATCTGTAAAAAGTCTCCCACTGTGAAAAAATGTGCTAAAGAACACACAATAATCATGCAAATGATTGTCATCTAAGCAGAACAGCTGGTTTTCTCCCAGTTTCGTAAATAATCATGTAAAGTTCACTGAGTTAGGTGCTTTACTCATAAGACATAAACTATACTCGTCCTCTGAGCTCTGTCCAGAAATCTTGGATTGTGTATTTCTAACAGCTATTATGAAAAGAAGTTATCAGTGGGTCAAATGAAATACTCCAGAAAAAAATGCAATTGTTTGACATTTCATGAACAGTGAGATGTATCTTATAAATGACAGTATAGCATTAGCATGCTGATTAATAAGAAATCTTACACAACATTCATATTGTAATGTTTATTTACAATTTCATCAGCTTGATAGAAATATTTTTCTGTAAAGTTGTATTTATTTTGGACAAATTTCACTCTATTTCCTGCTTTTATTGGTTCTTTATATGAAGACTGTGCCATCCCCTTTAATTTTTTCATAATTGAATGAATTACACTTTTCCAAATCAAACATTTGCAATATTTCTCTGTGTTGGATATGAGAGAGTGGTAGCTCCTAAGGCTATAAAGTTCAGAGCGCCTCTTTAGCTTCCACAAAGAGGAGAAATCATATGATATATTCATTTTATAGCTTTTGTCTCCAAATTTATTTATTTATTAAATAGTTATGGCAGTTTCACCCTTTTCATATGGCACTCTATGTGTTCTTGTGTCTGCCTCTCTGAACCACAGAAGGGCCAGCAGCTGTCCCTACAACTCTGCCCTCCACTGTTTTCTCAACCTTTATATGATATCACTATGGACACTCCAGAGTAAATATTTTCTACTAGCATTTTCTGAAATTGGTAACTTACTTTGAGGGTGAGTTTTACCTAATATTTTTTGAAATATATGTTCTTGATTACATAACTTTTCTTAGTCCCTTAGTTTGTTTATAAAATATTATAAAACTTAGTTTATTTCCTTGTTGATTTTGAGTGACTTGTATCAGAAATGGTATAATTTTACTGTAGCCCTGCTATATTTCCAGCAAGTCAGGAATTTTTTTAAAAGTAAAACTATAAAAATGAGTTAGAAATTACTAACTTACAATATAAGATAATATTTATATACTTAAGAAAACAGTCAACATATGCATAATTGCAGATATATGGATAATGACTATAAACAACGCCCTTGGATTCTGTATACATTTTTAGTACTTCATAATGAAATGATTTGTTTTTCTCAGACCATATTTCTTTTCATTTGACTTAATCTGAATTCTGGTGGAATTCTGAGCATTCCATTCTATAATGAGATGTTGATATCTTGTAATAGGGACTCTATTTGTAGTGCATTTATTTTTATCAACTGCATTGCTCTCTCAAATTATTTCTACCTATTTTTTACTGAGACATGATTTCTTTTTCCAAAATGGAAGGAACACTGCATTTAAAGTGGAGAAAATGGAATTGTAATTTCAATCACCAACTTTCTGCTTGGGTCATTTTACAAGATCCCATTCATTGTGTTTTAGCTTGAATGAGAAAAATAACATGGGACTCTTAGGATTGTTTTGACAGTGAAATGAGATAATTTTTCTGATAGAGAGTAGGTAATTATTAAAATGACCATGATCTAAATAGTTTGTCTTCCTAAAGAAAAACACTCCATGGGAATCATTGTATTTTCTGCAGTCAGTATTGCACCTGCAATAACAGTTATTTTAAAATTTATTCCATTTGATTGGAACAAGGTAGTGTCAATCATAGTCTAAAGTCAAGAAAGAACTTTCTCTTTGTTTTTGACTTTGTTTTTCATATTGAGATATTATGTTTCCCATGAAACACTATTGGCCCTTTAACTGCCTATGTGTAAAGCAAGATTTTTTTTTAGCAAATTAGTTTAATCTCTCTGTGGACTACCCAAATATTGTTTATAATTAGAATTAAGTTCACTCAAAAAATCATCAAGAATTTTATTCTTGCATTATACTTTGTACCTTTTAATGCTGGGATAATTAGTACAAATCATAATGTCTTGTGTTTAAAAATGCTTGTTTATGGAGGATTTCTATACATTTTATTTCATTTATGTTTCCTGGATGAATTAACTGATATTTCCCCAATTTTTCCTAAGAAAGGAGAAATCATATGATATATTCATTGTATAGCTTTTGTCTCCAAATTTATTTATTTATCAAATAGTTATGGCTGGAAAAGTTTTAACTACTAATATCATAAACTTTTTTAAAAAGCCTACTAAATTCTTTGCCACTTAGAATGTACAGTATAGAGATGAAAGATATGAAATTAATTTTATTTATTAACCATATATTATATGGTATGTTTGTATGGATAAAACACAGTATGGGATCTAGTGTCCATTTTGGTATGCCAAATTAATTTTACCTTTATTCTTTTCATCAGAGAAAATGATTGTTTCAAGCATAACTTGAAGCAGACTGTTAGCAAGATAAAATTCACCAGAGTGGAACTTCATAGGTAGAGGTAAAAGCCAAGGATGAAAAAAAGCCCATTTTGTCCTCATCAACCTACAATATTCTGGAGGTATCATTTTAATCATTAGAGATTCTCAAAATAACTTTTATTCTGTTTCAATAGCTTAAGTGGAAAGGAAATTTAATAAACTTTAAAGAAGTTAAAGTAATTTTAAATTCATTAAATTTTCAAAGAAGTCTTATTGATTCTTATGAAAGACCTTAGGAATAAATAACTACTATAGTTAAATTTTCTCCTGGAAGAGTCTACATTACATATAAATATGCATAACTCAGTAAAACATGAAAAAAGGTTAAAATTTGCTTGAACATGTATATTTAAAAGGATATTATGATCAAATGAAGTAACTAAATCTACCAATTTGACTATTTCACAAAACTTATAAACTAAGCCTCCAAAATGCAATATGTATTAAAACAAGAAGAAAGAGAGAAAAAGAAGGAAGAACAAGAATAAGAATAGGTGGGGTGGAAGAGGAGGAGGAAAAGGAAGAGAAAGAAATTTCTATGTAAATATTTTGGAAGTTGGGTCAGAGAGGCAAGTTACATGTCCTAAATATTAGTATGATTTTCTACTTAATTTTCTTCTTCTTTTAGGGGAAAATTTCAATGAAATACTATTTTTATACTGTACAGTAAAATTGTAATTCTGATCAAATTCCCAATGGCATTTCTCATAGAAATAGGAAAAAGCAGTCGTGAAATTTCACCTGGAAAACTAGGAGACCCAGAATAGCTAAAGCAATCCTTAGCAGGAAGAGTGAAGCAGGTTGCACCACTATATCAGACCTTATACTATACTACAGAGCAATAGTAACAAAAACAGCATGGTATTGACACCAAAAAAGACTGGTAGATCAATAGTATAGAATAGAGGACACAGAGACTACATTTTTCATTTTTTAAGTAATTCTTGTTCAATGGGAATTGCTATACGTTATATAAATTTGAACACTACATTCAACTACAATTGAGTTTTTCTAACATCAATGATAAAGTTAAACCTTCAGAACCAAATGATCACATTAGAAAAAGAAATAGAGATAATATATTGTTGGTTATCATTCTACTGGAAAACATAGACACACATATTACCTAGAATATTTCAATTTCCTGAACTCTGAAATTAAAAGGGCCCAATAAATTTGTAATCCTTTTCCAGTAAATCAATTTCTTACTCTTTTATTTACCAGTTTGTAAAATTAGGTCATCAATTTAATGTTAGTAACAGCAATTTTCTCATCTGGAAAGTCATGATAAGACATGTTTATGTATTTCATTTAAAGTGTATTAACTGAGTGTCTACTACCTGTCAAGCAACATGCTTTGTAAAGGTATGCAACATGAATAGGTAATACAAATTAAGCATGCAAAAGAAGACTGTAAATTCCAAAGCAAAATCTATTCATTAGCTACATTTTTTTTCAGAAGTGAAATTAGCTTCCTTCCTTAAGAACATTTCTCAAATTATATTGAAAAGAGAACTTAAGGGCTGGGGATGTGGCTCAAGCGATAGTGTGCTCTCCTGGCATGCACCGGGTGCTGGGTTCAATCCTCAGCACCACATAAAAATAAAATAAAGATGTTGTACTCACCGAAAACTAAAAAATAAATATTAAAAAAATTCTCTCTCTCTCTCTCTCTCTCTCTCTCTCTCTAAAAAAGAGAGAGAGAGAGAGAGAGAGAGAGAGAGAGAGAGAGATTAAAATAAATCTCAAAGTTTGGTCCAACCATTTGTGCAAGTTACTAGCTATGCAAACTTGGGTGTGTTAACTAACACCTATAAGAACTATCAATAAATGGGGTTGGGTGAGGAATAACTCATCCTATCTCATACAAATGAAAAAATAGAGGTGAAGTGTTTTCCTACTGAAATTTATTTTTTACACTGTGGTAAATGAATATGAGAATAAGAGTCTGATGTAGTTTGGATTTGGAATGTTGCCCAAATGCCCATACCCTAAAAGTTAGATTGCCAGCCTATGGCACTAAAGGGAGATGGTAAAACCTTTAGGAGGTGAAGCCTAGGGTAAGGAGGATTGGAGGGATGCCCAGGAAAGTATTTTTGGGATCTTGGCCATTCCCTCTTTCTTTTCTTTTTGTTTCTTGGCTATTGTCAGCTGAGCATCTTCCAGTGCCATATGTCCCACCATGAATTACTTTGCCCACAGCAGTAGGACAAAGTAACAATGGAATGAAGCCTCTGAAACTATGAGCCAAATAATCCTTTCCTTCTCATAGTTGATCATTTTGGTCTTTTTTGTCACAGCAACAGAAAGTTGACTTATAGAGCTCAATATGTAATACCTATTACCATAAGATAAGCTTGATTAGACCCATTTTTTTAAAAGAGAGAGAGAGAGAGAAGAGAGAGAGAGAGAGAGAATTTTTTAATATTTTTATTTTTTAGTTTTCGGTGGACACAACATCTTTATTTTATTTTTATGTGGTGCTGAGGATCAAACCCAGCACTCCATGCATGCCAGGCGAGCGCAAAACCTCTTGAGCCACATCCCCAGCCCCCAGACTCATTTTTTAAGATAAAGAAACTGTGATCCAAAGGAAATAAGAAATGATATTTGAATCATAGTGCCTGGGCCTCAATGTCTGTGCTTCTAACCACCTTACCACATTATCTTGGTTACTGATTTTAAGAAGTTTTTAATGTAGTAAGAGGAAAAGACTATGTATATGTAATCAGATATTAAAATAAGATTTTTTATTTCTTGTGAGTTTTGAGCAAAGACCAAGAGGAATACAAGAAGTAAGGCAAGGAGCCAGATTGCTAGTATAGAACATGCTAGACATTTCAAAAATAGTTAAACCAACATTAAATATTCACCTGTCTTGAAATTTTAAAATAGTTGAAATTGAGTTGAAGGGAAAATAGTGTAATTTTAGAGAGTGTAGTCTGTAGGCTATATGTTACCTTCCAAATAAAGGCCCCTAAACAAGTTAATGTTGAAGAGTTGCGGCAGAAACACTTGGCTTGAATCTGGAGTTTGTGGAACACAAAGATAGCATCTATCTTTACTATGAAAATTCTAAGGAGAAAAACCAAAAACTAGACCAATTGGGGATGGTATAGGTATGATAGAAAGTGCTTTCTTGGGAGAGCTGACTCCACAAGGACTAAGTGGCCTGGTATTTCTGAAACACAACTCCACACAGAGGACCAACACAGAGACAAAGACACCACCCTAACTCTTGAGGACATCTGGTTACGAGAATTAGAACAGACAGTGGAAAAGCATTGCCTACACCAAATGATTTTGTGTTGGGATTTATCAGTGAAAATTTCTGTGAGGAACTCAGAAAAATGCCCCACAAAATAGTGAGCTTGATATTATACATTTATCATCAAAAGGTTTCAGAGTCAGATGACAATTGATAAGTCAAGTGAAACCATTTTTCACCACTTCACTCCCCTTATACCTGCCAGCCCCAACTTGGAAAGGGAGAAATTACAGGTGGTTTAGTTTATGGAGAATGATGTGTATTAGGACTAGTGAACATGTGACCCTCTACCTCCCTACCACCAGAATCACCACTTGAGGCTTCCAGAAGACCTTTCAAGTGGTAAGAGATCAGAATTATGAAAGTCCATTGGCTGAAACTTAATTACTAAAGTGCATTTATTTTTATGACTGAACATAACTAACAGAATGTATAATAGTTCTCATGAATAACATCACCTAACAAATAATTGCCTAATTCACCTAATCAGAAAAATAGAAATATGCTGAAATTCAGATGGTGGCTTGGTAAAGAAAAGGTAGCCGGGCTGGGGATGTGGCTCAAGTGGTAGCGCGCTCACCTGGCATGCGTGCGGCCTGGGTTTGATCCTCAGCACCACATACAAACAAATGATGTTGTGTCAGCCGAAAACTAAAAAATATATATTAAAAAAATTCTCTCTCTCTCTCTCTCTTAAAAAAAAAAAAAAAGAAAAAAAGAGTAGCCACAGCCTTTCATATCCATGTGAGGTAAGATTTTAAAAATTGGGTAACTGTTTGCATTTGTAAAAAAGAAAAAATTCAGGACAATTCTCAAATTTTGAGTCAATGAGACTATAAGAGTGATATTAATTATATTGACATCCTCATAAATGAAGAGGAAACAATAACAGGAATAATTTTATCATGGCTACATTCAATATTAATTCGTTATGAGGTCAGATAGAGAACATGGAATTATAGCTCATGGTCAAGACAATGCACATTGCTTCTTTACCCAGTTATTTGTAAAGACAATCCTCGCTCTTCAAGCTAGAAAATTTTTCCCTTTACTGACTTTTAGAAGAGAGAGAATTTTTTGTTAATATGTACAAATCAGTATTAAAATTATTCTCATGAGAATTCTCAAATAATTTGCTTGATTTCTTATATCCTTATATGACTGCCCCCACAGAAGATAACCATGCCATTTCTTATGTTTAATGTCATACTCATTTCATGCCCAGGAACTATTTCTTAGCTTAGGAAGATTTAAGGGACTTTATTCTGACATTTCAGGATTCAGACAATAAATTCCTAATCTAGCAATATATTGTATACTCTTAAATTAGCTGCTGCTCTTGTCTGAACCTAACCTATTGCTTTGTTCTGAAGTTGAGGGAGGTGGCTTCCCTCTCTTGGAACTGAGGGGGACTCACATCTACATCCTTCACCTCACTGGAGATGTCAGTTTGGATCTCATCACTTCCTATTTTGCTATTGCAATAACCTCTTAATACATATGTGTCAGTGTTTCCTTCATGCAGTTGTGTGTTGCCAAAACAACTTACATAATGAAGAAGGATTGTTAAAATCTTTGACATTGAGGAATACATAGGCTTCTAGTACTCAGATCTGATGCTGTTTGCAGTGCTATAGCAGAATCCTTGGTTTTCCTGCTAAGCAGGATGTTGAACTTATGGTTGTTCATCATGAAAGGTAAAAATTCTAAGGAGAGATAATTGCAGAGGAGATATTGGATGAAGAGAGGCATTGAAAAGCATAAGGAACTAGTTATTTACATGTTTCATCTTGTTTAAAAATGCTGCAACCAAGCCCAGTGTGGTGGCACACGCCTGTAATCCCAGTGGAACGGGAGGCTGAGAGAGAGGACTTCAAGTTCAAAGTCACCCTCAGCCTTGGGGAGGCACTAAACAATTCACTGAGACCCTGTCTCTAAATAAAATACAAAATAGGGCTGGAAATGTGGATCAGTGGTGGAGTTCACTCTCTGGTACCACCCCCAATAGTCCAGCCATTCATTTGGATGTAAGCTGCATTTGTGACTAAATAGAGAATCACTGCATGATCAAAAGATCATGCAGATTTTTTAGGAGAATGAGGGTCCCTGGACTTGTTAGCTGGAATTGGTGAAATCTACTCATTTAAATCAGTGACAAATTGTTCAAGATTTTTACTTTACTTTCATATCTAATTGCTGAAGCAGTGTTTCAAATTCACAAATTCATTATACTACAGACCTATTTAAAGACTGTAGTGTCTCCCTTATGGAACAAAATTTAAATCCTTGATATTTTCACGTAATATAGTAAACAAACATTTGCCCTTAGCAGGGTATTTAATGCACACCTCTGATTCCCAGCACTTGGGAGGCAGAGGCAAGAGAATCCCAAGTTCAAGGTCAACCTGGGCAATTTAGTGAGATTCTATCTCAAAATAAAATTTAAAAAGGAACTAAAGAGATAGCTCAGTGGTATAGCACTTGCCTATCATATACGAGGTCCTGGAATTGATCCCTGCACTGAAACTTATTAACTAACACTAACTAACTAAATAGTGAGGATATAGCTCAGTGTGCTACAGTGCTTGCCTAGCATGTGTGAGAACCTGAATTTAATCCCCAGTACTATGGGGAAAAAAGTGTGTGTGCTTTTTCCACTACTCTTTATACTATTTTCCCCTTCTTCCACATTCCAACCACAAATACTCAAATGAGTTTCTTATGGCTAGTGTCTTAATATTGTATTTTATTTTATGTTTTTTTTTAAAAGATGAATAGCGATTGTTGTCTACTGAATTAGACATATGATTCAATAATTGCAGGCCTCTGTGATGAGTGTTGTTAATATTATGTACAAAGTTTTTAAAACTAAATGTAGGAGTGATGCACTGAGAATAGCAGGCCAAGCAAAAACCATGGAGTTAGGAAAGATCTTTCTAAAGGAGATGACTTACGAGTTTATTCTGGGTGAACATGGAAAATTTGTGCTTCACTGATTCTTCTAGAAGAGGAGAATATAGCAGGGCAGGTCAGACAGCTTGCATAAATACTCTGCTGCAAGAAAAGTAATGACTTGTTTGAGGAAAAATACAACTGAGAAAGTGTGAATGAGAGATGAGGGAACAGAACATAAGTGACAATTAGAATATGGCAAGGTGTTTTAAATTTATTTAGAAGACATTGAGGGACCATGATCCATAATTATAATCACACCCTTAAAAACATACTCTACAGCTCCCCATTGCCTTTAAAGATAAGTAAGATTCCAGTTGAAAATGTTCTCTGAAAATGTTGAGCTTCAATATGCTGTGAATTTTAAATTGTCTTTCTCACATATAAGTTTTTGAATTCTTTAAAAGAAGGTATGTTTCAAGATTATGTTACAGTTCCAGGATAATAATTGTTGCTCAGAAAATATCTTGAATAAGTGAATGATGTCTTAAAACCAAACCAAACAACCAGTCAAAAAAGATTTTAGTACTTTGTCGTCATTCTCTGAACTTATGTATTTTATGGGAAATGTAAATATTTGACAAATTATTTCTGGATTCAATGACACAAGTGATTTAAATATTTCAGGAAATAGAATGACTTCAAAGTGTTAGCCTGCCTGTATTTCCTTATACCTGAATAGTTTTATAGTATGTTAAGAGACTATTTATTAAAAGAAGTTCCTACTACTTGATTGAAATCCAAACACAATTAATTCATAATGGCATTACCTCTTGACATTGGTTCTATTATTGCAGTGACTAGTTTTGATCTATTTGTCAAGTTATAGTGTAGATCCAGTTTTATAGGTCACTATGAAAATCCATAGCATCTGTGTAAAATACTTCTTTGAGTCTTGAAACCTATGAGGTACTACAGAAAGACAATTTTAGGACAAACCAATGATATTCATCACATTTCCTTTCAAATGCAAGAAGGAGCCACTTAGGAAGAAGTTTGAATTGATTGATCATTTGTGCATCACTTTACTGATTGGGGATATCAGGGCCAAATATGATCACTTCATAAATATATTCCTTAATAAGGTGATGCATCCCTGTTATCCTAGTGGCTCAGAAGGCTGAGACAGACGGATTGCAAGTTCAAGGCTAACCTCAGCAACAGTGAGGTGCTAAGTAACTCAGTGAGACCCTGTCTCTAAATATAATACAAAAAGGGCTAGGGATATGGCTCAGTGGTTGAGTGACCCTGAGTTTAATCTGCAGTACCAAATAATAATAATAATAATAATAATAATAATAATAATAATAATATTACTTATAATCTCCTATTTATATTTTCAGGCCATAGCTTCTATTACTGTATTATAAAAAGATCTAATTTTTATTCTGTTAAATTCATAGAAGTAATTCTGAGACAAATTTTCTTACTTTTGTTTTTACTTTTACTCTATTAAATTTTAAATTTATTTTCTTTTTTTGCATTACAATTCTTATTACACATATAGAGTACAATTTTTCATATCTGTGTATAAAATATGTTCACGCCAATTCATGTCTTTATACATGTACTTTGGTTTTTTTTGCATTACAATTCTTATTGCACATATATACCACAATTTTTCTTTCTTTTTTAAATTTATGTTTAACTTTTGATATGTTGCATAAAAATATGTTTATGTATGTATTTGATTCCCCTTAATTCTGTAACAACTTTGTTAGAAATATTCAGGTTCAAGCCTTCTTAAGAGTAGACAAACAAAAAACCCACATCTTTGATAATGTAGGAATTTGCCTAAGATCTCACAATTAATGAATTACAAAACTACAATCATATTCAGGCAATCTGGCTCTGCTGGAAAGTACATCACCCACTCACACTACAATCCATAGCTTATACTGTTTGGTTCTTCTTTTACTGTGATTGTTTTTAGTTTTTGTTTTTAGGCCATCATCCACCTCTGAAAATGGATATGGTTAAGTGTTACTAAGTTTATTTATTTTATACTCTATAGGGAAAACTTTCTCATTCAATATACTGATGCAAAAGACAGAGCCTGGCATTCAGTCTAGCATTCCAAACCCATGAAGTCTTTGTGCAAGTGAAATGTTGACTTTATTTTTCTGTGTGCATTTCATATTATCCAAGAAACATGCATGTTTTAGTTTTTCAGTGTTCCCATAACAAAATACCACTAGCTGGTTTTTTTTTTTTTTTTTAGATCAAACAATAGATTTTTATTTTTTTTCCTTCATAGTTCTGGAAGGTCCAAGATCAAGGCTTTAGCAGGTTTGATTTCTCCTGAGGCCTATCCCCTGGGAGAGTAGGTGGCCAGACTTCTTGCTGCATCCTCACAAGGCCCTCTGTGTGGGTATATCCCTAGTGTCTGTCTCTCTCTTTATATAAAGGAATTAAACGTTTTAGATTAGGACACTACTTGAATGTTTATTTAATGTTATCACCTTAATGAAAGAACCTGTCTCTAAAGACAGTGACATTGAAAGTTATGGCTTCTACATATGAACTTTGGGGAAACTAAATTCAGTCTATAATAATATCCATTGAAAATGTCAAACATGATAGTGGCTGGCAATGAATGAAAAAAAAAAAAAAAACTCTGCAAAGACTTTTCCCCAAGAGACAGTTATTTATAACCATTTTGGGTACCAGTTACCTCACATTCCCTTCTAGATCTCTAAATAATATGTTGTTGTTTCTGTTTCTTGACATACAATTTTAAACATCCTCTTTACTTAGTCCCTCTGTTTGAAGATACTTTAGCTACTTTTCCTCCCTTCCCCAGTTCCTTCTTTGCCCTCCTAGACATGCTATTCTCAACTTCACCTTTGGTTATCTCTTTAGACATATTAACAGTTCATTTGAAAGACTGAGATGTACCATCAGAAGATATATATCTATATATATATCTATATATCTATATATATCTATCTATATCTATCTATCTATATATATATATATAGATAGATATAGATATATAATTCAGTGGTTTCAATATATTTACAATGTTGTTTCAGGTCCCTCAGTCTTTGTTAGGTTTTGCTCTTGTCTTCTTAAGTACTTATTTCTTATTCTCACATTCAGTATAATCTTGCCACTCTACAGATATCTTGAATGAAGAAATAAACTTTGGGTCTTTGCATCTAAAGTGACCACTCATTCAATGCGAGCTGCAACTTTGAATGTTGTTCTCCTTTGACTGCTACTTTAGTGTGCACAGACAAGTATTTGACCTCTAAAGCAACACATATTTTTCCTGTTTGGGAAACATCTTGCTGAACTTGTGGTTAGTAATTCAATAGTCCTTGAATAAAGGTCCCAGAAGGCATTACCCATTTTTCCTTGCTTTCTTTTCTTCCTTTGGAAATGCAGAGTTTGTAAACTGTGATCTTCTCCTTTACCTTCTCTCTGCTCCAACTCCCAACTCTGTTGCCCTACCCTGGGCTCTGTTTCAAGATCACCTGGCCTTCTCCTGGCAGGTCCACTAGCTCATGATTTATTATCCTTAACACCTAGGAGCAGAGACACTCTCAGGAATCCAACTAGATCATCTCCTCATTCTGATCATGCTGCTTTAACCTCCTAATTGGGCTGCCATAAATGACACTGGACACTCCATTATTTCCAGTAGAATCCTGTCCCAGAGTCACATTGGGGAACAGATAAAAGACCTAAGCAGTTATCTGAAATTATTTAACAATATCTTCCAATGTGAAAGTTGGGAAAGGTAAAAATATAGAACAAATTTTTAGTTGCTTCTTTTCCTTCCTCCTCTCCCTTTCCTGCCTGTGTTGTACCCTCTTGCTGCCACAAAAATTATTTGGTTAAAAAAATGAATGTAGGTATTATCTTTTGTATATTACAGAACAATACGTGCACTGATTACTCCAGAATTGGCCTCTGATGTGCCAATTATTATTATTTTTTAAATTATCCTTCCTCTCTTAATAATAGGGTGTCTTTCAAGGTTATTTTCTTGCTGTAAAAATTATATTTTGATGTGTCAGAAACTGTTTCCTTGGTATTGCTCTTTGATTCCCATATGATAAATCCTATTTTACAGCTGCATGATTAACACTGTTCCTCTAGTCAAATACATGTGTTGTTTGGTAAGGAAGAAAGTCTTCAATACTCAAAACAAAGGGATAAGAATATTAATTTTAAAAAGGTAATATTATATAGACTAAAACTAAAATTTTGCTATGTGTAAATACATGTGTGAAATGCTGACAGAAGCAAAGTTAAAGACATGTTTAGTACATCCTACAATATTCCAAAGTTCCAAACATTATTTCATTTGGTAGTATCTAAACAGCATTTTTTAAAAATGCATTAAGCCAGATGAGTAACTACTATTTATATTAATATAACATGTATAATATAATTTCCATTTAATAACTTTTAATATTTATTTCTAAATTTCAATGTCGATTATTCTAATAATTGCTTAATGTAAATTCCACTTGAAAAACAACTACATTTCTCCTGGTCACTTTTATTGGTTATACTGAATTTTGGAAAATGAATTTGTATTAAAAAGACAACAGTTTAAATTTTAAAAAGTTGTTGTACATTATCATTTTAATTTTGGCCATATTTTTGTTGGCTCAGCCATAAATTTGAAAATAATATCTTCAAAGTATTTGAATTTTCACCTGGCATTATAGCACATCCCTGTAATCCCAGAGGTTCAGGAGGCTGAGGCAGGAAGACTGCAATTCAAAGCCAGCCTCAGCAACAGAGCAAGGCCCTAAGCAATTTAGAAACCTTATCTCAAAATAGAAATTTAAAAAAAAAACATTAAAAGGGGATAGGAATGTGGTTCAGGGGTCAAGCACCTCTGGGTTTAATTCCTGGTACAAAAAATAATAATTTTATTTTTAATTTGCATAAAATTGTAAGCGCCATTTTGTTTGCCATATTTATAAAGACAAAAATTTTGAGATTTTTAATATGTTAAAATGCCAACAAATCTCACAATTATGAGCTAATTTTCTTTCATTAAACAATAAGAGCTTTGTTATAAATGTAACATTTCAGCATTCTACAGCAAATTAGCCTGTAAGTGTTATACATGGACATAGAATGGAAATTATCTTAATCATTAATACAATTCTGTGTAATTACTGGTGATGTTTTATAATAATACTTTATATTCTTTATTGGGTGTTATGTACTTTGAAGTTTCAGTGTAATGGGTAAGAATATGTTTCAGTCAAGTAACTTTAGAGAATCATGAAGTGAATTAAAAATCCATTCATGAATTAGAACAAAATATCATTATTCCTTTGTTATGTTTTATGAAATGAAATCCATAGTTAATAAATAGCTATTTTGTGATAGGTGCCTACATAAAAAGTAAATGAAAATTTATTACTCGTGGGCAAGATATTAAGAATGCCATTAGTTGTTTTTAATAATTTCAATTAATCTCTAGTCTACTTAAAACTCTTTATACTGAAAAACTATGAATTTTCCTGAAATAATTTCTTTGGCCACAATAAAAAGAGTTTAGGAGATATCTTTTGAACCTCCTAATTTTTTTTGAAAAGATTTTGAAATATTTTTTGAAACTCCTTTAGTAACACGTACATTCAAAATAGGGTATGGTAAATGATTTCAGTATTTTTGTCAACATTTCTTAGAATTTTCATATACATATCTGTATCTGCATTCAGGATATTACAAATATTACATCTTTAACAATTATAAAATATCTATGATGGTGATTTTATAACAATATACTATTAAAAAATAAAATGGCTTATCACTGATTTTAAAAGTTCATGATCAGCTTAACAGCTCTTATTAAGTAGTGAGGAGAAAATGAAGCAGTTTACCTTTCAATCAAAGACCAAACCAGATTTTTAAAAAATTGTTAACAAAAAAAGAAGATAAAAAATCATTTTGAGGGAATCTTTAAAGGGCCAGTTAAGACAGGATGAACTTATAAAAAGATGGCTGTTATTGTATATATCACATTTATAAAGTTATAGTATTCAATTGTTTTTTAAATATTTCCAATATTTATAATAATACTATAACTGATATAATTTCATGGTTCTATGTTGTTAGAAAAAAGAAACATTTAGTATTCTAAATCAAAACAGACTCAATAATAGAAATATGATTCTTATGTTGGAATAACATGCTCGGTATAGCTTTATTATTTTGTATTTTCTGATGTTAACACAGACTATAGTAATAAAATTTTAAAAATCAATAAAAAATTAGATTAGCTATTATAAATAGCACAAATGAAGCCAAACCAAATTCACAATATTTAAAAAATTGATGATTAAGTTAAGCATGTGCGTGATTGTTTTTTGAATGGTAAATTAAAATATTCAATACTATATAAACAGGCAAACTTCAATCAACATGTAACCGATGCACATGTACAGACACTGGTCTAAACATGTAGATAGCAGTAAAATGAATTTCAACATAGGTACTTATAAATTATAGAAATATATGTATGTATATATTTCTTGCTGGTAGATAAATATATATATACATATAAATATAAATATATATATATATATACACACACACAGATACATATATAAAACATTTATATGTATATGTGTTTTCTAAGGAAAGCAATTTAATATCACATCACCATCAGATCATTTCTTAATAATGAAGCAATCTTTTATATTTCAGGTGTGACTCCTTTTGAAATTAAAAATCACTTTATATTTTTCTCTCTTGTAAAATAAAAGAAAAATGTTTAAAAAGCAAAAAAAAATATGTGACATGATCAAGAAACTTAAATAAAATTTACCTTAGATAAAAAATAATTCTTATAGACTTGTCACTGCATATTGAAATTTTCATGAAGATAGCAAAAACCATCATTATGGTATGAATATAAATACTGTATTTTCTTTACTACATAGCACTTCTAGAAAAGGACTCTACTCTTCAATTAAAAATCGATTTACTGGAAACAAGAAATTTTCTTACACCAAGATAATTACATTTTCTTTTTCAAAAAATAATATGTCTTTGTAAATATGATATCTGGTATTAAGAAAGAATAGAATAATAAAAATACCCAAACAATTTTAAATTATCCCAAATCTTACCACTCAGAATTACAATTACTTTATAATAAACTGAGCATGTATATGTCCCAAATTGCATTATACTATATATACACACACACACATATATATATGCAAAACTTAGAGACTAAAATACATAAATGCATATTTTAGAAGTAATAATGAAATAATTATGCAAGTGTTAGAAGACAGGTGCAAATGGGGGTAACATGAGATTAAGAGAATAATTCTATAAAATAGGCACACTATGCTGACCCCAATGTACTTTCTTTGTCAAGTAGCAGTTTACCCACAGACCTACCTGGATTAAGTGGATAGGCTATGTTACATTCCTAAGCAAATCTTATCTGTTATCCACAGGAGAAATGCAGTCCCAAAATAATGTTGATAAGAGTAACCCAAGTTACCCTGAATGGGGAGATGTTTGTGGCCCTTTTCATAGACCAGATCCCCAAATTCAGGGAGATAAGTATAATTCCTCTTAACCATAAAATCTGTATAAATTTTTGGTAAGAATCCAATTAGAATTCATCAGCATGGGTCAAAGTGATACAGAGTTGTAGTGACAATGAGACCTGAAAGTCTAATGTCATTTTTGCTGTCAGTCAAAAGTGAAGAGATGAACCTGGATAGGATCCTCTAGAAGCTTCTCTAGGATCCCCAATAAAACTGGATTGTAAGCGAGGCACATGGTTTGTCTCCTTTCTCAGAGGACCCAAACTTCTCCCTTGATGGTGTTTCTTTTCCTTTCCCCATTCCTTCAATAAACTCATTCCTGTTAATCTAATAAAAAATTTCTAAAATCTTTCTGAATTGATCACAAAAATTGGGGTTTGAAGGGGGCTGTCTTCATACTGCCTCAATTTTCTGAAAGGCCCCAGCTCCATAACATAACCACTATGTAGGTAAAGAAAATATGGACAGTCTCAGAAAGGAATCCCCATGTGTCCCTCATGGATCACACTATCATCCCCCTCCCTGGTGGGTAACTTCCTTGACCTTTTCCATGTCTATTTTCTTATGTTTTTCTTTTTTAAACACCTGTGTCTAACCCCTAACCATTGGAATTTAGTGTTTATTTTTGAACTGTATGTCCCTGTGTGTTTCTTTGGTTCAACATTATACTTGGGAAATTCATCCTCAGTGTAGTATGGAGTATCTGTTCCATGCAGAGTGGTGCTCCCTTGCATAGCTCTACTAAGTAACTCAAATTCCCTGCTGTAGTTTTGGGTTGACTATTTATGAATAAAACTTGTATGAGAAACCTGGATGTATGTTTACCAGGGTTAATTGAGCACCAGGGATTGAATTCTGGGGCACTCAGCCACTGAACCACACCCCCAGCCCTATTTTGTATTTTATTTTGAGACAGGGTCTCACTGAGTTGCTTTGAGCCACGCTTTTGCTGAGGCTGGCTTTGAACTCAAGATCCTCCTGCCTCAGCCTTCCAAGCCACTGGGATTACAGGAATGTGCCACCTCGACAAGCAAAGTTTACTCTTTAAATTAGAAATGTTGTCTTTAGGTATGTTTACCTTTGCCCTTACTAGTTATGGGGCTTAACTATTTTTTATTGAAAAAAAATATATATATACACATTGACTCTCCTAATAGTATTAAAAAACATTTCCATTTCCCAATTGTTCCCGAACTATGTAGATTTTACCAATTTAATGTGCTTAAAAATTGTAAAATTGTTTTAAAATTTATATTTGTCTATTTAATAATGAAATCGGTGGCATTTTATTATTTTTTTAATTGACTGGATTTTTGCTTTTGTGATTTACCAATATAGGCTTTTTGACCTACTGATACATTGGGCTATTTTGTTTTGTTTCTTTTATAGTCTACATTCTGTTTCTAAGTCATTTCTTTTTCTTGTTTTTCTTCATGATCTAAATACCTTAAATTTAATAACATAAAGCAAGCAATTTCTTTCAGCAATTACGGGTTTCTTGTCATATTTAATAAGTGCTTTCCTGTGTAACATTTACAAATTGTTTTTTTTTTTCTTATTTAGATGTTTATCCTGCCTTGAACTTACTTTTTTAACATGAAATTTTGAAGATAAATTTTTATTTTATGGGCTAATCAGTTTTTTCAGTATCAATTATGAAATTATTTTTCTATCTTGCTTTGATCTGGAATGCCATTTGTTATAGGTTGAGTTTCCTTATGTGCTTGTGTTGTTTTAGGACTCCATATGGTGTAACATTGGTGTATGTGTCTATACATTCTGTTCCAGTATAGCATTGTTCTAATTATTCTATTTAAACTTTATGATCTGCTTGTTAAATGACACCACACATGCAAACACATAGTACTCTGCTCCTCACCTCAATATGTATTGAACATCTGAACTGTAGACAAGTTTATACTTTCATGAACACAGTAAAATCTCATAATTGAATGAAACTTTCTTTAGTTTTGCCACATAAAATTCTTCACTTTTATCCATAGATTTATTTGACATATTTTATTTTTATTCCTAAACTTGTCCTTTAGGTGATTTTTAAAATAGTATTTTATCTCCTAATCGGTTTTGCAGATATAAGCTACACAATTGAATTTTCTGTTTTGAGCCTTTATCAAGGAATCTTACTGAAGTCACTTATTAATTCTAATAATTTACCTTTAGAAATTCTGAAGTTTCCACATGTATAAAAAAACGTTACCTGTAAATAATTAAAACTTCATTCCTTGAATATTCTTACTTAGTTCATTTCACTAACAATACAATCAGTCCAAGATTGAATAATAGTGGTGAGAGGGACCATTCATATCTTATACTCAAGAAAGGAAGTTTCAATATGTTGCCATGAGGTACATAATTGCTTTAAGTATTTGTAGGCATTTCTTTAAATAATCAGATCAAAGCTTTATTCATTTATTCCAATTTGAAAAATTATTATTATTTTAAATGGTTGATAAAAATTTAACACTTTGCCTCTACTGAGATGATCATATATTTTGTCTCCTTTATTTGATTACATTTAAACACACACACACACACATATATTCACATGCATTTATTATGTGTGTATCAAATATATGTATGGCGTTATGTGTACACATGCATTTATACACACAGATATGTTTACATACATTTCTCTATTAAAGTATTTTGTAATTCATATCTTATTGAGTCTTATTTTTAAAATCAGAAATGGATATTAAATTTTTTCAAGGCTCTTTCTCAGCATCTGTATAAGTAATCACAGGTGCATTCTCTTTTTATGTAATGATAAGGTGCATATTCGTGATTTCTGACTATAAAGCCAGTGTTGTATTCATTGAAGAAATAAAAAAAAATATTTTCTAAAATCTCTTTTAAAATTCATTTTATTTCATATTTATTGCCATAACTATTTGAGGCTATTCATTTCCCTATGATTATTATTTTACATGCACTGCTTATACTATGTGCTTTTAAAAATCATTATTGTATTTTACAGATTCTATAATTTTGATTTATATACCCTGTAAACTGAAAAATTTATTTAATAGAGATTTGTTTAAGTTTTCATGTGGAATTAACTTTTGATATCTAGATTTATTTATTTCAATTTTTATTGCATTAGATTTGAAGAAACTTTCTTAATTTTTTGATTTAGGGAGTTTATGATTCTGTATGTGATCTAACATATGAGACATTTTTATATGACTCATGTATAGTTGAGGAAAATATGTTTCTTTATAATAGTATAAAATTGTACATGTATAAAAATTTATTATTATTGATTTTATTTTTTAGATATTTTATATCTTCACTTACCTTTTTGCCCACTTCACTTATTCTGAACTGTTAACACTACATATGTCACTATATATGTACATATATACACATACACAATATACATGACACATATCTTTGTTATTTTTCTGATATGTTTTATTTTTTACTATTTAGTCAATTTCTGTTTCTCTGCATACCTAATATTTCTTATAAGTGTTGTATAATTTGTGTAAAAAAAATCAAATAAAGGAAGACCAACTTGATGGCTTGAGGCTTTTTTCTTTTTTCCCCTCGTAGAAGGGGTTTATTTTACTTCTCACAGAGAGGTAAATTAGTTCTAGACAAGGAATGAATTGATCCTAAGCTGGACTTGGCTTTAGTGGCCTGAGTCCATTTGTAATTCTACCTCATTCTGACAATGTAGCCCTAAGGAGCCTAAGAAAACACCTGGGATGTCCACAGGGGTCTTTCAGGTTTGTAGGTCATGTACTTCCGTTTTTTGTACCTTCAGCTTTGAGAAAAGTCCAAGAATTTTTTCCCAGCTTCCATGCACCACCCTGCTTTCTCTCAAATTCTTAGCTTTTTTTCTAACTTCACCTTTGAATTGGTAAATGCCTCAATGGAAAAAAATTCAAAAGTCGGTTTCAGAAATTCAAAAGTTGATTTCAGGATTTTGGCATTGTTTTCTGCAGAGCAGTCGTATTATAAATTCTTGAATCCTTGATAGCTTTCTGATAATAACAAATATGTGTGAGCATTTTGTCTAGCTTTTTGGTTGTTATCATTGGACAGTTGGTTAGAAGTAGGTTGGCCTATCACTGACTATCACTGACAGCTGCAACCACCATATTTTAAAACAAATAGTTGATGTTAAATATGAATTCTCTTTTCTTGTTCATCTTTTTACTTGCCTTTAGCAATAAACTATTTGTTTTAGTCAGCTTTTTCATTGCTGTGACAAACAAACAAACAAACAAAAAACCTGACAAGAATAATTATAAGTGGAAAAGTTTATTTGGGAGTTCAGAGTTTCAGAGGTTTCAGTCTATATGTAGCTGGCTCCATTCCTTGGGAATCTAATGAGGCAGAATACCTTGGTGGAATGATGTGGCAGAGGAAAGCAGGTCAGGATGTGGCCATGAAGAAGAAAAGAAAGATCTGTGCTTAGCTCACAAAATATATATCTCAAAGATATGCCCCCAAGGAAACACCTCCTTCAGCCACACCCTACCTCCCTCCAGTTACCAAGCAATTAAAACCTATCAGTGTATTTACACACTGAAGACTCTCATAACCCAATCATTCCACTTCTAAACTTTCCTGCAATGTCTCAAACACAAGCTTTGGGGTACACCTGTATATTTAAACTGTAACACTTACAATGTTTTCTGTATGACTGCCAATATTTGGGGAACAATTACTATGTTAAGATTTGTAATCTTTCTAAGGCATTCTTAGCTAATAAGAAAAGACAGAGTAGATTTTTCTTTCTCAGATTTCTTTACCCTCAAATTGTATTAACAAACTGAAAAATATGAAGCACATATGAGACTGGTAAAAAATATTTTCTCATAGTATCAAATTTATACTATAATCCATAGTATCTAAAGATGTTATGTTCTTTCTACCAGTGGTAGATATTGTATATAGTGGCCAGTCAATCCTTTATAGTTTCAATTGAATAGTATTCTAGTCAGGGGAAAGTCTGTTTTGATTTTTTAAACCATCTCTTCTGTAAAAATATTCATTTATTACTACTAAATCCAGAATAATGATCAGGAGACATATCTAATAAATAATAAGGAAAAAAGACTACTTAAATTTGATAACAATTACAAGTTAAAAGACCCAATATTTGCTTACAACTTTATGCAGTTTTTAAAAATATAAGTAAAACTTAATATTACTTATTTTAAAAAATATTTTTTAGCTGTCGATGGACCTTTATTCTATTTATTTCTACATTGTTGAGAATTAAACCCAGAGCCTCACACATGCTAGGCAAGTATTCTACCACTGAGATACAACCCCCGCCCCCCAAATTACTATTATTTAAAATAGCAAAGAAAAAATTTGTGTCACAGGCAGAATGATTATACCCCAAGGATAAGCTTACTTTTAATGTAATGGGTACCATTATAATTCAACAGAAAATTTTTATGGCTTTGAAAAATTGCCCATTTCTGAGTTCAGGTTATGAAGAAATTGGGTGCTTATGAAATCATTAATAAAGATGATATAAAATTAAACCAATTATAACAAAGAAAACATTTATCCAGACTCTTCTTACAATGCTTTTATTTAGGTACTTTATTATAGAGTTATATAATACATAAGGACTTAATATATTGCACAAGAAACTTCATTATCAGCTAAGTGCCTAATATGCATATGGTGAGAACATTATTCATAAAATCTGGTTTAAAATTTATCTACACTTATTTATACTTGATAGAAGCGAATTTTAAAAATATACTTGAGTACAAAGCTAGAATATCATTTCAAAATAGGCATAAATGGGCAGGGACATGATGTACATATGCACATGATGACACTATAATATTAAATCCATCGTATTTCAATTATTCTGCTTCATTTTCATGTGAATATTAATCCCAAATATTAAAGGAAGCCTGACTCTACATTAACATTGATAAGAAGTCAACCTTCAGGCATAGTCATCTTTTGCAATGTTGCCAAGAAACTTACATGAAAGGTCAAATGATATATTTTTTTTTAAATTGACCTGTTATTTGTCTATTTAATCCAGTTAACAAAGTTTTTGTCTGTTTGGTTTTTTAAAAATTTTTATTAAATTAATATAAGACATAGCCTTAAAGGAGTCTACACACACACACACACACACACACACACACACACACACACACACAAATACCTGTGCCTTTCAGGCTTTTAAAATTGTATTAGAATCTATAAGTAATTCATAAAAGTGTGTTCACATTGATTAAAAACTGGGTATTCTAAATTGTTATTGAGAAAGCTCATGCTCAGTTTACATTAATATGAAAGCATTATTTTTATACATGTTCAGGGATACACTTTCAACTTGAGCTTATTCTGGAAGTTAATCATCTCACTTTAAAAAGATGGTTTAAAATTCTCTGATATGCAGATACTAATTCACAATGGGGGGCATTAGGAAATATAGAAGTACTTTGGATTAGATTTAGAGGAATAAAGGGAGGGGAGGGGAAATGGGAATAGGAAAGATAGTAGAATGAATTTGACATTACTACTGTATGTGCATATATGATTACATGACCAATGTAATTCTACATCATGTATTACTTGAAGAATGAGAGGTTATATTCATATATGTATGTCAAAATGCATTCTACTATATGTATAACTAATTAGAACAAATAAAAATAAGTTTTCTCCCTTCCACTGCCTTAGTATGTGCAAACTTCATTACATCCACTAAGGAGGGGTGATCAAGTATAAACAAACTTTTTTGAAAGTGAAACATTCAGCAGAAAGAGACACAAGGAGCAAACTTGACAATATGTAAGTTCTAGGGAAATCACTACCGGCTATGTATTTTGTACATACTGAATCATAAAAATTATTAAAATGACATTTAAGTAAGTGTTTTAAAGAGAAGATACTTTGTGAAAATATTAGTGAAAATCTTAGTAGAAAAAAAATAAAAACACAAGCAATAAAAGTGGTTTGGGCATAGAAAATATTAGGGTAATGAAACACCTTGAGCAACAAGAGCAACACAGTCTTACCAGAAAAAGGCAAATTTGAAATAGAAATTAAAATGATGCTTATTATCACTTCTACCTCTACTATCTATCTTTTTATCCATTCATTTGAAAAAGACTAAGAATTATAACAACTCTTAGTCATTCATTCGTTTAAGAGAATATCCCTATCATTGGGAAACTTACACTGAAGTATGAAGGGCAATGATACATGTAAATTACCCTCAAATGATTTTTTTTGGGAAAAATTGCACAAAAGAGCAAGAGAACAAAATGAAGGAAAATGTTTTCAGTAAATTTGAATAGAATTAAAATGTTTACTATTTTTTATCTTGAAGTTTTTCTATATGTTTAAAGTTATTTCCGAATTAAACATTATTTAAAATGTCAAATAAAAAAAAAGCACTGTCTCAAGGAACAGAGGGCTTGGGGGCAGTGTGGGTGGGCATTAGTGTGGAAGATTGCTTGGCCCTTTGGCACTATTGTCGTGGCTATTACCCCTCAGAGACCTGGATATCAGTCACTTTGTTAGGTATTAAGGGTAAAGTCACACACAAAAAAGACACTCTATCTCATCTTGGGAACCCTTAACAATTATTGGAAAATGTGTATAGACAGGTAATCACAGTAAGTATGAATCAGGGGAGGTCAGTAGAGTGAATCAGGCAACCAGTGTTTCAATCAGGCTCCATGACCTTGGGCAACTTATCCTTAACAAGGCTTATTTTGTCATACCTGGAAAAATGAAATATTAGTAGTTCAGATATTTGGGGATTTATTTAGAGCAGTAAATGAAAAATTCACATAAAATATCTGTCAGTGTTTAAGTATATAGTAATACCTCAAGGTAAGATGTTATTCCTTTATTACTGGTGGAGGATGTAGGTAACATGTGATATATATGAAAGGCACTGGACTTAAATGACAGAGATGGTTTCCTGGAGGTGCCATCGAGAGAAGGCAAATATAATTTTTTGCAGTGAAGGATCAGGGAAGGAGATGGATTTGTGTGGAGTGAGACAGGACCTAAGTTGAGAGTTAGCATGTTTAAACAGGTTGAAAGTTTTATAGAAGAACACTGTATTTGGGAACTGAAAGTTGACTGATATGGTTAGAGTTTAGAATTAAAGAATTCAACAATGAGTAGATGAAGTAAAGAGTTTGAAACATATTCAAAACTCCACATTATTTATTTATGTAAACCTAATTAAGGAAACAATGGAGTTTAATTATATATAGTTCATTATTCACAGTAATTAATAATCTTATAGAAACTCATTGTTGCTTAGCATGTTTATTTCCCGTTAGTTGCACAAAGATTTTGTATAGATAGGCTATATCAGACAATTCATACAATCTTACAAAGTCAGTTCTCATGTAATTCAGTTACATGTATACATATTTGTGTTATATTAATTTCATATTTACATACCCATGTGACTAGGTACAGTCCAGGAAAGGAATTTTAGAAGTATGATGACAATTTTACGAACAAAAAATCCATAATTCAAAGAAATTAAATCATTTGTCCCAATTAATTTTGCTTAAAATGATACACATTCAGCATTTTAATACAGTACTTTTTATTATCTAGTTCAAAATTCCAATTGAAATATATCAAAACTTTACCAATTATTTTTTTCAACCTAATTAATTTTGAGTTAGGCAATAATATTATAGGACAAATTTCCAAATACTAAATGCTATCAACACTCTTAAATCTACCTACATTTTAACCTAGTAGTTGCCCTTCCTGAGGACAAATCTATCTTCTATAGAGACTGTTTCCTGTGTAATTTATCCACTCTGGCATTATTATCTTGACTAAAGTTATTGTACAATATGTATTATTTCCAGTGTTTTAGCTTTTTATGGAAAAACATATTGTACCAGCTCATTCCTCACACTTTCTTAGTGCTTTCTCCCATTTAAAACCAATCAATAAAACCCCAATTCAGTAACATTTATTACATCATTAAATCACTATTAAATTGTTTTGAAATACACTTCCAACATTTGTGAGTATATATTATTATCTTGACCTCTTAACTGACTTTCTTTTATTACATTTATCTATACGTTTATTTAGGCTCCCAAACTTCAATGTTTCATTAATTGTGTTGTATTGTTTCAATATGTGATTCAGTCTATCACATTAGTTTCTTTTGATTTAGACATTACCTGATCATTCTTGCTTGTCATTTTTTCACAAACGAATTTTAGAATATTCTATTGCTCATTGAAAAAGAGATTTAGAGTCTTTTTTGTAATTTTTACTTAAAAAATCAAGCTAAAATTAGAGATTTACTTTGGGAGAATTCAAATTTCATGAAATTATAGTGTTAACACTTTTATCCAAAACATGGTAAGCTTCTTATTTATTCATTTTTAATTTTCTTGTTTTGTACCTGATACTACTCTCTGGTTTCTTTCATACAGCTTTCACAAATTTGTGTTGAAGTCTACACATAATTACATTGTTTTTATTATTATAATACATGAAGGTTTATTTGTCAGTGTGTTTTTATTTTTAATGTTTTATTAAGGTTCATTAAGGTTATAAATAATATTGGAATTCATTTTGATATCATATACATGCATCGACTATAATATGTTATCTTCTAATAAGATTATTTGTAAATATAATAGCAGTTGGTTTTTACATATTGTTTTCTATTCTATAACACTATCCATTTTTCTTTACTATTGTAAAGACATTTGGGAGCTAATCTTAAAATTCTATATAGTAAGAAATTCTTATTCTAGCTTTAATTTTTTTTTTATTTTTTGATATTTTAAACAAAGAATATCAATCCTTTTTAGATTTTTGGAAGTACTTAAGGAACTTTTGTAAATGTTTCATAAGTACTTCAGCAAAAATCATATTTACTATTTTGGTTTTTGAGTTCAATATATTTTATTAAGTCAAATTTTATCTCTCCACTCTCTCTATATTGTAATGTAGTAAAAATGATCCCAAATCTCAGTGGCTTACAGAATGAACATTTATTTCTGGTTCATACTACATGCCTTCTGTGGACTATCTGCAACTCTGCTTCCAATAGGTCTAAGAGTTGAGTTTAGCTAGTTTGTCTTTATTAACATGATGGTACAGTCATTAATAAATCCACCACTAGCAAATCATTCTACTTAGGTATATTCAATTTCCAGGCATGGGATATACAAAGAAACTTAAGATAAAAATTTCTTCTAATAAAAAACATAGTCTAATTTGCAGAAAGATAAGTAAATAAATAATAAACATGCATGACTATAATGGAACACACAAGTGATGAACACCTCATTAAAACTATACTCATTAGGAAGGAGAGATCACTCAACATTATCTCATAATTTTAAACCTTATTTCAAAGAGATTAGTACTGAATAGAATTAAAAAAAGAAGTTCACGTGTATCATAATAGTAGTTACTGTTATTATATAAATTAAGAAATAGTCCTTGTAAAGGAATTCAAGGACTTAAATTTGGCTAACATAAAGAGAGAAATATGTATGTAGAGATCTGGAAATACAGGCAGAGATCAGACAACAGAAGAATCTTTTTTTTTTATCTTGAAAAATATGTGGGATTTTTGTTGTTGTTGTTGTTTGTTTAAGATCTCAGAAATCCTTTGATTAGTTTTTAAGTATGGGGATTTATGAGATTTTAACTTTTGAGATGTTTCTTTGGCTTTGGTGTAATAATCAAGTGGGTGTGATTGCTTAGTGAGAAGTGACTAAAATGGAATCCTTTATGGGCCCCAATGGTAGTGGGAACACAGATTTTTGTCTGTGAGCCTCTCATGTTGTGGGAAACACAGTTCCCTCCGCTTTCATGTTCATGGTATTTAGTACAGATTTTTGAGGGGTAAGCAGGAGTGGGTATGACTCAATGAATGAAGTCCAGTTTTTCTTTGACATCTGCCTCATACTGATAACTCTATTTAATAAAATCAGTGCAAGCTTGCAAACTTCTAGGGGTAATCATTTCCAGCACTCTCATAATATGGACAACTGGAAAACTACTAAATATAAATAGCATATGAGAATGGAATTAAGTAAAGCCAAAAAGAGATATAGAATGCTCTAGTAACATGGTAGAGAATACTAACAAAACCACTCCTCCTCCAATTCAGAGACATGTTGAATAAATTATTTGTATAAACAAGTATTTTCAGATATAACCATAATTATAAAAGTTTGTTTCATTTTCTTCCTCAGGTGAGAAAATTATTTTTTTTATTGATTATTTAAAGCATTACATAGCTCATGATATATCATCTTTCATACATTTGACTCAAATTGTGTTTTGAACTCCCATTTTCACCCCAAATACAGATTGCAGAATCACATCTCTTACATATTCACATTTTTACATAATGCCATATTAGTGACTGTTGTATTCTGCTACCTTTCCTATCCCCTACTATCCCCCCCCTCCCCTCCCCTCCCATCTTTCCTCTCTACTTCCCCTGCTGTTGTTCAATTCTCTCCCTTTTTTCCCCTCCCCCTTGCCCCTCATAACCTCTTATAATTTTATGTATCATTGAAGGTCTCCTACTATTTCCATGTGCTTTCCCTTCTCTCTCCGTTTCTCTCCCCCCATTCGTCTTTGTTTACTGTACTCTTTTCCTCATGCTCTTCCTTCCTGTTCTGTTCTTAGTTGTTCTCTTTATATCAAAGCAGACATTTGGCATTTGTTTTTTAGGGCTTGGCTAGCTTCGCTTAGCATAATCTGCTCTAATGCCATCCATTTCCCTGCAAATTCTATGATTTTGTCATTTCTTAGTGCTGCATAATACTCCATTGTGTATAGATGCCATATTTTTTTTATCCATTCATCTATTGAGGGGCATCTAGATTGGTTCCACAGTCTAGCTATTGTGAATTGTGCCGCTATAATCATTGATGCAGCCGTATCCCTATAGAGAACTTTTTTAAGGTCCTCAGGGAATAGTCCAAGAAGTGCGATAGCTGGGTCAAATGGTGGATCCATTCCCAGCTTACCCAGGAATCTCCATACTGCTTTCCAAATTGGCCTCACCATTTTGCAGCCCCACCAGCAGTGTACAAGTGTGCCCTTTTCCCCACATCCCCGCCAACACTTATTGTTGTTTGACTTCATAATGGCTGCCAATCTTACTGGAGTGAGATGGTATCTTAGGGTGGTTTTGATTTGCATTTCTATGATTGCTAGAGATGGTGAGCATTTTTTCATGTACTTGTTGATTGATTGTATGTCATCCTCTGAGAAGTGTCTGTTCAGGTCCTTGGCCCATTTGTTAATTGGGTTATTTGTTATCTTATTGTTTAATAATTTGAGTTATTTGTACACTCTGGATATTAGGGCTCTATTGGAGGTGTGGGGGGTAAAAATTTGTTCCCAGGATGTAGGCTCTCTATTTACCTCTTTTATTGTTTCTCTTGCTGAGAAAAAACTTTTTAGTTTAAGTAAGTCCCATTTGTTTATTCTTGTTGTTAACTCTTGGGCTATGGGTGTCCTATTAAGGAATTTGGAGCCCGACCCCACAATATGTAGATCGTAGCCAACTCTTTCTTCTATCAGACGCAGTGTCTCTGATTTGATATCTAGCTCCCTGATCCATTTGGAGTTAATTTTTGTGGATGGCGAGAGAAAGGGATTCAATTTCATTTTGTTGCATATGGATTTCCAATTTTCCCAGCACCATTTGTTGAAGATGCTATCCTTCCTCCATTGCATGCTTTTAGCCCCTTTATCAAATATAAGATGGTTGTAACTTTGTGGATTAGTCTCTGTGTCTTCTATTCTGTACCATTGGTCCACCCGCCTGTTTTGGTACCAGTACCATGCTGTTTTTGTTACTATTGCTTTGTAGTACAGTTTGACCTCTGGTATCGCTATACCTCCAGATTCACACTTCCTGCTTAGAATTGCTTTTGCTATTCTGGGTCTTTTGTTTTTCCATATGAATTTCATGATTGCTTTGTCTATTTCTACAAGAAATGCCGTTGGGATTTTGATTGACATCGCATTAAACCTGTAGAGAACTTTGGGTAATATCGCCATTTTGATGATGTTAGTTCTGCCTATCCATGAACAGGGTACATTTTTCCATCTTCTGAGATCTTCTTTTATCTCTTTCTTTAGGGTTCTGTAGTTTTCATTGTATAAATCTTTCACCTCTTTTGTTAGGTTGATTCCCAAGTATCTTATTTTCTTTGAGGATATTGTGAATGGAGTGGTTTTCCTTATTTCCATTTCAGAGGTTTTGTTGCTGATATACAGGATGCCTTTGATTTATGCGTGTTGATTTTATAACCTGCCACTTTGCTGAATTCATTTATTAACTCTAGCAGCTTCTTTGTAGACTCTTTTGGGTCTGTTAAGTATATTATCATGTCCTCCGCAAATAGCGATAGTTTAATTTCTTCTTTTCCTATTTTTATGCCTTTAATTTCTTTTGTCTGTCTAATTGCTCTGGCTAGTACTTCGAGAACTAAATTGAATAGAAGTGGTGATAGAGGGCATCCCTGTCTTGTTCCAGATTTTAGAGGAAATGCCTTCAGTTTTTCTCCGTTTAGGATGATGCTAGCCTGAGGTTTAGCATATATAGCTTTTACAATGTTGAGGTAAGTTCCTGTTATCCCTAGCTTTTCTAGTGTTTTGAACATAAAGGGATGCTGTACTTTGTCAAATGCTTTTTCTGCATCCATCGAGATGATCATGTGGTTCTTGTCTTTAAGTCTATTGATGTGGTGAATAGCATTTATTGATTTCCGTATATTGAACCATCCTTGCATCCCAGGAATGAATCCTACTTGATCATGGTACACAAGTTTTCTGATATGTTTTTGTATTCGATTCGCCAGAATTTTATTGAGAATTTTTGCATCCAAGTTCATTAGAGATATTGGTCTGTAGTTTTCTTTCTTTGAAGTATCTTTGTCTGGTTTTGGGATCAAAGTGATGTTGGCCTCATAGAATGAATTTGGAAGAGCTCCTTCTTTTTCTATTTCTTGAAATAGCTTGAAAAGTATTGGTATTAATTCTTCTTTGAAGGTTTTGTAGAACTCCGCTGTATACCCATCCGGTCCAGGGCTTTTCTTGGTTGGTAGTCTTTTGATGGCTTCTTCTATTTCTTCTTTTGTTATTGGTCGGTTTAAATTGTATGTGTCTTCCTGTCTCAATCTGGGCAAATCATATGCCTTAAGAAATTTATCGATATCTTCATTATCTTCTATTTTATTGGAATATAGGGTTTCAAAATACTTTCTAATTATCTTCTGTATTTCTGTAGTGTTTGTTGTGATATTGCCTTTTTCATCCTGTATGTTAGTAATTTGAGTTCTCTCTCTTCTTCTTTTCGTTAGCATGGCTAAGGGCTTGTCTATCTTATTTATTTTTTCAAAGAACCAACTTTTAGTTTTATCAGTTTTTTCAATGGTTTCTTTTGTTTCAATTTCGTTGATTTCTGCTCTAATTTTAATTATTTCTTGTCTTCTACTACATTTGCTGTTGTTTTGCTCTTCCTTTTCTAGGTTTTTGAGGTGTTGCGTGAGTTCATTTATTTGTTGGTTTTTTTCTTTGTTTGAGGTAAGAACTCCAAGAAATGAATTTCCCTCTTAAAACTGCTTTCATTGTGTCCCATAGATTCCGGTATGTTGTGTCTGTGTTATCATTTGATTCTAAGAATTTTTTCATCTCTTCCTTTATGTCTTCTATAACCCATTGATCATTCAATAACATATTGTTCATTTTCCATGTGATGTAGGATTTTTCCTTCCTTCTTTTATCATTGATTTCCAATTTCATTCCATTATGATCAGATATGGTGCATGGTATTATCTCCATGCCTTTATATTTACTAAGAGTTGCCTTATGGCATGATATATGGTCTATCTTTGAGTAGGATCCATGTGCTGCTGAGAAGAACGTGTATCCACTTGATGATGGTTGATATATTCTATATATGTCGGTTAAGTCTAGGTTATTGATTGTGCTGTTGAGTTCTATAGTTTCTTTATTCAGCTTTTGTCTAGAGGATCTGTCTAATGGCGAGAGCGGTGTGTTGAAGTCACCCATAATTATTGTGTTGTGGTCTATTTGACTCTTGAACTTGAGGAGAGTTTGTTTTATGAACGTTGCAGCTCCATTGTTTGGTGCATACAAATTGATGATTGTTATGTCTTGTTGGTGGATGGTTCCTTTTAACAGTATATAGTGACCTTCTTTATCCTTCTTGATTAACTTAGGTTTGAAGTTGATTTTATTCGATATGAGTATGGCCACTCCTGCTTGCTTCCGAGGGCCATGTGAGTGGTATGATTTTTCCCAACCTTTTACCTTCAGCCTGTGTATGTCTTTTCCTATCATATGAGTCTCCTGAAGGCAGCATATTTTTGGATTTGTTTTTTTGATCCAGGTTACTAGCCTATGTCTCTTGATTGGTGAGTTTAGGCCATTCACATTTAAGGTTACAATTGAGATATGATTTGTACTTCCAGTCATGCTTCTTTATTTATTTATTTTAGTTTGGCTAGTTTTGCTTTTTGGTTATATTCCTCCCCCTTTACTGAGATACCTCCTGCTGTTAGTTTGGGGCACTATTTTTCAATTCCTCTTCTTGTAGTGTTTTGTTCAAAATGCTTTGCAGAGCTGGTTTTCTTGCTGCAAATTCTTTTAGCTTTTGTTTATCGTGAAAGATTTTAATTTCATTGTCAAATTTGAAGCTCAATTTTGCTGGATATAGTATTCTTGTTTGGAATCCATTATTTTTCAGCGTTTGAAATACATTATTCCAGGATCTTCTCGCTTTCAAAGTTTGTGATGAGAAATCTGTCGTTAACCTAATTGGTTTACCCCTGAATGTAATCTGCCTCTTTTCTCTCGTAGCTTTTAATATTCTCTCCTTGTTCTGTACGTTGGCTATCTTCATAATTATATGTCTTGGAGTTGGTCTATTATGGTTTTGAATGTTTGGGGTCCTGTAGGCTTCCAGGATTTGGCAATCCATTCCATCTTTCATCTCTGGGAAATTTTCTAGAATTATTTCATTTAATATGCTGTCCATTCCTTTGGTTTGAATCTCTGTGCCTTCTTCTATCCCTATGACTCTCAGATTTGTTTTTTTTATGACATCCCATATCTCCTGAATAGATTGCTCCTGGGATTTAAGCATCTTTTCTGTGTTGACTATATTCTTTTCAAGTTGATAAACCTTGTCTTCATTATCTGATGTTCTGACTTCTACTTGATCAAGTCTATTTGTAATATTCTCATTTGAGTTTTTAATTTGGTTTATAGTTTCCTGCAATTCTAGGATTATTGTTTGATTTTTTTTAAGATCTCTATCTCCTGGTAGAGCTCGTTCTTTGCCATTTGAATTTGTTTGTTTAATTCATTTTCAAAATATACTTTTATTTTTAGATTTAGGCAGATACACATCAATTTAAGACAAGAGAAAATGAAAAAAAATAGTAGACAGACTGGATGAACACTGAAACTTTTAGCTCTAAGATATCTATGATAATTTGGCTAATATTTATCTATTAACTAACTTGCCAAAATTTACTCATGGACTTTTCATTTTATATGGTTGACTTAGACTTTCCTCTTTTACATGCATCTGTTTGGCTATATGTTAATGATTAAAACTATCTAAATTGAGGCAAAGCCTATTGAGGATATACTTATTATAACGCTATCTCTTAAAAATGGGTCATACATGATGTGTGAGGTTTAGGAGCATGAATTTAAGATAAAAAATTGTATTCAAATTCTAAAACCACTATTTCACAGCTTAAGTGCAACTGTAAAATGTGCCATCTGCTCAGTCTGCAATATATGTTTAAGTGTATCACATAAGATATCTGAAAATGTAATATATTGCATAGTATCATGCATTTGGGGTTGAAGAGGAAGGACAATTACAGGAACAATGATGCAACATGAGAATTTAGATGCAAAATTTTTTAAGAAGTATAATATAAGCCATATTACTTTTATGAGGACACTGAAAAAATAGCATGTGAACATAGTTTAGACTCTCTCTATCCCAAGAGCTACAGTTAAATTTGCTCTTGGCATTTAAAAATATACATACTATCCCTGGGATAAAAAGTTGACAGTGTGCAAGTTTGAGCTAGACAGTTCATATTTTCAAGTTTCAATCAACATATAGCAGATTTAGTTGCACTTGAAAATCTAGTTTCAATTTTTGAAATTATATTGCCTATTTTATATTTTTTATCTTTTTCAGATAAACAGTACACTAGGAAATTAAAATCTCTATCAGATTTTTTCCTTTTATTGGTTCTTTTTAGTTATACATGACAGTAAAATCCATTTTTTTATAATTTCAGCTTTTTGTTAACAAAAATATAAATAAAACAATAACTTCCAGTAAATGCAATCAACCACTTTCATGCATTCAGCAAATGTTAATTGAGCATCATCTCATATGTGCCAGAGAAACAGGAAAACAAAGCACAGTTGTATAAAACTTTCCTGTCATGAAATTTGCTTTATACCATAATTGGTGGAAAGAACTCTTAACAAATACATGATACACCATGTATTGATGTGTACTGTGAACTAAAATCAAAGTAAGTAAGGGGATAAAAGGTGGTGAGGTAGGAAGTAGTATTGTAGATAGTATTAGTTAGAAAGACTCTTCTGATAAGGTGATAATTTGGCAAATACGTGAATAAAGTGAGATTGACAAAATAAGAAAGAGTCCTGGACAGAGAGAACATTCCACAAATATTTATTGATCTCAATCGCATTAGCTGCATTATTCTGGAAACAATGTTTGTGATCCAGTTTTAGAGACAAAATTGGCACATATAAAGTATGTGTTATTGAAAATGACTGAGTAAAATAGGTGAGAAAATTTTACATACTGAAGACTGTAGCATTTCTTCAGGATAAAGAACAATCTTCCACCTTAGTTGTCTTAGAAAAAGTTTCAGACCTTTGAGAAATCACTCTCTGAAGGCATGACCTATGTCTGCCATTCAAGCTCAGGACAAGCAACTGTCACTTAGTAGGTACTCAAAGGAACTTTGATGAATAAGTAAAATAAATGGAACCATCTCATTAAAGGTATAGCACAAGAGAGATGAAGAAATAATAAACTATATTTGAAAATGGAATCCCCAAAATGGTGAAGTATATAAAATGTAGAAATTATGTTATATATGTGGGAAGCACAGAGATAAATTAAAGAGAAATGCTTTTTGGCATTCAATATATCCATATCTGATCATTAAATATTAATACTAAATTCAAAATTATTATGAAGGTCAGAATGAAACTATATATTTTGAATTTAATGTTAAAGGCATAAAATATAGTAACACTTGGAAGAGAATATCATAAGTTAAATAGTCAATTTTTTTTTATTATTTTGAAACAAAGATATCACACAGCCTTAAATGCTTATTCTATTTCATTAATTAGATATACTTTCTGAGTATCCATTTGAATTTTAATTAAAATTAAAATATGGAAAAAAATGAAGACTCAAATTAAACTTTTTGTACTTTCTTGAACTATTTCCTAATACTAGTAACAAAACAAAACAAAAAAAATTTTAAGTGATAGATTCTAACTTACAACAAGACAAATATAAATTGTTTTTCTCATGTATGAAATCCAATTTCATTTAATTTATGTTCTTTATATTTTAGCTTATAATATATACATTAACCATTACACAATTTATTTTCTTAACCAAACATCATTATGTACCTCAATAAAAATTACTAAATGCAAATTATAGTACTTTTATTGACTAAATGAAATCAATTTTATTTAAAACAAAATCTTTTAACATAATTCAAATATCTTTTATGGTACCAAGTATAGTGTTTGAAATTCGATGTTCTTAATATGTTTGCAATATAACATAAAGGTTATAATATGCACATGTGGTCAGAGTCTGAAAATTTTAAAAGCTGCCTCTCAGGATATATTTGATAAGCCCATTAGGATTATAATATTTGAATTATGCTTCTTAAACACTAGACCATAATAGTATTAAAATGAAACATAAACTATACAGATGGTTCTTTACTTAGAGTTGGGAAAGTCTCACTGTCCAAACATGAGATAATAGTTTGGTGGATTTGATTTGAAAAACAAAGAGGGCCAGTCCATATTTATGAAATTCTCTGCCCACTGTTGTATAACTAAATAGTTGTGTATTCTAGCTGATTTCAGTTGTGACCTGCAAACATAGGTGCAACTGGGAACTGCAGTATATCTAATACTTTGGGAAATTTTCAAGTAAATTTCTTCTTTATGTTTTAACTGACAACAGAAGATAAAGATTGTCATACATACGAATGTCACTATAAATTAGAACTATCTATTGTTCTACGTGCAGACTAGACAAGCTAGTACTGGAGTTTAAAGACAATTAATCTCTGCAGGAGAGCGTATTCTTCATGTTGTAAATTGTTTTACATTTTCATATACAAATTCTGGTATCCAAGACCAGTAAAATGAACAATGTTAGGACTGTACTATTTTATCTAGGACAATCATTAGAATTTAAGAACATGGAATTAATAAATGGATGTAACATCATCTACTTTCTCAAAAAATTATACTTTTTCATGTAAAATACTTATGTATAGGCAATTTTGACAAGAAAGTGTTATAATCAAAAATATTATTTATATTTTTAAGTACAATGTTTTAGGATAGTAGTCAAGTGGCACATATCATTCTTTTCATAATCAATTTAATACTTTCAATGAAAATCAATCTAGCAAGCCAATCCCTCAAATTTAAAAAAAACAAAACAAAAAGCCTAAATGGTGTAGGGCAATCACTGCTTTGAAACTCAAAACTTTTACTTGGGTTTGGCTTAACATAATACATAAAAACTCAAAACTATTTGTTTCATGGGGAATTCAGAAAAATAATAACTATTTCAAAAACTTATTGTAAAGAAATGACAGTAAATAGACCCAAACACCAACTAACTACAGAGCTGAAATTCTGAATTAGAAAGCTTTTCTTTAAAAAAAATCAGTACATTCTAATGAAGATTATGCCTGAAATACAAGTATTGACAAGGAAAAATTGTTTTCTAAACCTAAGAAGATAGCAACCATTAATTTAACTCACCCTCCTATAACATTATTGCCCAAATAAAGAAGTAATCGGCTTCAGTAATTTGAAATAAAAATGTAGAAGTTCTCTTAACAGTGCTTAAACAGACTTTAAAAATATATCTGAAGATTTCATATTTTATTAGAAAAATGACATTGACAAAAATAATAGCAAGAATCTGAATATAATTGGAATAAGGTATTATTTTTCTGAGTGTATTGAATTATATCATGTTGCTTTTGTTGAGTATTAAGAAAGAATGATTGAGAAATAATCTATAAATGCTTGTGATTAGAGAAAAGTTGTCAGAATGTCACAGGCACTGAAAGGGTAATGACAGAGGGTGGAAAAAATGAATTAAATCTCACTTTTTCTGCTTTACTTAAAGATTGAATTTCTGAAAGTTTTTATTTGACATAGATCTGCCTTTTACAGTTTTGAAAGCATCTGACATTTTCTCTAACTTGAAGTACAACATTTAAAAAATATTTTTCCCCAATGAAATCACATATATAATTATTTTATATAAAATAATAGCTTCATGGATAAACTTAATACATTCAATATGCAAAAATAAATTCTGTAATGAATAAAATAAAATTAACGTTTAAAATGTGTTATTAAAATGTTTAAGAATGCTAAATATTTTATTCATTTAATTAAAAAGGAGTGCTCTAAATTTTATCATTGAAACCCAAGGAACCTAATGTTTATGTACATTATGTCAGATGCTAAAGGTTAGTTGAAACATTATATTGTGAGTAGCAAGGGGTAATTTACACTAAGGAACATCTTTGGTAGTAACACATCTAATTTACTACATAATTTAGTACATCTAAATCGTTACATCTAGTAGTAATTTCTGATATCAATTTAACAAAACAAAATGAAAAATTCTTTGTGACTTTACCAAATGCATTTTACAGAGCTGTTCAGTTTTATTGAAATAGCCAAATTATTAAAGATTTGAATTAGCTAATTTATTCCCTTGTTTAGAGTTTGAATGCTTGATTTTTTTCTTACTAATTGTTTTTGATGAATTTCCAAAGCTTTGGGGGAAAAAAAGCTTTTACTTTCAATCTTTATTTTGAATGAAATTATTTTCATGTCAGTTAATCTCTTGGTACAGTCATCAAAGCAGGAAAAAGTCTTATTTGCATTTACAGAAGACAAAATAGAGAAGCCAAATACTTGCTTTGGGGTGCATGCATGAATTATTTCATTCATTCATTTTCCAATCAATCAAAACATTAATAGTACATATCAGATCCTGCCCTGTCTTTCAGGAGTACAGAAATAAGTTGGGAAAAGTTTTGATCTGAAAAGAAGAAGGAAAAAAAAGAGAGAGATCTTCTCAAGAGTAGGAAATTCATGTTTAAAAACAAGTTACAATAATATTGTATAGGTGTAAATAAGCTATATTAATATGAATATAATCTAGATACAGGAATGAGGTGTTATTACCTTACCAAAAAAATAACTCAACTTTATCCGTGGAATAAGTCTACCTAAATGAAAATATTGATTGTGAGAAAAATTACCGTAGATGCCACACTTTAGTACTAACAAAGAATGACTACATTTTATTGAGTACTCACTGAGTGCCAAATTTTCCACTGGGAACTTTAAATGTATCCTTATAGTTCTATGAGTAAGGTACTCCTATTAAGCTCTTTTTCCTACCACTTTAAGGGTAATAAAGAGAGATTTGGTACTGTGATCTTGGTAACACAGTAAAAGGTGGAACTGAGATTTGAAAGCTCAAGCAATCTGGGTGCAGAGCCCCTGTGTTTAACTAATACACAATACAGAGAAACTTTACCCATTCTGTATAAAAATAGAAAAAAAAAAGAAAATAAATGGGAATTTTCTTTTGACATGGCATAATTAGAAGAACCAGATAACTTTATATAAGTGATTAATTCATAAGTTACTATTCAGAGTTGTTAAAGATATCTACCATAATCTCGCAAAGCTAAACTTTTATTCAATCAGCATGTATTTATTGAACACTTGAAATATGCCAGGCATTGTTCTGGGCTTCTGGGAATCATGGAACAAAAACAGGTAGGCATTCTTGCCTTTTTCAAGTTTATATTATAGGAAGCTCCTATTCTAGTTAGTTTGTATTAAAAACAACAACAACAAAAACATGACTGACAATGTTCAAAATGATTTATTTGATACAATATTTCTACTATATAAATATTCTAAAATTATTAAAGAGGCCTAGAGCAGAAAAGAGACATCACAGGCTAGTGTAGAATCTTTCTTAGCAACCATCACTTAGAGTTAGTAATAGTTTCCCATATCTTTGGGATAACTATTAAATTTGATGTATCCATTTGCCACATTGGTAATTTTACAAATATGAAGCATTATAAAATTTTGAAGACACAAATCTCTGAGTTTTATACCCCAAATTGCTGCCCAGCAACTCTTTAAAGCCATCTATTATTTATCATCAACTAATCAATCAAGGGTGTTAGTTGCCCATCTCTACACATATGTATCTTGTCCCCTTATTTTCATTTACCTGTTGTGTCTTGTTGCTCTCAGACATTGAGAACTGTCTATTCTGATAATAAAACCATCATAACAATGAATGACAACACATAAGTGCTCATAAAGCTGGGTAGATGATCAAATTTCAATAATTGAACATTGATATAGTTTGTGTATTGGCGTTTAATATTAAAGTTCTCAGAAATCTTTTGTAGTTGTTGTTTTATTGCTCTTTAAAAACCAGAAGAACTGATGTGAGTCTGTTTGACCCTGGGCTTCCTTTTAGGCAACAATGACTGTAAACCCTAGGTTGGTCTCCAACAATAATCCTTAATTCATGCTATTCTACAGAGCCATAAGGTGCCACTTATTTCTGAGTTCCAGAATAATTGGATATCTGGTATTATGATAAGACCAGAAGAGCTGTATGTGTTTTTCTGAGTTGACTGAACAATCCCTTGTGGAAGAAAATATGTCACCTCTAATTTCCTATTCCTAAAAATAATTTTCATAACCTTTATTTTATTTTACCCTTCATTCTGACATAAGATTTTTTTGTTGTTGTTGTTTCTACAGTAATTTGGAGTGAGTTTATGAGAGGCTAGAGTGACAGAATATTCTATGAGTTCACACACACACACACACACACACACACACACACACACAAAACATTCATTGCAGATAATTTAATTGAGGAAAATATCCAACCTGACATTAAGTAAACTTTACTGATTTTTCCAAACATACCCAGAAATTCTGGAGGTGAATTACCATAATATTATGTATAGGTCACAAATTTCTTCTAACATACAGGAAAAGAGATAAAGTCTCATCCTTGTGTTAATTTATCTATAGAATATACAACATGTCAAATTGAGTCCTGGGAAAAAGTAACTTTACAAATTTTTTTTCTGTTCATATAAATGTTTTACATATGGCTTTATTAATAAAAGACTATATATAGAAGACACACACGCACCTATAACAACATGTGTCTATACATATACATATATATATGTGTGTGTGTGTGTGTGTGTGTGTGTGTGTATATATATATATACATATATATATATATATATGTATATATATATATATATATATATATAAAGTGTGTCCCTGTTACAGGAGAAGTCTCTGTCAGGGAAGTATGTGCCAAACAAACCAATTTAAATTCAGCCAGTCAGCAAACAGGAAAATCTGTCAATTTGCAAGTGTATATTTTGCTTTCCTTGGACAAACAATGCTCTTCGTCTGTTATAAATGACATTACTTAACTTGACATAACAAGGAGCTTTATACAAGGCTCTTAGCAGAAGAAGCATTTCTTTGATTAGCTTGAAGAATAGAAACAAGGTAAAATGGGTAAAAATAGGCAAAAATCCCCACTTAGAATAATACACAGAAAATATTGTGAGGGATGAAGAGAGAAAGAAATCATGTCTATGCCTTAATCTAGTCTGACCTACAAAAAAAAAAAAATGTGGCTATTTGTGGGGAAATCTTACCCTTGAAGACAAAACGTAGGAGATGTATTAATTGACTTATTGAATAATTTTATAAAATTTATCTCTAAAATTATCACAGATACGTTAAACAAGAAAGGTTTTATAGATTCATCTTTAAAAATAAATTGAATCTTTAAAAAGTATGAATTAACTTTTATTATTTACTATATACCAGACATATACTTAATATTTTAATGTAAAATTCTCACAAAAATCCTATATATATATACTGTTCTTAAATTCATTATTAAGGTAAAAAATTTAATACATATAAAAGTTTTCAATTGTCATTATCATAGAGATAGCAATTCACACAGCCTGGTAGTCTGTAAACATCTCCCTTTTAATCAGAATATGAACTCAAATCTTTGAGACACAGCTGTTCTTTATCATTATTATTACAAAACTGATGTTCAAGATTTTTATCATATTTTTCTTTAAAACATTTTTTTAGCTTGATATAAGCCTCTCCTTAAAATTTTCTTCTCATATTTCAATAAGCACTTCTTTTTACAAAAAAAAAATTGAGGGACAGCTCTTTACATTTTGGGAGACTTACCATGTGGGATGATCCTGATGAGGCTGCCCATCAGTGGACATTATTTACTGATAAATTAAAAAATGTGAATGTGTAACCGATGTGATTCTGCAATTTGTATGTGGGGTAAAAATGGGAGTTCATAACCCACTTGAGTCAAATGTATGAAAGATGATATGTCATGAGCTTTGTAATGTTTTGAACAACCAATAAAAATAAATAAATAAATAAATAAATATTTTAAAAAAGGAAAAAAAAATAATAAAATGGAATTCCCATAGAATCCCATGTTATGTTCACATTAAAATCAAATGAGCTCATTCTGATAAATGGAACAACACTGAAATACCAAAGAAATTAATGGCAATTATCTACTCATTGTAAAGGATAACTCATAATTATTGCTATTATACACACAAAAAAGTACATTTAAACAATTATCATCATGCATGCATGCATTTGGTACCATTAGAATGCTGATCAACATGGGTTCATTTGGCAATCACAACCAGAACACAACTCCACCAATTATCTGTGGTTCAGATTTGAGAAAAGAACAATTGAGTATGTTCTTGCAATTTTGTTAAGATATTCATAAAATAATTTTATTTCATGAAAAATCATTTTAAAGTCTGATGACAAATGGTATATGGTCGTCCTTTATTAGGGTAGGGCAGTTTTACAATTACAAGCCTTAAAAACTAAATATAAACTCTAAAATATTCAAATGTTGTATCATTGATTGTGATGAACATTCATTTAAAATCCTGTGTAATTTTGGGTAGAAGTATCTAATGGTGTGAAAAAATATGACAAAAATGAATGTGTGGAACATATATATTTTCAAGTACATTCTAAACAAATATTTTAAGGATATAGATTTATATATTTGGTAAATTTTCTTTTAAAAATCTTGATGAAGGTAATGAGTTAAATTCAGTACTCTCCTCTTATCTGCTCTTTACCCTCCACAGTTTCAGTTGCTTTCAGTTATTAGTTACCTGGGGTCCAAAATATTAAATGGAAAATTCTAGAATGCATAATTCATATTTTAAGTTGCACATCATTCTGAGTAGTGTAGTCAAATCAGACATCATTCCACTGTGCTCCACACAGGATGAAAATCATTCCTTTGTCCAAGTATCTATTCTGCACTCCCTGCCTTTAAGTCACTTCCAGCCATCTTTATTATCAGATTATCCATCATGATGTCATAGTGCTTTTGTTCAAGTAACCTTTATGTAGTAGCCTACTGTTACATTGCATTGCCTACTTCCCTTTATTTCATCACACAGGCATGGTATCATCTCACATCATCAAAAATTAAAGGGTGTTTACAGTACTCTAAGATAGTTTGAGATAAAGACCACATTCACAATACTTGTTACAGTGTAGTGTTTTAACTATTCTATTTTATTATAAGTTGTTGTTTTTATTCTCTTACTCTGCCTAAATTATAAACTTTATCATAGTTATATAGGCATAGGAAAATCCATAGTATATAAACATGGGTTTCAGTACTAATTGCAGTTTTAGGCACCCACTGGGGACTGTGGAATGTACATCTCATAGATAAGGAAGGGGATATTGTTGCATTAGTCAGCTTTTCATCGCTGTGCCCAAAATATCTGTCAAGAACAATCTACAAGAAGAAAAGCTTATTTTGGCCTCATGATTTCAGAATTAGCTGACTTCACTGCTTTGGTCCCAAGGCAAGGCACAACATCAGGGCAGAAGACAGTAGCCGATGAAAACTACTCAGCTCATAGTGGCCAGAAATCAGAGACAACAAGGAGCCAGGGACAACATATAATCACCAAGAGAACACCCTCAGGGACCTACTTCCTCTAACCATGCCCTACCTGCCTAATTATCACCCACTAATCCATTCAAATGATTAATACATCAAATGGATGAATCCACTGATTATGTTATAGCTCTCATAAGCTAACGATTCCCATCTCTGAACATTCCTTCTTTGTCTAACACATGAACTTGTTGTGGGATTCCTAATATTCAAACCTTAACGTCGTATAGCTATCATCTCTTCTCAGTTAAGTAAATGTAGTTGGAAACCCATCACGTGAAATTTACCCCAAAGGTAAATTAAAAGTCATCTTAACGGGATGCACACTTTTGTACAGCAGATCTCTAGAACTAATGCAGGCAAATTTTAGTTGTGAAAAGTTTATATATTCTTTGTTGCATAATTTATGGACTTTTCTAGTGGAATGTTTGTTAGAGATATTATTGAGGATGAAGTTTTTAATCAATACACCCACTTACAAATCATGAACAGCAAGAAGTGAAGCCTGAGCATCATTTAAAAGATAAAGTCCTAAGGTTTACAGGGTTTAACATGCACCACAAAGTTCATTTTAATGAGTTTCCATCACAAGCGAAATCCGGCAGTTCCATTTTGTTTTCCTCAAATCATTATTGACAAAAGAAACTACTCTGTGGCACCAAACAGACCTGTATTTGCTGAGTAACCTGACTCTTCTAGCACAGTGTTATTTCTGAATGTGACAGGATCTTCACTACAGCAATTTGAAAACTTCTGATGTCTTTTAAACCAGGAATATTCCTATGAGGATTCTGTACTCACTGAAAAGCTCTATTTGTTCTCATTTTAAATGATGAATCTGTTGGCTCTTCAGCAGAAAGTTAATAGTTGTATCATTCATTTCCCTGAAAACTTTGGGACTAAGAAAAAAAGTCAAATAAAATGTCCCACAGGAAAATTAAATGTTATTTATTTATGTATTTTAACAATACTGAAGAATGCATTTAGAGTTAAGCAGGTTGATTTGTTTTTACAGGAGTCAGGGATAGGTGGGGGAAGTATAGAGACTTTTAAAAAATTAAGAAAATTTCTGTGACCATAAATGTAAAAACCCCACTATGTTTTAAAGTTTCTATTTGCAGGAATCAAAGATAATTTGTGCTACATATTACTTGTTTTATATTATTCCATTCTACAAAGAACTTATAGTTATGTAGAATCCTGGTGGGCAGGTGGATTCTAAAGAAGGCCATCCACATCTGAAAGGCACTCCTACCTCTTTCTAAGGGTCTCCTGGCAAAGTAATTAATATTTCTGAGACTCAGTTTTCTTACCTATAAAAATTAGAAAAGATACAGTCTGTATATGGGGTAAAAATGGGAGTTAACAACCCACTTGAATCAAATGTATGAAATATGATATGTCAAGGACTTTGTAATGTTTTGAACAACCAATAAAAAATGAAAAAAATGAAATAAAAAAAATGAGAAAAGATACAATAGTTTTTCTTACTCAGAGATTTCTATTTACATGCTGTGTGAGTATAGCTGCTCTGTCATGGAAAACAGGGAGGCATGATAGAGCTGCAGGGCGCAGCTCTATTTGTGAGAGCAGTAGGGATATTTTGAGGAATTGGGGGCTTCTTTCTGACTGGGAAGGAAACCCCCTACAGGGGTTTGAACCTGATCATAGCTGCTTCTTGCGTGATATGTGAGTTCATTTGGTTCTTTTCCCATCCCATACTGCAGCTTCAGATCTACTTTCTTATTCTAATTGATCTCCTATAAGCATGACACAGTTGATTTGGGTTATCTGCTACCCCAGTGTTCTGCCAAGCACATAATAAACTGTTTAGTAAAATCACACTTTAATGCAAGATAATCTGTCTATTTGTTCACAAAGTGGATGCTTCTTTTATGTCACCACATTTATGCTCTTCATTTGTTATTTATTTTGCATTTGATATTCATGTGGAGTCATAGCAAATTTTAAATAATCCAACAAATCCTACTTGTATGTATATTTTTCATGAGTAAGCTTATTTTTACAAGAAGCTACTAATTATTCTGGCTGACGTTCAGGATTTGGAAGTATACTTGAAAGCCAAAGACAAATTTTCATTGAGAAAGTATATTCCATTCATGTTAAGGGTCATGTTTGAATGTATGTTGAAGGAAAGAAAAAAAATCTGAACATTTTCTATTCTCTATAGGATCTTACTTTAAATGTACTTATTTTGACACAAAATTTTATATGACGGAAAGGATCATTTGTCAAAATGTTTTCCCTTGCATGCTATTATTCCTGTTATATTCCAAATGATTGTGCCAATCATTTTGCTGAACAATTTGTGATTTTGAAAAGATATTCTATTATGAATGTGTTATATCATTTATTTGTTTCCTATGAAAAGATATTCTATTATGAATGTGTTATATCATTTATTAATGCTTTGAATCTTATAAAACAATACATTATAATATTCTCCACTGTTCACTTTCATTATTGATCAAAATGAGAAAAATATGAACTTGATTTCAAATCAATGATTACAACATGTCCTTTCTAGACACATGGCATGTTGAGCATTATCAAAACTATCTTTTGTTTATTGTATATATTTTCATGTTGCCTTGTTCAGTGTGGATTTAATAGATATAGAATAGTGATTTTTAAATCTTTAAATAAAATTTAAAAGTAATTTAAGTGTAAATGATAAAAATTATAAAGAATAGATAGAGAAATTGCAGGTTAATTAGGGTAAAGGAGAAATTTTTATTGTGTATAATCATTTAGTTGGAGGTAATAAGAGCAATAACTTCACTGGAATGCTATAAGGAATTAAATTTAATTCCTCATATAAAATGCATTGCATGTTGCTAATAAAATAAAACATAATATCATTTGTGATAAGATGACAAAAATAAAATCATAACATGATAATGACAATTTTTATAAATCAAATAGAAATTTCTCTTTAAGTCATTGATTTTTGTTAGTTTTTTTTTTAAACAACTTTCCTATGAATTTACAAATCCTTTATCTTTGTCCTCAGGGTGATTCTAATAATTTTGTAGAGAGCTGCCAAAATTTAGTTATTGTTCTGTTAATCATTGCTAATAAGAACAGAGAATTTTCTGGATGTCCCAGGAAAATTATACTAATTAGAAATGTCTGAATTTGTGCATCTCCTTAGAGATTAATTTATTCATCATAATCAGTTAATCACTTTTCTTTACATAATTAGATAGCTTGTGATGGAGAGGAAGACCCTTAGTTCTCTCAAAATGTATAAGACTATTTTAGCTGACACTAGGGAAACTGTTAAGACCTTCTTAGTATGTATCATCCACAACAGCATACTGATTAGTGCTGGTACCATTGTTCTCCCAAATAAGAATGGATTTCAAAAAATATTCAGGAAATTGACTCTGAAAAAATCCCATGTTTATACTGATGGGCAGTAATTTTTATTTTATGAATTATTCAATAACTAAATTAATAGAGACTCTTTATAAATACAATCAGTTTCTATTACTTTCCTTATTCAGCCCAACAAAGTAAATCCCTCCAAATTATATCTGAAGGAGAACAATATCACTACTGAATTTTTCTCCTTGTTCCTTAAAGAAGGAAATAAAAGGGGAGTCATATATTTAAAGTTGAGTAAATTTTCACGCTCTGTGTATCTCTCTCTCTCTCTCTCTCTCTCTCTCTCTCTCTATATATATATATATATATATATATATATATCGTAATATATATATATATATATATATATATATATATATATATATTATATATATTGAACAATATAAAGCCTAAAAATAGAATAAACAGGAATAATACAACCAAAATAGCAATCATTGTTTTATTAGAACACATGTTATTAGTATTTGGCAAGGGCAATCAGTATCATGTAATCCAAAATATCATTTTGTAAATTAACCAAATTAATGGGAAATAAACCTTGTTTGTGAGTACTTCATTTAAAAAGACCACTAAAATATAGATTCCAGGGAACAAAATTTCAACCCAAATGTATGAACTGAAAAGCAAGAAAAAATAAATATTCAAAGATTTTGATAAAAAATGAGGCATATCTAGATATTTATCTCTTAAATAGTTTGAAAATTTTGGCTAAAATAGGATATGGAAGTGATATCTCACTAAAATATTGGAAGATCATAAGTAAATTTGGCAGAGCAGGGGGCCTAAAATTTTTAAAGCATTATCTGTTCATTTCATAGTCTTGGAGGAGGGCAGAATTACTGAAAATAATTGAATGTTTCCAAAATATTTAAAATTCCCTTACTCAGATGAATATATTCAATCCTTATATTTTTTCCCACAAATTTTCATCAAATATTAACAAATATTTACTATTTTAATCCTTTTTCTATATTATTAAATTAATTATTTAAACATTTTGATATTTTAACATTTAATATTCATTAATAATAATAAAGTATAAAACACAAAAGACATTCTAGGTATTTCCATTCATTAATATAATACATACACAATTTAAAAACACTCTTTTTAAATCTAAGGGATACTATGCTGTTAAAGTACTTATTGTTTCACATATTTTAACAAATTTGTAGAGATAATATGTGAATATTATTGCCTCTGTACTAGCCTAATGTATTGTTTCTGTTTTTTAGGGTGACTTTAAAATTACAAACATATTCTTATTATAGAATATTAATTATGTACCTCATACTTAGAAATTTTAATTTTACGAGTCATAACATTTAAATTATTATTCTCTCTCCAGGCAAAAGAACAGGCATAACTGAAGATGTTTTCATATTAATGCTGACATAATTTAACACTGTCTAAAGTTGAAATGAAAAGGAAAAAAATCCTTTCTCTATCAAAACGAATTTTTCTTGACATTTCTGATCATTGTCATCACAGAGTCTTGAACAAACTAGAACAATATTACTGTGTACTAGAAATGAATATGAAATGTGAGGTGAAATGTGATTGTTAGCAAATGATTAGTCTAGTATTTTAAATACTCTTTTATCATAGCCCTATTTCATCATGGCCCACAGTTTGCTTGCTAAATGTTTCATAGTTATGGTAGTAAAAATAGTTATTTAAGAAAATATCCAGTCCTTAGGTAAATTCTTTGTCATATGCTTTTCTACTAATAGATGATAACAAATAACAATGATTCCTAAAACAGCATTTACTCTATGCCAAGTACTCCACTTTATATGTAATTTATATACTTTACTTGGTCTTTACAACAACTCTTTGACATTATTTCAATTTTATAGATCAGGGAACTGAATCTCACAGTATTTAATTGTGTTGGCTGAAATAGTCCTTCATTATTTGTCTCCCAGCATACATCACCTTTTCTGGACCTAGAGAGCCTCTAGGTGGGCATTGGGGACGATACCACCTTCTTTTCAGTTTAGTCTATGGTCTTGTAAGTTTACTCTCTAGTCAAGTCCCAGAAAATGAGAGTATGATCTGGTCTATGATGTCAAAATATCACCTTCCAGATGCCTAAAAGTAATCTCGGGTTTTGTCAGAAACAGAAATTCCTATCACTTTTCCACTAAACGTGAAGCTATGTCTAATCTCTGCAGCTACTGGAAGCCATGATGCTACCCTAGAAAGACAGAGGAACTTGCCAAAGAATGTCAGTTTAAACTTGTCTCCAACTACACTGAATCTTCATCTCTCTAAAACTTTTCAAATTAAGCACGTCAATTAATTTCCCCCCTTTTGCTTTTATACCTACTGAAACATTTTAGGCAAATTTTATAATGTTGTTCCCAAGAATGGTTAATATTTTCAATTTATGCTTAACTTTCTTTTCATATATCTTTAGTGAGGAATCATTTTCTAAGGACTTTATCCTCTTCGCTCCCTTCTTTATCCTTCCCTTTCATTCCCCCTCTGTGTTTCTTTCATTTATCCATTCATATACTCCTTTGCAAATGTATCATATTTATTGTCTAGCTTATATCATTGTGGTACTTCTCCTAGCACTCACAAGGCTACAAGGATGTCTGGGCCATCAATTACAGCCAGATCATGATTTGGGGGAGTGAATACAATATTTCACTCTACAAATAGAATTAGGTCCAGAAACACACACACACATACACACACACACACACACACACACACACACACACACAATGTAGATTAAATAAACAAATTAAAAAATGTAGATGACATAAATAAATAAATGAATGAATAAATAAATAAATAAATAAATAAATAAATAAATAAATAAATAAACAGAGATAAGGTAACATTGATCTGGAGCATAAGAATCATGCATGATCTGTAAATGTATGAAGTTTTGAGGGAAGACATTTTGGGCAGACAAAACATGTGAAGAAAATCATGCAGCATGTAGCAGGAAAATGGGATTTTTTTGAGGAAAAACAAATATTTCATTGTGCCTACTCACATTGGCTAGAATTTTTCAATGTGATCAGATGATTATTCCTTTTAAAATTGACCAAATATTGCAACAAAATAGATAATGGTTGTTTATTATACAAATTTAAAACTTGATTTTGGGTTTTCACAGTAGTGGTTGCCTAATTCCTCTAGAAGATAAATCCTCTACTAGAAACTCTTACTTCAGTTCATGAGGAATGACTTGGAACAACCACTGTATAATCATGATGGCCACTGGGAGTGGTGGGCAGTTTGGAAGTAATTTGAGATAAGCAGTTAATTTGGACAATGTCCTTGAAATGTTACTTTTACTGACCAGTTACATAGAACTCCAATATGTCCAATGTCCAGAACACCATTTCCCTAAGGAAAGTAATATGTCCTATGTAATTGAGCCATATGCAAATGGCTACGTTCAGGAGCACAGGGCGTCTGTGCTTGGCAGTCTGAGTTGTCTAAAAATCACAGAAGCATTGGCTCTCTGAGAGGTGGAACATTAGCTGTCATTTGTGGCTTATGCTTGATTACGTTCAGTAACTCTGCTTTCTAATATAATTACCATTAGCCACAAATTTAAAATTAAATTTATATTAATTTAGTTCCTTAGTCACACTACTCACATTTCAAACACCCAGTACCTATATGTTGATGGTAACTCATGGTTAGAAGCACAGATGAAGAATATTGAAGCTTTAATTTGATAGTATTGTTCCATAACACCCCAACAATGTGCTTTGAAAAGTATTCCTGTACATGAAATGCACCATTCATTTTGAGGATAATGCCTCCAGTTTGGAAAGAAAGTCTCTCTTCTTGGTGCTTATTACCCTGCATTCCTAATGAGGTTCCCTATGTATTAATTCTGTCTTTCAATGCTCAGCTCTTCATAAGACCAAGTTTATAGTCCTTTCTACAATGTGCTTAGATCTTCAATACAATATGTATTCACCAAGTTCCGCTTCTTTAGACACCAAATGTAAAAGAACATGCATTTGTGGCAATTTCAGAATGAAAAATATAATAGAAACTTAGGCATAATTATCCTTATTTCAACACCATAAATTGCACTTTGGTACCAAAAATGTTTTTGAACATGAGCCCTTTTTAAAAATGATAGGTCATAACTATAAAAATAATAGGTTATATAAGATCAAAATATAATTATGGCTGTTTATTAAACACATTTAAAACTTGGATGAGCCAGCACAAATGTTATTAGTATAATATTTGTATCATGGATACTCAACAGATATTGCATGAACTGAATTAACAAAGTAATAAAGTGATATAAGTGGTTGAATTATCATAATTTTTTCTATACTTGTCATGCCTGACAATCAAGACCTTAGAGCTCAAATTCAAACTCATATTCTAATTGCAATTAGAGATATTTAGTAAGCCCAAAGCTGGAAGAAGTTTAAAAGTGTATTAAAGGTATATTTTAAGAGAGTGGCTTCACCAATCAACTTCAAAAAGTGTAATGTTGCTAGTTAACTATGACAGCTCTATAAACTACTGTATCCCATGACTCATGGGCCTACTTAACATAATTTGCCTTAAGTTGGGATGAATCTTGAACATCTCTGTTTCACACAAGGAGTAATTTTTTTTCCCCTTTGGCTTCTTTTCAGACATTTCAAGATTAAAATAAATACTATAATGCTTTTCATAACAAATAAATATGAATTAGGAAATATTGTTTATCTCAGTTTAAAAGCAATGATAAATTTTATACTATGACACTGAATAAATTTTGATTCATTTATTTGGATCTCCATTCATTTTTCTAATTCTTTTCCAGAAAATAAACAGCTTAAGGCAAAAAAAAATCTTTATAATTTACAGCTCTATTATCAACATAATGTATGTCATATATAATGTAACTAATTAACACTTACTTTTGATATGCTGAGTATAGAAATTTGGAGTAGCTAGAATGCATTGGGACTTAGATCTTAATCTACTGATTTTGACATAGCCGGCATAATCCAACAATGATTTCTTTGATATGATGTCAAAAGCACAAGTAACTAAAGCAGACATAGATAGGAATACATCACACTAAAAAGGCTATAAAGATCAAAGAAAACAATATAAAGAAAAGGCACCTATGGGAAAGACGAAAGTATTTTCAAAATATATCTGATAAGTTGTTGATTTCTAAACTATGTAATATACTCCTACAATTCATTAGCAAAAAATAAGAACTCAATAAAAATGAACAAAATCTTGTCAAACATTTTTCAATAGTAGGTATATCCCAAGTATATTATGAACTACTTTAGAGTTGGGAGTAAAGCTCAGAGACAGAACAATTTGCCTAGCATTTGTGAGGCCTTGGATTGAAGAAAAAACAAAAACAACTGTATTATTGATCAAGACAAACAACTCAAAACCACAGTTTTAATATCATCTTACACCTGTGAAAATGACTATCATCAAAATAACAGAAATAAGTATTGGTAAAGATGTAAAAGTATTGGTAAAAATTGAAATTCTGCATATCATTGTTTGAGAATGTAAAACAGTGCAGCAGTTCTGAAAAATAGTATGGAATTACTAAAAAAAATTAAAAATAGACTTATCTATGATTCAGCAATTCCAGTGCTAGGTACATACCTAAAGACAGTTGAAATCATCAATGTAAAGAGATAGCTGCACTCCCACATTCATAACAACAGTATTCACAATAGCCATGACAAAAGATTAATATAATTAATATAATTCTGTGGAAAGATTAATAAATAAATATATGTTGGGGTAAAGATACACAATGGAATATTATTTAACCTTTAAAAAGAAGGAACGGCTACCATTTGTGACCATGTATAAACCTGAAGGATACCATGTGATGTTAAATACACCAACCATTGGGCAGATACTGCATTTTCCACTTAGATGAGATATCTCTAATAGTCAAGCCCAAGGAAGCAGATAATTTAATACTGACTTCTGTGGGGTGGGAATAGAGGAAGTAGACAGTTATCACTCAATGGATAAATATTTCAGTTGTTATATAAATGAAGTCTAAGGATCTTCTGTATATAGTGCTTATAGTTTACAATATGATACTGTGAACTATAAAATTGGTTAAGAAGGTGGATCTCATGATAAGTTTTTCTATAGTGTGAAGGAAGGAAGGAAAGATATAGATGAGGGGAGAGAGAGAGGAAGGAAGGAAGGAAGGAGAAGAAAAGAAAGAGTAAGGGAGAGAGAAAGAGAGGGAAGGGAAAGGATAAAGGAAGGGTGGGGTGAAGGTAGAAAGAAAAATACAAGACAGTACACAAAAATATTCTAGAAGGTTTTGTGTATGTCTCTTAACATAAATTGTGGTGATAATATCACAGGCCTTCAAATTTATCAAATTCAACCCATTAAAAATATGCAGTTCTTTGCATTTAAATTATAGCTCAATAAAATCATTAAAAAGAGTAAAAACATGGTATGTCTATATGAACAAAGCAAATACAAAAGACATTTGCATTGTTGTTTCTTAAAGAGTGCTCCACACAAATAAAAGCATATTACAAATGTTGTGAATGAATTCAAAGTACAAATTGGTATTACAAAATATACACTATTCATTATTTTTTTTTTAAAAAAACTTTGAAGTTGAAGCTTTACCTGAAAAATTTTGTAAGCACTGAGCTCTTCTTATGGGAAAATCTGAATTAATATATTCCTATATAATAAATTTTATATTTTTAATTTAACCCTTTGAAGGAGAAAGTCTTTACTTGATATTAGATTTGTAAATTTTAACTAAATTTTATTTATACCATAATACAAGATTCTAAATGACACATATTTTCTACAAACTTCTAGCTAAACAAATCCCAGAAATTTAATAAACACTTCCCTAATGGGCACAAAGTATGTTTGAGAAGATGTACTTTTCTGTTAACAAATTTTGTCACACAGGAAAATGCTGTCTGGATAGTTGCATTACAAGTATATGTCCACTTTTATATACAGAAATGCATGCACATTGCATATTAACATATATGTTGAAAATAAAAACATTTTATTATGAATCTATCAAGACTTAATAATCAAGTTGTTAGCTAAATTCATTCTATGAACATTTATTAATTTTTAATCATTTAACATCTAAATAAAAGTCATTTTCTAAGGATATCTTTTTAAAACAGGACACTTTAGTAATTGTTATTTCAACATGTCCTTGACTTTAGGACATGAACTCCTTATGAAGAGAGAATGGTGGGAAACAGATGTATGACTTCCTGCTTGACTAATTGACTTAACTTCCTGTTTGACTTCTACAAACTACTTATGGTTCACTTAGAATGATTTTAATTGGATCAAATGTTTTTGGTGAATCAAGAACTTTAACCGAAAAAGGCTACAAAAAATTGGAAATAGTACCAATACATGTACAAATATTCCTACATTATAATACTTAGTTCTTCTAGTCTTCTTAGGACTAACACTGTGAACAGAGTCTACACTGACCATGTACATCATAGAGTCTAAAACCGATGACTTTTTCTTGTGACTGACAGGGAGATATTAAAGATGCAGAAATAGAATATTTAAATTTTTACTTCAAACTATAATTCCTAGCATTGGTTAGAATGCATGGAAGAGAGAAAGAAATGCAGGATATTATTCAAAATAGGAGCATAGTTATGGATCCATAAAAAGGGGGTTTTACAAACCAGGAATAGGCAACACAAGATATTTTATTTATATTTTGGTGGACTAAAGATGCCAGTCATAACTTAATATGCTATAGAAGAAGTAAAAGGTAGAGAGAAGATTTCATTACCGGGCAGTTAATGAGTCCTATGAAAGCTTTTCTAAGAGATCTGTGTAATATCTGATATTATTTCTCTCCATTTTATTAAACTTCCTGATCCTCAGTCTCTTTGTAAAGCAATAAGCTTCACCTGAGGTAAGAAAAATGATACCATCATTTGAAAAGAGAATTTCATGATTCTCACACTATCATTAAAACTTCCTTTTCATATTATCCGTCATGGGTCAGCACTAGGGTATTGATCCTCTGTGAATCAAAATCTGTTAGGTAACACACAAAATATAATTCAATAATGGAATTGAACTCAAATTTAGAGCCAACAAAGTCCTGAGCTCTGGGCTGGCCTGGTCTTGCTAAGCATTCCAACAATGAGGTAGATGGATACAGCTTTCTACAATTGATTTAGCAGTAATGGAGTAATGGATTGTGCAGCCTGTAGGGAAAGGTATGCCTTGACAATGGATATTAGACCAGTTGGGAAGGGACTCTGAAAGAAATCTGCCACCATCACCTTTTTCCCTCCACCCCATCCACAGCCTTGATGTAAGAGCTTCAGTCCTCTAAGGGAGATCAGTGCTGAATATTACCACATTCCCTACACAAGCAAGACAGTGAAAAGAATTTTCAAACTACTGACGCACACACATGTGCACGCATGCCTCCCCCCCCCCCCCCCGAACAAAATCAACAATGACAAGAAGCCAAACCAGAAAGACAGTTAGCTTTATGGGAATTGCTTTCTCTTTTATTTATGTTTATATTGCATTTTTGAAAGAGGAAAATAAAGATAAAGGTCATGATAGCTGCATTAGTATGGATTGATTTGGCTCAGTGAACTGAATCCCCTAAATGAGAATTTCTAGAGTAGTTAAAATAGAAAGAACTTTTTAACAGGGACTTTGATTGATGACCATAACCTATACAAGCTTTTGCCTTAGTGATATGGTGAAGATGAAATGCTACAGCTTGTTTGAAATGAGGAATGGTGTTTATAAAGGACATTTTCTTCAGTTCGTTGGACAATGTAGAGCTTTATGAGTCACAGCAATTTCTGATTCTTAGTGCCTAGAATTCATTTCTGCTTCCTATTGTAAGAGCTACAGTCCTCCATTGAGGCAAATTTCACTAAATCTGTGCTTCTTCCCTTGGGCATCAAATTTAAAATCAAGTAAAATTATTCAATCGGTTACTTTTTTTTAATCAGAAAGGAAATAAAATTAATGATTTCCATGCAAGTTTTATTTTCCCTTTTTCTTCCACTGAAATGCATTAGATGGCCACTGGTCATTGTATTAGTGCTTTATGTATTTTCTAAGACCTTTCAATCTCTCATAGTTGAGAGATAAAAATAAATATTGAAAACTATTATAAAAATAATACAAAGCAAATAATATAAACACTTCATGATTTCCCTAATAATTTTAGAAACTCAGGGCCACTGTAGTTTAACCAGAAAGGACCATCAAGGTAATGGCTAAAAATATATATATATATATATATATATATATATATATATATATATATATATATATTTGTATGAGGGAATGTATGACAGAAGGATCTTGATCTCACCACAGCCTCTTAGAATGCACTTGAGGAACTAGCCATATAATTCTCTTATCCCTTGGAATATAAAGTTAGTCTATAAGAGGCAATTTCTCAATTTATAAGTAGTAAAAGATCCATCTCTAACAAAATGGCATAGTGAGGTCAAGGAGATTTATTGTTGGAATAGGTGATATATTTGAAATCAACATTTTAGTGATCAAACTGGATCAGTTAGTAAGGATATGAAGGCCAAAAGGTAACACTTCCCAATCAAGGGCACATGTACAGACGTTTTTACACTCTAGGATCTACTCTCTTAGATGTCTATGAGAGGACAGAATAACAATAATATCTAATTCAAACATTTTTGACCCTTCATTGAACTCCAATAAGGCTTGGATTTCTACAATAATGAATAAAAATTGTTCACTTATAGATCTATTACTTAATTATATATTGACATTCTATAAATTGAGCTATTATTCATTTTATTAAGGTAACTGTTAACATTAATTAATATTATTGTAACTGTTGTCAACTCAGCACTTTAGTCAGAATGTATCATGGTCCCATTTTAAAGATGAAATAAAAGTAACTGAGTTATAGAAGTTGATTATCTTAAGGTCATGAATTATTCTGAGAGAGATTGCATTTTCAAATCCAAATTACTGGGACTTTAATTTCTTCATTCTAAATTCTTGGATGAGTTTCTGATATCAAATATACTCAAGCATACATTCAATTAATATATGTTTGAGTGAGTAAATAAGTGAAGAGTGAATTAGTGGTAAAGTAGGCACCAGAACAAACATTCCATCATAATTTTCAATGAAGTGTTCTTTTTACTAATCATCACTGTTTTTTACCAATTTTTCTATTCTATTTATTTAAAATGTCTCCTGTTTTTAAAATTGGTTCATGTAATACCTCCAAAAATTGTTAAATGAAGCAAAATATCCTATTTCTAAAGAATAATAAAAATTATTTTAAAAATCCCTACTATTATTATTTTTTTTTGGAGGGGGGGTGGTTACCGGGGGTTTAACTCAATGGCACTTGACCACTGAGCCACATCCCCAGTCCTATTTTGTTTTTTATTTTGAGACAGGTTCTCACTGAGTTTCTTAGTGCCTCGCTTTTTGCTGTGGCTGTCTTTGAATTTATGATACTCCTATCTTAGCCTCCTGAGCTGCTGGGATTACAGGTGTGTACCACCGTTTCTGGCTCCCTATTACTTTTTAAATAATTGAAAAATACAGCAAAATCATGGACTGCACTCTTCCTTTTTCTCTGAGCATATAAGAAAAGAAAGAAATGCCAGGAATCATGTTCTGGCTTAATGAGAAAATTTACAAGATTGTATTGTTTAGAAAAGAGATATCAAGCCATATGCCTCTAATCCTGGGAGGCTGAGGCAAGAGGATTTCAAGTTCAAGGCAAGCCTCAGCAATTTAGGGAGACCCTAAGCAACTTAGTGAGACCCTATCTCAAAATAAAAAAATAGAAAGTCATTGTGGATGTAGCTTAGTGGTAAAGTGCCCCTGGGCTTAATTCCCAGTATTGAGACAGAGAGTGAGAGAAAAGAGAAATTCTGAGAGAGAGAGAGAGAGAGAGAGAGAGAGAGAGAGAGAGAGAGAAGAAGGGAAGATAAGAGGAGGAAAGGAGAGGGAAGGGAAAGGGGAGGTGAGAGGAGAAGGCAAGGAAAGGGATGAGACATCAAATTAGATATTACCAGGGCAACAAGTTTTACCAGTCAGAATCAAAGAGGGTGTTGAAGATAAGGCTTGACTTCACAGAACATAGCAACACTTTAGGATTCTTAGACTTGTTAAAATAACTGAAATAACAGCTGTACAATGCATAATGGTGTTGGGTTTCTAACAGCTGTAAAAAAAAAGAAAAAAATATTTTCTCCTTTTATAACACTGTTTTATTTCACTGAACTTAGTAGAGTGTGTAGTTTTCAAGACCAAGAGCTACAGCTTCCTTAATTAGCTCCAAGAGAAGAAATGGCAAGCCTAAGAAACCTGAAACTCACATGGCACAGAGAAAATGGCATAGAACTGCATTATTAAAAATCAGAATGTGGAACAGGCTATAATTTGTATCCACAAAGCAATCCCAAATATTCAAGCTACACAATTTTCTATCCCACTTCTGAACATCTTGACTATACCTTAAGCAACTACTTAACATTTTATTATATACTGTCTCCTAGTTTAGTATCCATTCTTTTCACCATGAGAACTGCTCTGCAGTGACCTCTTGCAGTACATCAAACATTACTGTGTAGGCATGGTCTATCAAACTATCTACTTTACTAAAGAAAAAAAATGAAATTATAAGATTAAATATAATATAGTTTGACCAATAATAGAGATTCAATTTCAGGAAAGCAATGGCTGTTAGGAAATACATCTAATCCTTATGTTTTATTTGAAAGGAATTCTCCTATTGTTCAATAGATAAGATTTATCACTGTTGTATGCACTAAAAAATTATTGTTTATCTTATGTTCTGTTTTAGAGCCTTTTCAAAATGCTTTGAAATGCAAAATTACTCTCATGAAGGTTATCCTCTAAAAAACATTGTTTACACATGAATATATATTAAAAATTAACTATGCAATAAAAGAACAGTCACTGAATAATAAAAGATTAATCAGTAATGAGATATATCTCACTATTTTTTCAATATTTCACTGAGCTCTAATATATAGTCTTTCCAAAGAAATAGCATAGTTGAGTGGAAAGAAAACTATGTCCAGATTAACATAAATCTGACTTCAAATGCTATTTTGAAAATCTACCTCCTTTGTAACATTGGATAAACCCCCATTTTCTCTTAAGATTCAATCCTCTCAAATGTAGGATAACATGTACTTATTTTTATTATTAATCAAAGTCTTCCAATGAGAATGTCTGATGAGCATTGATACTTTTATCAGACCTTAAACTTGGTAGAAGAAAATTCAGCTTTTACTAAAATGTGTGAAATCTTATTATGGATAACTCTATAATTCTTTCATGAGTTTTATGATATTTAAGAGTACAATAAACACTTATATAGTTTTGTGCAACACACTTTGGGACAAAAAAACCTAGATTATCTAAATATGCAGTGGTACCTATCATTCCAGCTACTTAGGAAGCTGAGGCAGGAGAACTACAAGTTCAAGGTCAGCCCAGGTAATTAACAAGACCCTGTCTCAAAAAGAAAAAAAAAAGTTAAATAAAATCAAAAATAAAATAAAACCACATACAAATAAAATAAAAATCCACCAAACAGACAATATATAGTTTTTGTATTTTAAGATCAGAAAATAAGTCCAATCCTTTTTCCTCCTCCTCCTTCTCTTTGGTACTAAGAATCTAGGTTACAGGATAGTACTTTACCTCAATTGTGTTCTAACCATTGAAACAATTAGAACAATTAAGACAAATTGTCTCGAAATAACTGTTCCCAGAATTAGGAACAACTGTTCTATTTCAAAGATGTACAAAGTAAACAAAGCCAAATGAAAGGACTAGCTGAACTACCCATGTTCAAATTATTATTTCCAAATTTACCAATTAGAAAAGGTCTTCCAACAGTTTTCCTGAAAAAAGTAACTGATGGGATCTCAAAGGGGCATGTTCTCCAATAATTGTGAATCACCCATTTGAATATGTATCCTGGGATCATAAAATAACTATTCCTATCATAATCTCCTCACATGTGAGCATATGGGTGAAATTCGTTTCAGGCTAGTCAGATTTTGCATGATATGATTGTGTTATTGCTAATGCAAAGTTATTTCTATTAAAATTTATAGAAATACTCGTGATTTTTTACAACCTTGGAATTGAACGCATTCTAAAATTAATTAAATGACATATTAAGGAATATATTCAAGATTGTTTTGGTTTCTTTATATTTACTCCTTATTTTAACCAAATAACTTTCTAAAAGTATATCAATGAGCCTAACCCAAGAACTAAAATATATCTGCTCAGATATATGCTAGGCAAATCATAGAATTTCATTAGAAATCATTTATATTGACTAAAATAATACAACTCATAACAATATTGGTATACTTTGCTAACAAAAACAACAACAACAAAAGATCAGTTGTACAGTTGACAGAATTGAAATTTTTTCTATGTGGCACATTTTTTATTTATTAGACCTTAAATTTAAATATATAAATGTATGACACATATGATAAAATAAAATTGACTTCCACCCCAAATATTGTAAAATATAGTATCAAATCTAAAATTAGTCCAGATGAATTTTACATATATCTTTTGCCTTTTGTGATTATATTTAATTCTATTTTTCACTTTATCTACAAAAGTGGAAGTGTTAGTGAATATAAACTATAATAATTTAGTGCTGCATAATAGTGTTATTGAACATATTTAAATTTAACAGGCAAAGAAAAGGAAACAAGATAAGGAAATGTATAAATCTATATAAAACTGGACCCGTAGTTGGAAGTGGTATTGAATTTATGTCACATACTTTCTAAATGTTACTGTGGCGAAATATACAACATTATTTCTACAAGGATATAATTAAGGATAATAAAAAGGAAGTTGGGACCATGGAACTGGTAGAATGAAAGAAAATCTTGAAAAATAGTTTGGACCTAGATAGGTAACCAGGAAATTTACATACAAATATATTACAAATCAATCTATTCCTGTTTGGAAGTTTTTACTTTAATGCCAACATCATATAGTCAGGGTTTTCTGGGATTGACAAAATCCACAGGTTATACAAATGCAAGTTTAGAAGGCTTCAGTAAGGAAGAGACAACTGTCTTGACAAGTCTAGTCAGCTCTGTTCATATGCTAAGCTTAGAGTTATAGTGAGATGGCTCATACCCCAAAGAGCTATGTGGATACATGAAAGGTTGAATCAGAGCAATATTAACAGAAAATTGGGAATGTTGGTTTCCATCTTTACTTCCAATATTTCTAGGAGATTGTCAGAGAATATTACAATTGTTTTTATTTAAAGCCAAAAAGCAAATACCAGCAGGAAAAGGTATTTTAAATAATTCTTAGGCAAATGTTCTTTCCAGGCAATGACCCCTGTGGGTGGAAGAGACAAGACATTATGTATACTCAAATTATATGAACAAAATCTGAGTGAAAAAAAAATATGCAGTAATTCAAAATCTCTGGAGGCCAACAGACTCAAAACATATTTTTAAAAATATGTAACTCAAATTCTTCTCTCTTTTATCTGGATAAAGTCTTCTTCAAACTTTACTGTTCTTTTTTTGCGAAATTAAAGCTAGATACATTTTACACCCCCATCTACAGTTACTATTCAATGTTTTGTCAAATGTTTTTTTGTCAACATGAATTGATTAGCAAGGACATATCATATACTCAATTCACCATATATTCCATTCACCTCACCTTTGTGATCCAAAGAATGCAAAACATTCCACATTTTTCTGCCTTCTCTCTTTTTTCCCCATAAGACTCAGAGAGCTCTCTTTGTTCTCGATTTAGTAATTTAATTCACTTCTGTCAACCTTGACGTCTTTGTCTGTAAGTAATAAATCGTCCCATCAGTTTGTCTTTCAATATAAACATCAACCAAAATGGAACCAATGATTTCTTAGATACATAATTTTACCTAGTTACTTCTGATCTTAAATTTCTTAAGGTATAAAATGTGAAATCAGACCTGTATGCTTTTCAATATCTTATCTAGATATTAAGTCTGAGACCATAATAAATAAATAAATAAATTTCATGGAATGTGTAGAGAAAGGCTGCAGGAAATAATCTGGAAAAGATGAAAATTCTAGCACTAAATAAAATAATAACACTGAGTTGACCTTGTACTTACTTTTGGGTGCTGTTAAATGTTTGCTAAAGTGATATGAGAATTTTAAAGTTTGAATCATCTTGATACTTTTAAGTTAAGGTAGTGAAAACACTGGATGGAATAGGAGCAGGAGCAAAGAGGACAATATAAGGCATTCTCCTTTGACCTAATCAGTTGGATAATATAATGTACACTATGATGTTATAATTATGAGCAATCACCATTGTTTCCTTCCCTTATTAAACAAATTTAAAAAGAAAAACAGTAGTGAAACATGTAACTGAAACAGGTCACAGTACGTTTAAAAATAAGGTCTTTTCACCAAATGTCAAGGATTGTATGGTTTAGACAAAGTGAAAAACTGACAACCTAGAATTTCATGTGAAATTGTGACACTTCCAGAAACTAACTTACCCTGATGTGAAAAACAAGCTTCAAAAATGCTAATCAAGAGTTTCTTCCTAAAACATTGAAGTTATACATATTTGTGTTCAAATAATTCTATACATATGTAATCCTTAAAAAAATAAAGATAACACATTTGAAGATCAAAATGAGGCAGAGAAGTAAGGGCTCATGATGTTACTCTCTAAAACACTGATGATTGATTCTATATTAGGTAAATCACTCATCTGGATGCTTAGTGAATAAAACCTTAATCCATATGAAGTTCTAAATCACTGGATTTATTGAATTAAAATTTTTACTTGTACCTCTTGTTCAGATTTACCTTGTGACATTGGAAATATCATTGGGCTGCTACCTGACTCATCATGTATAACTTTAAACATCACTCACACGTTTACTTTAAAAATATCTGTGTTCTTTCTAAGTGCAAAGCAAATGGCTTGCTGTGTGTTAGATACAGTGACAAATTTAGACATGAGCCTCACTGAACTTATTATCTTGAAAGAGAGAGAAAAGTAAAATGTATAAATAATGTGTTCTTCGAGTTGTGTGAAGAACTATTATACAGGGTTGGAAGTGAAGAATGCTATAAAGAAGTTCAGATAAAGCACAATGCATGTTCAGAGAAAGCAAGATTATTTAAGGTAGTAATAAATGGAAAGATTTTGGATGATTTGAAATTTGACCTGGGCATAAAAATGCAAGTGGAATTTTAACATGGGAATAAGATAGAAGCATATTTCATGTTTCAGGTGTAGGCCCATTTTTACCAATAAGCTCTGTCTGGAATGTAAAGTACTAACAAATGAAAAAGAAAAGCACAACTTTAACTAAATTTGGTTCAAATTGTAAGAGGTGCAGATTGCCAGTGTTAGGAGATTAAACTTATTCTGTGAACTTTGGTATGACACTTAAGGTTTTTATGCAAGAAGGGACAGAAATCAGTTATTCTTTTGGGAATACTATTGGGACATGCATACACACACGCAAAGTGTGCATCTGTCTTTCCTAACTAGATGCCTAAAGGAATTCTAAGAACATTCTTACAAAGACTGGAAGAAGTATCTTACATTTTTCATCAGCAACCTTAGGTAGTACTCTTTACAACAACAGTAATAAAGCTTATAAACAGAAAAAAAAAAAAAAACTCTACCATAGCCTATTTACCTTAATGCTGAAACCATGCTTCCTATTTAAAAAAAATAGTTCAGATGACAGGAATGTAAAATAGGTGACAGTGGATTTTCCGAAGTAAATTAGTTGCTAAACATGTCAGTGTTAGGAAAAAGAGCAAGTTTTAGGGCTTGAAGAACTGCATTGCATACGAATAAACAATCCTGGATTAGTGAAAAATCAAATGGCTTAGAGCTGATCTTGGAGTGAGTCTCAAGGAGAAAATATAGTTAATTAAAAACAAGACCCATTTATCCACTCATTGCTGCTGGATGTGCCCTTTGCACTTTTATTAGTGTTCAGATTCAGTTTGATGTTCTCACATCCTCTGGCCTGTTTCCTTTGTGTCTAAATTCCTTCAAGCCAGCACTACAAATCTCAAAGAAGGCTTGTCAAAATCTGTTTTGTGACTTTTCTATAAGATTATCTTTTCCCCAGAAAAAATTCACACCAGGATTCCAGTTTGGGCATTGAGCTGCCTAATTCCACACTCAGCCCTTCATACCTGGTCTATCTTTGACACTTCAAATACTTTCTTGCTAGGAAGTAGATTCCCTGTTAATTATATTCACTCATCTTTGCTTCATCTTGTTTGGATGTCACGGAACGTGCCTGAAAATTATTTGTGTTCCTCTTCACTGTTTTACACCTGATAGGCACTAAAATAAAAAAAAAATTAAAAAAATACAAGCTATTAAATAAGTAGATAAATAAATAAATGGCCCCTTTGGGAATAAGAACAACCTGAGGGAAAAATGCTATTATTCAGTCCTTTTCCCAGACGTGAGTATTTTGAAATCACACCATCTTCTCATTTAACATTAGAACAAAAACACTTCCAATCCTTCATGTGGTTAGAAATCTAAACACTGCCAAAGACACATCTCTCATTTCACACTTCAGAAATGATGCAAGAGATCATTTTATTCCCTTAGGGCTTGAAATAATGGGTAGTCATGGCATGTGCTCTGGTCGGAAAAGACAACAGACTGCCTACAGTTTCTTTTAACCATACCCATCCGGACACCACCACATCATCACCACTAAAAGCTTCATTTTTTAACAGGAAGGGGGTAAAATGAGAACAAAACACTTGTAAATGTGTGAACAGTTCAGTAAATGTTAATCAGCCCTTGAAGGTGGAAGATAGCCTCTTTTGCACTCACCCAGGACTTGAGTACAATGAGCGAGGTTTTTCTACCCCCAAACCCAGGCTGATTTTGAAAATTTCTCTCTCACAACTTAATGTGTAAGATCTTAAATAAACTCTTCAGAAGGAAGATACAACATAAATAATGTTGCAGATAGGGCTCTGGATCATTTTTTTTACCTCCTTTTGTTTTTGTTTTACAGATTCATACATAAGTTGTGTTGATTTTTTCCTTTTACATAATTTACCAGTGTTGATGAATTCTGATGAGATATTTTCCCAACCACAAAAGATATAATTTTCTTAGTGGTAGACTCATGAGTTTATATAGGGAGTTTACAACAGGTAAGTAACTGATAATATTGCGTGAACTATTTTTTCACAGTTTTCTGTAACCTGGAAACTCAAGGGGTTGTGTAAGAACTGTGATGTTTCAAACTTGAGAATCATTTGCTTGTTTCTGAGAACTTGGGCTGGTTTCTTCCATTTTCTAAGCTTGTTTTGTTACCTATAAAAATGTGATGACAAACTAAGGTAGTGGGATGTCACAAGGATATAACTGCATTTTCAGTTACACAATAGGACTTTTTAGTGTGTTTTATTTTAGCCCAATATATATCAAATAGTTTAATGCAGCTTAATTAGTTTTATACTTCTAATAATCCAACTATGCGTTCAGTTGACTTCATCTTTGTTGAGCAAGACCCCTTCAGAAGCCAACAGAAAATTCTCTGAGGGTAAAATATATGTCTCTTAAATTAATTTTCACTGAGATTTATTAATTAACACAATTAGTATTAAGGGAAAAAACACTAATATTCTATGCTCATTTATGAAATATAGGTGCATAACTTGGTGTCTTCCCCATGACAACTCTTAAGGATTCTCAGTCTGTGATTTACTTCCATTGCTACTATTACAGAGTATGTAATCTAAACAGCAATCAACAAAGATATATTGAGTTTCTATAAAGTATAAAGACAGGAATCATAAGACACTTTCCACATAAGACACCATCGGCAGTGATACTCTGTGATAATGAATGAAGGTTCGGGGTAAATGTGTGGTTCAATTCTCATGTATGTCTTCTTATACATTTCGATTTTTAATCATATTTGTGTATAATATTTAAGTAACTAAAAGAACAAAAGAGCATCCACTTTTAACACGAACATGAAGGATATGATGCACAAACCCAGGGCTTTTGGTTTAATGCTTTGCTGTCACCATCTTGAAAGTCTTAATAATCATGGAACAAGGGATTCTGTATTGTCATTTTGCACTGGGCTCACTAGTTACATAGATGGGCCTTCATCTACATAAAGGTGGAATTATAAGTTAGTATATCGTTGGAAGGAAGTGAACAGTATTCAAAGTTCTTGAAAGAATTGATGAGCTGAAGAAAATGTTACCCCAAAATGTAACAGGAAAGGCTGCTCTCACCTTCCCCTCATCCTTCTTCTCTGAAGCCACTGTAAAAGGCAGGAAGGTCACCCTCTGTTCTTCCTTGAAGATGCTTATGGGACAGAGTGCTGCCCTAAACCTAAAGGGAAGGAAAGTCACATGAAGAATCTGAGCAAAAGTCCTTGCTGAGACTGCAGTTTATCGCTATTAGGTTGTACCCTTCTCTCTTCCAGCTAAATTTCTGCATGACTGTCCATAAACATGCACACATTTCCCTATCTCTTTAGGTCTTTATTTCTGCAGTCACCCAATCTGCACAAAATTTATTAAATACATTAATGGATTTTTCTTTCATTAATCTTTTTTTGTTGTAAGGGTCTCAGCCATGAACCTTGTGATGAGTAAGAAAAAGACATTACTTTTTCTCCTATACATTAATAAAAGTAAGAAAAAAAAAACCCCAGACATTCCATCTAAACAAACAGGTTGCAGCCGAATAAAATAAAATCGATAACAGAAACAGGTTATGCAAAGCATCTTGCTACTGCTGCAAAGGGTCCTGTCTCTAATTTGTCTTCACTCACATTGAAATAGGGCTGATCTCTCTATTCCAACCAAAAGATGTGATTAGAATTCTATAGTCATAATGTTTTTCCACTTTGGTGCACCAACATTTCTCAGTAGCATCTGTTCACTGGGATAGAATAGGTTCTTAAGTGCAAATTCATACCTATTAGTAATCAAGAGTGTAGGCCTTTATTAACTTAGCAAAAGTTAATTCGTCTCTCCTTTAAACTTAAAGCTTCTGACCTTCTAATATGTGTGTGCTATTGCCCTTTTGAAGAACCCCTTTGGGGACTAATCGTGTGTATAATTCATGCAATAGGAACAACTTGTTGTCAACAGACTGACAAGATACTGTCAGATGGGTCACATTTGAACTTAATTGGTAAGAATTGTCAAAATCCCAATGATGCTTCTGAATGCAAGAGTTTATTGATCCGAGCTACCAAATGAAGTTGCATGAAGAAAAGCGTACCACAAAATCTTTTTGAAAAACAGTATATATCAACCCTCATGTACAAACTGTTGAGAACCTTCACCAATGACCTCTTTATACATGCCCCTTTTAAAAAGTTCACATTTTTTTGATATGAACATGTGAACAGCATGCATTGTGCCTGGATTTTCTTAAGAGAGAGACTGAAACTTGCGCCAACTGACTGAGGAAGCCAAGCTCTTGCAGCTGACTGTTTCTGCAAACTGATCTGCAGAGCTGCCATGGTGGCAAATGGCACTGAGAGGCACAAGAAAGTGGGACAGGAAAAGCACTGGGCAAGACACAGAATGATTGATGGCGTGCCTCTTTTGCTGGGTGCCATCTGTTGAAGACTACAAGGAGATAGATGAATAGAATATATATTTTTTAAATAACTTGTTACTTTTATGAAATCAATCAATGTAATAGAACTTAAAAAGTACATGTTGACTTGCCCTCTCAGATTCCAGCCCTTGTCTGCCTTCGCCTGTCAAAAATATTTTTGGTAAGTAAAAAGGAGGCCTTATGCCATATGTGTTTTAATATGATAATTTTTAAAGCTTTTATTTCATTTTCCTTCCTCAGTTGAGAAAAAAAATCTATTTCATAGAGTGTATGCCAAAAATCCCTTGAAAAAAAAAATTCAGAACAAGTGGTTTCCCATTTTGTGGTTGGTTATTTCCTTCATGGACATTCCCTAGGGTTCAAAGCTATAATTTTAATTTAGAGTGGAAAATGAATAGTCAAAATGTACTAATACTACTGTGAATTTTAGATATAGGGCTAGTGAAAACCTTGTTCTACCTTTCATTGACAGCTTCTTAATTTGACTAAGGTTTCTTGATAACTTCTATGTTTATTAAAACCTATTCTAATTCCCAACCCTTGAAAACTATCTCCCCTCCTTTTTTCACCCTTACAGAGAAAATAAAAGGATTTTATGTCTACACTTAAATCCACTGTTTAATGTTTGAAGTATTAAATGACCATCAGGATATTTTTCAATGATTGTGATCAATGCTTCTTATAAAAGGAGTATGTTTCAGAAACCTGATATATTGATGGTAAGGTCCAGCCTATATTTCACATGAAAATATGCACAGTTGCTGATGAAGGAAAAGTTGTGTTGACATTTCCATAAGGAATTTGCATAAATCTCCACAGCAATAGGACTTTAAATATTCCATGAATTTTTTTCTCCTGTAAGTCAAGTTCCTACAGTGATTTAAAATAAAATAGATTGTCTGTGCTACAAAATGAAAATTCACATATATTCAATTGCATGGGTTAGAAAATGGATGTGAAGAAGACATTCTATTCACTAACCCATTTCTTGAAAATATGTATGCTGATTTCAAATATTTTTGTGGGTAAGTATCAATATTAAGATAGCTTTTTTAAAAAATATATATATGGGTTTGACTTGGGCACTCATCCATGGAGCCACATCCGTAGCCCTATTTTGTATATTATTAAGAGACAGGGTCTCACAGAGTTGATTAGCACTTCACTTTTGCTGAGTTTGGCTCTGAACTCACAATCCTCCTGCTTCAACCTCAGCCTCCCAAAGTAGCTGGGATTACAGGCATGCACCATCACATCCAGCAAGATCACATTTAAACCATAGAAAATTTATGTAAAGATGAGATTGATGCCATTAAAAGAAAGTTGAAATTTGCTCAATTTAATTAATACTTTATAGAGATTATAACTTTGTTAAAAAACAAACTTGTCATAGGTAGGTAATTATTCCTAGAGAATTAATATTTATTAATGTCTTTAATAAATTTATAGAGATATTTTCGTTGGGACTTGAAATAACCAGCATATTGTATGAGTTTGGACAAAATCTAAGTCCAGTTTTTTTTCCTGTTCCTAGTATTTTGACAACAAAATGGAGACCCATTGAGATCTATCATAAGGCTCTTATAATACAGAGGAAAAGAATTAAACCATCAAAAATAAAAATCTGCAAGAAAATAAAAACCTATCTGTGTCCCACCAGAATGATGAATTAGAAGGTTTTTTTTCTTCCTCCAGATACAGTAATGAAAGACATTTTAAAGAAATATTACATGTGAATGGAAATCAAGTTCAAACCCTGGTCCTTTACCTTCTGATGTTAGTGAGTCTTACAGAACATGTCCTGGTTCCAGTTTATTCTTACATATTGAGCTGTGCTGGAATTGAGTCTTATCAAAGCAGTCAATAATATTTTCCAACATTAATCTGGACTTATCTATTAATTCATCAAATATTTTTTTTCTGAGATCCTACTAAGTGCTCTGCTAGGCAGCATGTCACAATCTCGTCTGTGAGATACAAAAGACATACTCCACTTCTACCATAGGAAAGCATTAAGGAAAAAGTAGGAAAAGAAAAAAAAAAGGAAATCCCATTCCAAACAGATGAAATGCATTTTCCTGCTGCCCTACCCCTAATAGCTTGTTTATTATTAGCACTATAAATTAACATGGATATATATGTAAATAAATAATTGCTATTAATTTTGAGAAATAAACAGAATGACAATATCATATAGAATGTATACAAATGTGAGATCCCCTCCAGTGATCTGCTTGTGTTTGTGTTTTCACAGTGGGAGTGTTGCTTTAAACGTTCCATTGAGCATTTTTTCATGTACTTGTTGATTGATTGTATGTCCTCCTCTGTGAAGTGTTTGTTCATGTCCTTGGCCCATTTGTTGATTGGGTTGTTTGTTTTCTTATTGTCTAATTTTTTGAGTTCTTTGTATACTCTGGATATTAGGGCTCTATCTGAAGTGTGAGGAGTAAAAATTTGTTCCCATGATGTGGGCTCCCTATTTACCTCTCTTATTGTTTCTCTTGCTGAGAAAAAACTTTTCAGTTTAAGAAAGTCCCATTTGTTGATTCTTGTTATTAACTCTTGTGCTATGGGTGTCCTGTTAAGGAATTTTGAGCCCGTCCCCACAATCTGTAGATCGGAGCCAACTTTTTCTTCTATCAGACACAGAGTCTCTGATTTGATATCTAGCTCCTTTATCCACTTTGAGTTGACTTTTGTGCATGGCGAGAGGAGGGGATTCAGTTTCATTTTGTTGCATATGGATTTCCAGTTTTCCCAACACCATTTGTTGAAGATGCTATCCTTTCTCCATTGCATGTTTTTAGCTCCTTTATCAAATATAAGATAGTTGTAGCTTTGTGGATTAGTCTCTGTGTCCTCTATTCTGTACCATTGGTCCACCCACCTGTTCTGGTACCAGTACCATGCTGTTTTTATTACTATTGCTCTGTAATATAGTTTGAAATCTGGTATCCCTATACCACCTGATTCACACTTCCTGCTTAGAATTGTTTTTGCTATTCTGGGTCTTTTATTTTTCCATATGAATTTCATGATTGCTTTATCTATTTCTACAAGAAAACAAATACCAAATGTCTTCTTTGATATAATGAGAGCAACTAAGAACAAAACAGGGAGGAAGAGCAGGAAGAAAAGTTTAACATTAAACAGAGACATGAGGCGGGAGGGAAAGGGAGAAAAAAAGGAAATCACATGGAAATGGAGGGAGACCCTCATTGTTATACAAAATTATATATAAGAGGTTATGAGGGAAATGGGATAACAAACATGGAGGGAAATGAATTACAGTAGATGGGGTAGAGAGAGAAGATGGGAGGGGAGGGGAGGGGGGATAGTAGAGGATAGGAAAGGTAGCAGAATACAACAGTCACTAATATGGCAGTATGTAAAAATGTGATGTGTAACCGATGTGATTCTGCAATCTGTATTTGGGGTAAAAATGGGAGTTCATAACCCACTTGATTCTAATGTATGAAATGTGATTTGTCAAGAGCTTTGTAATGTTGTGAACATCCAATAAAAATAAATAAATAAATAAATAAATATTAAAAAAAAAAACGTTCCATTGAAAGCCCCCATGTTGACCAACTCACCCAATCTGCTCTATTTTTCTCTCTAACTAAAGGAACATGCGGCTTTGAGAAGTGGGAAGAAGACAGTGATGAACTGGAGAGAAAGTAGTCAGAAAGGGGAGGAACCAAGTATAGAGTCTGGTAGACAGAAAATAGCATAGCTTTCTACCAAAGTTCAGGGGTACACTTCTATAAGATGTGGTGGTGAATGCTGGCTCGGATCCCCCCTGGCCCCCGGGGCTTGGCGTCAGCCCTGGTTTCTTGTTGTGCACGTCAAAGAGGCCAGCTCACAAGGCCTTGAAGGAGCTCACAAGGCCTTGAAGGGTTTGTGGTGTCTGTTTTCATATTATTCAGCCTATAATGGTCATGTGGGAACGTCCTGACCTGCTTGGGTCCGATAAGGCTCCTGGTTGAAGGCTCATTATGAGTCGACATGAACCACCTGTTTTCCCCTCCTCCTTGCCCCCGCCTACTAGTGGCTTTCTGTTCTATCTGAAAGAAATATATAAGTATGAGCTGAGATAATAAAGACAGAGTCTCCCCCTGGATGAAGAACCTTGGTGTCCTGTGAATTCTTTTAACCCCGACGTCTCCCGCCGGACTCGGTCCATTTCGCCGCACGTGGCATTTGGAGGTTCCTACCGAGATCGCGGAAGGTAAGCGGGCGGGGCTCCCTCCACGAAGAGGGAGGATTAATAGCCTTCGTAAAGAGAAGGGGAAAAATAGCCTTCGTAAAGAGAAGGGGAAAAGAAGCCTTCGTAAAGAGAAGGGGAAAAATAGCCTTCGTAAAGAGAAGGGGAAAAAAAAAAAAAAAGCCTTCGTAAAGAGAAGGGGAAAAATAGCCTTCGTAAAGAGAAGGGGAACACACACACACACACACACATACACATACACAAAAAAACTTTTTTTTGCTTTGAAGCATGTTTATTATTTTGAGTAGGTTGGATATGAGACATTAATATACATTTAAAATAAAGAGTTGATCCCACTCCTGTTAATAGGTAGCTTGAAAAGTAAAAAGAGCAGTATTACAAGGAACAACTAGCAGTGTGTTGAGGTAGTGCAGGGTTTAAAGGCCCACTGAATGATAGTAGAAACCAGCAAACCTAAGATCGGCAGAGAAAAAGAGCCTATTTTGGATTATAAAGTAATACTTCCCCTCACAAAGTATTTTTCTAAAAATCAAAGGGCTAACTGCAGGGTATTAGACCCTGATATCTATTCCATGCACAGTCTCCATCTGTCACATCACAATAATAATTATTCAAAGGCCATCATTGATTTATCAAGGAATGTCCAATCACATCCAAAAATTCATTTTATGGAGGATAAGTATTGATTATAGTTAGGAAGACTTCCTTGAAATAGTTTAAATTTAAACATCCCAGACATATCTTAACAACATTTATTATAAAGGTACTCGAAACAACAAAGAATGGAGGGTTGTTAATTTTATGAATTTATGATGCAGCATTATTCCTAGTAAACTTCATTTTAAAGGTGATATATAAACAATGTAAATAATAGATAGCCATTGTTGAAAAGGAAAATATGTATGCTAAACAATTAATGGCAAGGATATTTATAAATGGGATTTTCAGCTATGTTGAATTTTTACACTTCTATCCTACGATTGAATAATAGTTTATATCTTTCTATAATTACTTGTACTTTTTATAAATATGTATATATAAATAAATATGTTCTCATGACTATTGTCCATGCTATTCCAGAAAATATGCTAGTTAGACTACTTATTCTCTGAGGATTCTAGAAAGCCAAAGTTTTACTGTTAGAAATAGTGTTGATTATTGAAATTGAACTCTGCACACTAAAACTGCATGCTTTTTAGTACACATAACAGAAGGTGAGATGATAATAATTTGGCAAAATTCTCCAATAGAGACAGACTATGTAAAAGATATATACTAATGCTATCAGAGGTTATCCTAGTTTTAAGTTGATAGATTTCAGGCATGACTTTTCAAAATTTCCACTGAAAATAAATATCGAGTTATCAATATTTTTTTTTCTTTTTACTGTTGCTCAAATAGACATTACTTTCAGAAAACATAAAACATTTTATTTATCTGTATAAAAAATATGCTATATTACAAAGAATTATATGCTCACAAAAAATTTTGCTAAAGTAGTACTACTGTGGTCCGCCAAGATCCATAAGTCTTGGTATCACACCAATGAAATGGTTCATCTGTAATAGTATTTCTTCAAGAATCAGAAATAATAATCAAGGCATTCAAATAGAGCAGCAACTCAGAAATTAGGGAGCCTCCCTTACTATTGTGACAACTCCCTGCAGACACCTACAAATTAGTGGCTGGACCTTGGAATGTGGCTTTGGAAACACAGTGTGTATGTCCAGTGCATCCATAACCAGGCACTGCATCAATAACCCAGGGTAGTGGTGTTTGATGGACTGAATGCTTGTGCCCCTTCAAAATTTATATTTAGAAACCCTGACTCTCAATGTGGTTGCATTTGGAGATGGTGCCTTTTAAATGTGAATAGATCATGAGGTGGGACCCTGATGAATGAGATTAGATCCCTTGTAAAAGAGAGAGATCTCAGAGAACCCTCTCCCACTTCTGCCACATGAGGACACAGTGAGAAGACAGGGCTCAATAAACCAGAAAGAGGGTCCTGACTGGACCCTCAACATGCTGGCAACTTCATCTCAGACTTCTAGCCTCCAGAACTGGAGAAATACATATCTGTGTTTACAAGCCACCTGGTGTGTGGTACTTTGCTATAGCAGTCAGACTGACTAGGACAGGGAAAAAGTCTCCCTGTTTTCCATCTTCTAATTCAAGTGCAAACTGCATCTATATGAGAGGAATTCATTTGTGTCTTGAAACCTAAATGCAAGGGATTCTGAGATATGTAATTTCGATTTTTCAAAATGTGCTTAAGAGAAGTAATATTAGAAAGATGGGTCATGAATTATATGTATTATATCGCTATGTTCACTGAACTCTTCTACTCATGCTTTCAGAGCTTTCAGAAATGTACTTCAAAACCTTTCATATAAACTAAAGTGGGTCACTTTGTAAACTGGCCATCATCTCTTTCTTCCCACAAGTTTTCCTGCAATTGTTCTTGTATTTGAAATCTTTCCTCTCTGCCAAATGACATACTCTAGTTTTACTTCTTATATTATTACCCAGCTTTCTTTGAACATGAAAAAATTATCCCACAGAAGACAGTTTCTGTCATTCTGTACCCATTTCTGAATATTTCTATTCCTTAGGATTTGACTCCAATTGTAATACCAGGATATTCTGAAAATTTGAGCAACTCCCCCTCATTTTCATTCCTAGTTTACTCTTAGGTTGTATTTAAAGATAATCTTTTTCTTTTTCTTTTTTTTTTCCTGGTGCTGGGATTGAACCCAGGTTCTTGTACATGCAAGGCAAACACTCTACCAAATGAGCTATATCCCCAGCCCATGAAAATAGACTTTTATTGACTCTTAGATATCAGGACCTGAGAGTACCAACAATGTTTGATATTTATGTCAGTTTTCCTTCTATCAACTAACATAATGTTTTTTAACATGGTAAATAATAAACATTGGTTACCTTATTGAATAAGGTGATTTTGTTTAAAATGTTATGATTTGAAAAGTTTTACATGAAGCTAAATTGTTTTCCAAAGGAATTAGCAAAATACACTGAGATGGAAGGAAAATTTTCAAGGAAATGGATAGTTACATATTGTGACAATAATATTTCTGCCAGTCACTATGGTGCATGCTTGTAACCCTAGCTACTTTGGAGGCTGAGACAGGAAGATTTCAAGTTTGAGAACAGCCTTGTCAAATTAGTAAAATCCTGTCTCAAAATAAAAATTTAAGAAAAGAGCTGGAGAAGTTGCTCAGTGATAGAGTGCCCATTGAGTTTAATCACCAGTACACACACACACACACACACACACACACACACAGAGAGAGAGAGAGAGAGAGAGAGAGAGAGACAGAGAGAGAGACAGAGAGAAAATATTTGTCTAAAAGGCAATAATGACTTAGATTTAAGACCCATCATTAAGCAGAATATAAAAGTGGTTGAATATAAGAAATTTGAGAAATATTCTCAAAATGTAAATCTGCTCGACTAGTTTAAGGGTCTCTAAGGGCCTATCTGTGAAAACATTAAGAAATGAATTGGAGGGAAAAATACTGATTATTCTGAAGCAAAAAAAAAAAAATGTGCCATTTAAAAGAATAAGTTCAGATGACCCTGATGAGGTCAACTAATTTCTATCATACATCCATTTTATTCCCAGATGTCTCACTTCCCAAATGAACTACTTCTGGCAAATGAACTGTGAAGCTACTGGTGTTATTTACTTATTTAGTCATGTATGTATCTATTCATTTATTTTACTTTTTAGCTGAATAAACAGTTTTAACAATAACTTTTGGAAAGCTATGTAAAAACATTATGGCATATATATTGCAAAAGTATATCACTAGACAAGATCATAGAACTAATGTAGAAATTGAGCAAGAAGCAGTGCATTTCATTGTGCCAGATAAAGCTAAGGCAACAGGCTTTATTTCAATTTAAATACAACCTGAAGGTAGGGCTTTGAAAACTGGCTCAAACTATCTGGAATTCTGCCTGCTTGAAAAATCTTCAATAGTTTTCTCCTTTAGAGTATATTAGCTTTCCAAATTTTTTCTTAGCTAGCATTAAAAATTCTCCAAATGTTAAAATTCATCAGTATTTTGCAATTGTTTCATCTGCCTCCCTTTTGCTGGCATTTCATAAATCAGTTCATTCAAATCAAGGACCTTGAATTCATAAAATGAATGCTCTACATTTTGCTGACAGTTTTCCTTTTTGAATTTAATATGATATTGTCATTCAAAACTTGAAAATTCCATTTAATTATATGCTACTGCAGAAAACTGAGCTGAGGGTGTTGAACATTCTGAAGACCTGAAGGGGACTTTTTAAAAATGGGCTGCTTAACTTTATTTTTTGTGTAAGTTTTCAGAGAGTAGAGGTTATCAGTCAATGTGAAAGGTGGATTAAGAAGCATTTGTGGACTGTGATCTGCTATGGGAAAGAGTCTGCTTTACTTTTGCTTCATAGCTAGAAAATCCTCCCTCCACAAACATGCTTAGAACATGTACAGGAAAGTTCAAATTCCCAAATGGACTATCATTTCACTTCTTATTTGTTTTGGTTTTGGATTTTCATGTCTTTTTGTCTAAGCAAAGTAACTTTCCCATGTTCAAGTTGTGATACTGCAGTTGCTGTACTTTGTCATGCACACATTCTACCAAGGTCCCCTTCCAAAATGTCTTTGCCAACAGTAACTAATAGATATTAGCATGCTCCAAAACTGAAATTGTTGAGTTAATTTATTTGCATACATCTTTTGAGACCCATAATTTCATGAGACTTCCTGGGTTTATTAAATAGATCTCTCCTCATTCAAAACCAAATCAGATGTCAGATGTCTGCTCTATTTCCTTGGACCTGCATTCAGGCAATTCAGTTATCCTCCTTGTCAGTGTGTTGGAGACAAAAATCATTAGAGATTGAAAAGTGTGCTATATTTAACATGTTTAAGGGTCTCTTCCAATTAAAAGGAAAATCTCAGTTGAAAAACTCAAATTACCTTTTGAATCCTCACATTTTAGCTCATAATTTGTTTCTGCTCTTAAACTCAGCTTATATATACTTCATTTGCAGGATAAATTTTCAATAAACAATCTGTCACTTATTATTTATTATATTTTTTTTCCTTTTTGATGTTGCTTTTCCTCTTCCAACTTATCTGGCTTTGTTGTACCCCCTTTTTTTCCCCTTTAACAAAAGAAACCATGTTTTTATAAATGTATGTGTACCTACTTGAATGTTCATTTGATTGCATTACATATATTTTTTTTTTTGTGTGTGTGTGTGTGTGTATGTGGTACTGGGGATTGAACTCAGTGCATGCAAGGCACTCTACCAACTGAGCTATATTCCCAACCCCAATAAACAATTTTATCAATAAAGAAAAAAATAATATAAACATTAACAGTGTTCTGTTAGATTCAATGTTTTTCTTTTTTAATATTTATATTAATGCATTGTAGTTATACATACTAGTGAGTTCATTTTGACATAATCATACATGCACAGAATATAATTTGCTTCATTTCATCCATATTACTTTATCTTTACCTTCCCTTCTCCATTTTATTGAAAAAAAAATGGAACAAAGATTTAGTTACCAATTTACTATGTGCAGAAAATCACACAGGTGTTGTGATAGAAGTGTCTGTTAGTCTTTTCTTTCTTTTCCCCATGTGAAATAGTAGATTTTCATGTTTTTTTTTTTTTTTCTGCAAGCAATAAAACCCTTCAACTCAACCTTAATCCGAAAGGTTAAGTCTATAAAAACTTTTTCCAACAAAAAGTACTTATTTTAAGAAGAAAATTATTACTCATTCAAGTAAAATATTGAATTTTCTTGCTCACTTTAAATATGGGCAACAGATATGACAAGACTTTTAGACTTCACTTTGACATCAACCTATAAGAAGGATTTATTAGTGTTCAATAATTGAATGAAACCAAATGATGGCAAATGAATTAATTTAAAGGAAGACCAAAATTCTACTTCATGGAATAATCTTTACATAATCTCTTAAATAAGCTTCTCAAGATTAACTACCAGAATTTTGAATGATAAATGTCATAGTTTGATTTCTTTAAAAACATCACCAGAGGAAAGAGTTTAGGTACAAGTGGCTTATTTGGAAGCAAGGTGAGGGAATAAGGAAGTGAGACAAGAAGGGATAAAATCAGTGGGAGATGTGTCAATGAAGGCATTACTGTAGTCAGCTCAGGAAGCAAGAATTCATAAGGAAGAACCTGAGAGTATCACAGCCCACCTGATATGCAACTAACTTGCTGAGATTCAGGGGAATTGCACTGTTGATCCACTAACTTCCACCTATCATTGGTGGATATTTGCTCTTGGGAATGTGGAGAGAGTATTATCACCTTGCAAAAGTCTGTACCTACACTAGGTTAGGGATATACCTGAAGACTCAGAAAGCTCTTGGGCAAAGAGAAGCATCTACTTGTGGGTAGATAAATTGACCCGTGAAGTTGTAGAGTATAAACTGACAGGATACTGATAGCATGGACTGCAAGTTTTGATACAATGTTCTTTACCTACTTTAGAAAATTAAAATAAAGATTAATAACTTTCAGTTCTTACATCTCAAGAGCTTTTAAATATGTATCATGTGTATTAGTCAATTATCTGTTGCCATGACAAAGTAATTGAATCTGGGTAAGTACTTCACAACTAAACTTAGTTCATGGTCTGGAGTCTAAGAGTATGGCACTAATGTCTGCTCAGCTCTGGCAAGGACCTTATGACAGATGGCATCACAGAGGTATGACCATGTGTGGAAGTACATACAGAAGAGATGAGATGGTGAGAAAGGAAGAAATTCAGGGATTAGGTTTATTCTTTTTATAACAAGTATCATGGGCACATACCAGGGTCTCTCAAGAACAACATTAATTCCTTCTGAGAGTGGTGATTCCAAAGACCTTATAAGCTGTCTCCTGACCCCACCTTTTAAAAGTTCCTCCAGTTCAGTATCACCACTTTTGGGACCAAGTTTCCAGCATATAATTCTTTGGAAGAAAAATTCAAACCATATTCAAACATTAGCATTATTTAAAACAGAAAATGACATTTCATGAAAAATTTGAATACAGACAATTCTCTCTTGATGGAACACATGTTTATTTTAAAATATTAGTAAATTGTATTTTTCCTATTCATATATTTAAGAGTTTTTCCCAAAGATGTTATTTTGATTTGGAGAAGAGAGATAGTGAGGTAATTTTATTAAATGTGTTATTTTGTCTCTTAAACCTTTTTCATGAAAACAAAGAAATATTTTAATTACACACTTACATTATGTTCTGTGTCTAAATTTAGAAATGCCCTTAAGAAAAAGAGAGGTAAACTGAAATATTTTGGAAATGACTTTGGTAACAAGCAAAAGAGGTAGAGTAGTGGTATGAATTGTACAGCAGTCTCTCCCCAGTGAAATAAACATTTACTGCTGAAAATTATTTTAATAAGCACACACAACTATTTAAAATCTCTGGAAATTACCCTAAAGGCATGCAGCAAACACAGGGACATCTATTTATGAAATTCTAGTAAATCTTGGTACGAATAATAAAGTCTGTGGCGTTAAGAGGCTGTTCTGCCTTACCTCCACTGAACAGAAACTTTACACCTGAGTGCAACAGGCCAAGAACACTGAATTCCCACCCTGCCCTACTCTGAAACAGGAGTTCCACAGAAGAGGCAAGCTAGGGAGATCAGAGGCTTCTCTCTTCACATAGAGCCCCTCCCATAGAGCATGGGTAAAACTGAGAAGCAGGCAGCTCTCCCAAACCCAGTCCAGTGCAGTGGCCCAGAAATATTGCCTAGGGAGAGAAGCAAGCCAGAAACACAAGGCTCTCCACAGTTCAGCCTACAGGGACAACTTTATTTGGTACAGAGTATGAGAAATACTCACTCTGGAGGGTGTCGTTGAAGCTGATAGAGACATGGTGGTGATCAGCAGAGGAAGTGGTAGTAGCATGAGATTCACAATCATGATCAAATGGTAGTCCGGCAAGTAATTTAACAGAGAGAACAAGGGAAAGAGACTCAGAAGAGCCCTCTAGTGTCAGAGCAATTGCAAACTGACAATACTATTAAAAGGGTACACTTTAACTGAATGTAAGAATTTAGGCTTTGAGTCATTATTGGAAAATGATTGATTAATCAGCTGGCAGTTAGTGGACAATAAGAGCTGGCTTTGGTACCAACTGCAACAGACTAGACTGAACACTCAGGAAGCATGTGGCCAAGGCTTTGTCATCTGAGGAATGGCAAGTGGCTGGAAATAGGAGAAGCAGGAAGGTGTCAGTCTTCAGAATTGCTGCAGTGCATTTATCTAAATGTCTAGTTTCTAACAAAAAAAAGTTATAAAACATTTTTTAAAAAGACAAAAATGTATGATTCATGCACAAGCAAAAAACAGACCATAAAAACTGCCTGTAAAGGATTCCAAATATTCCATTTAGCAGACAAAGACTTAAAAGCAGATACTATAACTATGTTCAAAAAACATATTGGTGTACTTAGTGGTGTCTTGTTTCCCTAAATCTTTGAATCTCTTCATTCATCTTCATTCTTTTTCCCCTTCTGTTCTAGATTTGTAATCTCTACAGTTCTTAGCTAAAAATTTTTGGTGAGCCTATCCAGTAAACTTGTTATCTTGGTAATTGCATTTTTTTTTACTCAAGAATATCCATTTTGCACTTTGTAGAAAAAAAAAGTGGTTTCTATCTCTTTATGTATACTATTCATTTGATGGAGACATTGTGATTGAACAATTTGATCAAAAAAGCTGAAATTATCATATTGAAAACAGCCTAAGATCAACATATATTCTGTGTATAGAACACATAAGACACTTTAGGTACAAAGATACATATAGAAATGAATGGATGGATTATATTGTGTCTCTGTCTCTGTCTCTCTCTAAGCACCTTTCATTCACCATACCCTTCTACCTCTATACTCTGCCTCACCTGGGTCCCAGAATAATAGAATTGGCCAGTTATGGACTGAATCCCTGAAACTCTGAACCACAATAAATCTTTCCTTTTCTTTAAAAAGTGGACCAAAATATATCATGATAGTATGCAAACAGCAACCACAAAAGAGCAAGGGTAATTATACTAAAATGAGACAAAATTAACTAAATAAACAAAAAAGTCGCTACAGGCAAAGATGTCAAAATTGAAGGGAGGCATAGGTAATGCAATGGTGATTACTGCAGACTACTCTACTCTCAATAATGAGTAGAACAACAAGACAGATGGTTATAAAGAATATAGAACACTTGAACAATACTATAAGCCAACTAGACCTAAGAGACATCTATAGAACACTGCTGCCAACAAAAGCAAGATGCACGTTCTTCCCTTGTTGCAACCTGCATAACAATTTATTCACGAGTAGCCAAACCAGTAGATGAGGGGAGGAAGAAAAGACAAACAGACACATGAATAGAGAAAAGAAGACAAACAGACACATGAATAGAGAAAAAGCCAAGGCTTATTGGTTCAGCCAAGCTCATGGTCAAATTTATAAAATATAAACTTATTTTATAAGTTTTATCATTAAAAGGGTTATTGTGGAAAAGTTTCTTCAAAGCAAGTGGAACCATGGTCATGAGTATGAGCAGCTCAATTATAATTATCAGATTGCACCAATAACATTATCCCCCCAAGCAGTTGGCATCTGAAATTCAAGCAGAATAGCTCTATGGCAGGCACAGAAGCCCCTACTAAACAAGGCATCACCATAGCAACTGGGCTATATCAATGATCACCTGTGAACTGAAAGTACCCCAGAGGGGCATCATCTCTGTCACAGGATAGTTTAAAAACCCATAATTCAGTCATTGTTCCTGATACTCCCTTTTACATATGAAATACCTCTTCAGAATATTTCATATGCTAGCAAACAAATCAAGTTCAATAAATGAAAAAAGACTAAAACAATATGAAGCATGAACTCTGACCACATGGAATTAAGTTAGAAATCAATAATAAAATATAACATGAAAATGTACACATATCTGGAATAAAAAACATCCTCCTAAGAAACTAACGGGTGAAAGAAGAAATTGCAGAACAAATTAGAAAATGTTCCAATTTAGTGAAAACTAAAGTGAAACATATTAAAATTTATGGTATACAACTAAATCAGTGTTCAAAGGAAAATTTACAATTGAAAATATTTATGATAATGAAAATTCTATCAACCAATAATCTTATCTTTCACCATAAGAAACTTGGAGAAGAAAGAGATAATTAACAGCAAAGTAGTCATAAGAAAATAATAAAAATGTTAGGGGGATAAAATAGAGAACAGAAAAAGGATACAGAGAATAAACAAAACTGAGCAATTGGTGCTTTGAAAATTCAACAAAATGACAAAAAAAATAAGAGTGAAAGAGAAAGAACTATATTTAGTAGTAGAAAGAGTGAAATTCAGAAAATAACTATCAACTTTACAGTAATTAAAAATGAAGAAGTATAAAAGACTACTATGTAAACCTCTGCCAGCACATTAAATTGGGAATTAATAAATACAAACATCTGTCTCGGCCTCTGGTTCCTGCCACACAGATCCTAAAACCTCTGTGGCTAGATGAGGGCCCTAGGGGAAACTCATATTACAATATTTGCTCTGTGACCCAGGTTCCTGACACCTTGTAATGTTCTGGATGATCAGCATGAGTTCTGTTCTAGTGAAGTACTCTTCAGATGTTCCCCTGGAAGACTGCTGGCCATCAGAAAGACTCTAGGAGGTCTTGAGCCTTGCGACTTTCAGCACTAATGTCCATTCCCCAGAGAGGGCAAAGGGGCTAAAGAGTTAGTAATCAATCAACCTACATGATGAAGCCTCCGTAAAAAACCCAGACTACCAGGTTCTGAGAGCTTCTGAAATGATGAACATGACCATGTGAGATGAAGAGGTCTACCCAACCTCATGGGGACAGAATCTCCTGAGGACAAGAGATTCTGCTATAGGTTTCCAATCCTTACTATAGGTTTCTTTCATGTGGCTGTCCATTTGTATCCTTTATTAATATAATAAACCAGCAAGTTCAAGTGTTTCCCTGAGTTCCAAGAAGGATCCCAGCAAGTAAATCAAACTTGAAGAGGGGGCTGCGAGAACTCTAGTTCATAATCAGTTGGTCAAAATATTTGTGATTCCCATGTCTGAAGTGGGGTTGTATCCGAGGAACTGAGAGACTTAACTTGTGCTATCTGACTCTAACTCCAGTAAATAGTATCCGATTGATTGTCATTTTCTAATGGAACTGTGGAAATGACCAGCAGAACAAAATGCTGTCATATATTATCGTAATTTTCCCTCAAAATATAGAAGTGCATAGAGACATTAAAAACAAACAAACAAAAAACTGCACTACTCTTGCTCTGTCAATACATTCCCAGGGTGTCTTTATCCAGTATATTATTATACTACAGCCTTGGGAAAACAATCAGATTAATCATCTATGGATTAGCACAGATGTAACTGTACTTTGTCACTAAAGAGCATAAGAAAGTCTATAATACATCATATGAAATGAAACACAGAACTCTGATAAATCTCACATTCTATCATTGTCTTAAAACCACCCTCCTTCAGGCAAAGATCACTAATTTGGTCTCCCTCTAAACCTAGGCTTACATTTGACAGCTAAGACTTTAGGACATAAAGAGATGGGTGCTAGGTAATATCTAAGGCTTCCTAATACATCTATAATCTGAAGCCAAATGCCTAAGAAATACATCACAGACAGCAAAAAAAAAAAAAAAAAAAAAAAAAAAAACAAGTTCAACCTCCCCAGACACTTTTGCTCTCCACTTTTTTCATGAACCTTCCAAATGGTATCAGTAGTAAGTGCAAATGAGTTGATGATTAAATGACCTTTGAAAGCCTGAAGTTTCAGTTTAGGGCTAAACACTTTCCAAAAGATAGTAACCATGGTATAAAGGAAAATTCATTTTTGCTGTTTATTTTTTGATTGTTTTAACAGTAAGCTATGCTGTCACTCACATCATTAAATCAAACATTTACATTATCTTTAGTAAGATAAACCCATACATGCTAAGACGGACTTTTGAAAGTTATTTCTGGTTACAAGGAGAAATTTAACTGATTCTGTGTAGTAATGAACATATATGACTTTCTCACACAGTCACTTTGCTAAAAACAACAACAACAAAAAAAAACTATGCTCAGTAGAACAATGGATTTCAATCTACAAATAGCCTGAATTATGTTTTAATATCATCCTCTGACAACCTGCAGGAGGAAACACTTATTAACCAATATAATAGTATGACTGAGGAAAAAAAATCTAGTAAACAGGATTATTCTTGCATATTTATTTATACATGCTTCATTCTCTAAAAAAAACGATTTGTCTTATCTTATAAAGAACATGTGTGTAGGCAGGGAAGAATGCTGTGGAGATGTGAGTACTATAAATGTGGAAAGAAAACACAGGTACAATAAAAGTGTAATGTTTAGGGCGGGTTGGCAGCTGAACACAGATTTGATTTTCACTGGAACCTTATTGAAATATTATTCACGTCAGGAGTTAAATAATCATCAAGGATCCATTAGACAAATCAGGTGGCAGTGACAGCTTTCAGCAACACTTCGGAAGTCCTAGAAATCATTTTTTTTTTTTCTATCAGGTCTGGTAAGAATGGATCCTGTCAGCACTTTCGTTTTGGCTCTAGAACTGCAAGTGTGTTGCTGGAAAGAACCTTCAATTGGCCAACTTGCTTTAAATATAACAGTGACAAAATTTTTCTTTCTAAAAGTGTAGACTCTTGACCTTGAACTTGGAAAACATTAATTGACTTCCAGCTATGCTACAAAATGCTTGAATAACATTGAACAACTTTCTGATGCCTCAACTTCTCTTTTTTTTAAATAATGTCAGTATCTGAAAATATTATAGTGTGAATTAAAAAATACAACTACATAAACTTTAGATGTTGATATAAGAAAAAAATTACATTTATAATAATTTACTTTCTGCAAACTGATTTCATGGAAACCCTCAAAGCAGCTCCAGAAGTATTAATAACATAAGGTTTTCATAACTTACATGGTCAGAGAGCAGCACAGAGAGGGGAAACCTACTTCCCAGTCACTTAATTATGAATTAAAATGTGTATTATTTTAAAGTCCACAAGGGATTTTACATGTACACTATTTTATTTAATTATCTCAACAACTCAGAGACATAAAGTCATATGCATGCATAGATAATAAGAACCTTTAAAAGTCATGAGTATTTATGTGAGGTATTCTTCAAAGCCCTATAATGTATGTAGGCATTTTGCTAGTTTCATTATCATAACAAACCTTAGAGATGGACACTAATTCTCTTTACTTTCAGATGAGAAAATCAAACACAGAAAAATGTAAACTATTTAATAAATAGCAGATATGTTAATCAATATGTTAATAATCATTAACTTATTAAAGTATTATTCTCTCAAAGCCAGAAACCATGGTTTTAAGTGCTATAATACTTCCCAACATATGAAGCTTAGATTCAAGCTGAAGGATCTCACAGGTTGATTAGCTAGTGAGTTAAGAATGACTATAATCTTGATTTTGAATCACTTGGACTCTCTTGAAAATTGTGTGTATGTGTGTGTGTGCATTAAAGTAAAAATTAACAGGAAGTTCAAATGGCCATACAGACATGATATGTGTGTATGAATGTATGTAATGTTATTAAACTAAAATTCACATGTAATGAAATAACTTCATAAATATGATCACCATAAAAATGAATTATAATATTTACATTTACAAAAACAAAGAACTCTGACTTTCTCAAATCTTGTAAAAGAGAAAGTGTTCCCTTATATAATACTAAAAGATATTGCAAAATTCTAAACACTTTATTTTCCAGAAAATGTAACATTTCACATTTAGTTTATACCCTTAACAACTGTTTTTATAACTACATTTTTGTAATAAAAACCATGCCAATATTCTTCAATCTTCTTGCTTATAGTTATTGGTTCAGCAGTTTGTTTGTTTGTTTTATTTATTTTTCAGTATTATAGTTTGTGTTTTGGGGAAGAGGATAGGAGAAAGAAGGGGCAAAAGCATCTTATTGGAGTCTCCAACATGTATGAGATTTTTGATAGTACAAGGATAGAATAAAATGGCCAGGAAATCAGATGGAATTTTTCCAATATTTTCTAACTGATTTCTATAATTAAAATGATGTGTAAGTGCTAAGCCCATGGTAAATTTTACATGTCAGTTGCCATTATAGCAGGGTTCTCCATAGGCTAGGTTATACCTAGACATCATCATCCCTTTCCTTTCAGGGAATGAAGCTTGCCTAGAAAACTAGGGAACTGAAAGTATAGTACACTTGGGGTAACACAGCTGGTTACTTTCTCCCAACTTTCCTACCCTACTATACTGGGGAGGGGCTCAGATTAGAACTTCCTAAATGGCTCCCCTGGGGTCTAGTGAGCTGGTCTTGACAGATTCCACATGGAGGGCCATGAGCTGCAACTCTCTAGTGCACAGTCCTCTCTTTTTGGTGATGACATTTGCAGGTAAATAACCACACACACATATGCTGATTTGGGGGGCAGTCTTTAGGATCTCAATAGCCTTGCTTTGCTCAAATCTTAGATGTCCACAACATTCATGGCTAGAACTTGATCCTTTCTTCAAATATTTCTCGGTGTGCACCTGAATCAGGAATCACCTTGGAGATGAAGATACCTAGTTGGGAGGCCTTTCCTCTTCTGATAGTAAATCCCAACTGAGTCCAGGATGCTTCTTCAGTGTGAAATGTCAGCCAGAAATTGGGTCAATTCATTGTTGAAGTCTCATAAGGACAAATCCATGCTGGAGGGTTCTTATAAACAGGCAGGAAATGATGTAGTCATCATAGGAATTTGGCCGTCCATCTCAGACAAGACCCACTGCTTAAACCCCAAGCCATTATGCCAGCATACCACTCTCCACCATCCCAGGCTGGGATCATTGCCAATTCCTGTTTGTTTGTTTGTTTTGTTGTTGTTTGTTTGTTTTGTTTTTATGTAGTCGCATTTAAAATATATTTTTTTTCAAAGAAGTCCAATTGATTTTTAGTAAAAGAGGAAATGCTTATCAATTTTCAACATTCTCATATCAAATAGTTGTTTTAAATGTTCAGTAAGAACCTGATCCAAAATTCATCCAAATATGAGGCTCTGATGATATTCATTTAAAAAATAAATTAGTACAACACTCTTGTTAGAAGCAATTTTAGTATATCACTTGAAGAATGTTCCACTTAAAATTCTGTTTTACCAAGTTGGTTGATTTAATCCTGCTTTATATTCAGATAAACTAGCTGTTATTTACTGCCCACACAATAGCTCTTCCATAAGCAAATGCAATTTCTGTCTTTTACTATCCCTTGCTCAGTTAGCCCATGGTTATTGAAAAATCGGGAATGCAAATATGCCTGTCTAAATGAAGATAATGTGGATTAGATTAAAATATGTAGATCATTTGATTAAAAAATGCAGAGAGGGTGTTTGTTCTCTGCTCCAAGATGCTGTAGCCTATACATGTCTCCCAGTGCTCATGCCATTTGCCTCCAGTGGAATAGGTGACTACAAAAATCAAAAGTCATTTTACCTGTCAGGATGCCAGTAACTGGCAGAATAAAGTCAATAAGAAAATACTATTTTTACAGAATGATCTAGGTGATATCTTGATGTACTTAATGATTTAATTAAAAGTTGTAGAAAACCTCAATAATTTTAGGAAAAAAAATGTGGATTAAATCTTCAAAAGTTTGTGGGGTTTATTTAATGAACAGTAAGGTCTTCAATGCTGTTGAACCTGGAAAATAAATGAACATCTTTTCTGGATCATTTTCTAGAGATAGGAAAGAAAAAGAATAGCTGCTTCTACTGGAAGGATGAAGTTAGGATGGAAGTAAAGAGAGCAACGGAAGCACAAAAGCTTCCTTCTATCGTTTCTTAATAGACACCATCCTTCTCTAGTCACCTTCATCAAGTCTGCCTTCAACTCCTCTTCTGACAAATGCTACTGTAAGAGTCAAAAGGGCAGACAGACATTAATCTTCTTCCTGGTTTTGAAGAGGCACAGACACAAACATATTAGCTGATGCTAAGAAAAGGCCTCTGTCTCTTAAACCAAAGCTGAGTAACTTCTATCCTGGAGAAGAATTACCACCAGTACCTCCGCATCTGTAAGGAAGGACCCATGTGTCTGAAAGGTAAAATGATTGCTCTTATTCAGTGATGCATCCAGGTTGAGGAGGTTATCAGTATTCACAGTAGAGCTGACATCTGATTTCCAGAATGGGCTGGTGCAGCTGCAGCATCCAGAAGCTGCAAAAAAGATAGACAGTAAACTCAAGAGGGAAAAATCGGTTTTCTGCTTTGACTTTCTGTATAGACAGTAGTGATTCTGAAGTGACAAAGTCTGTAAAGTGGCTGGACTACTAGGGTCAATGCAGCCTACAATACTACCTTCTTGAGTAGATCATCCTTCATGTAGTGTCTCAAAAAAAAAATCTATGTCCACTGAGAACTTCAGCATATGACCTTATTTAGAATTAATTAAAATTTAGATCATAGTGAATTGGGGGGCGGTGTGAGATAAATCTAAAAGTATTATCATTATAAGAAAAAGAAAGGACATACAAAGGTACACATAGGGAAGATACATACATGAAGATATAGGCAGATAGAAGAACGACAAAATCATCAATCAAGAAAAGCCATAAATTGCTGAGAGGTCCCTAAATCCCAGAAGAAACAAAGGAGACTTTTCCCTAGAGCCTTGTGAAGGAACACAGCCTTGCTGATTCTTGAGCATGGACTTCTGGCCTCCTGAACTGAGGGGACAGATTTCATAGTTTCAAGCCACTTTCTACTAATTTGTTAAAGGAGCTCTAGGAAACTAATGTTGACATCATGTCTTGTTCTCAGAGAATTCTTCTCTGCGTCCTGTGCTTCATCAGAGACCATCTGACTCAGAAATTTCTTTTATGTTATCTCATGCTCCTTTCTGAATCACATTTTAACGTAATTCTCCATTTAGTTGTCTTTCTTTCCACAGAACAGTGAGATGTTTCAGGCCAAGGAATCTGTCTTATTATTCCTTCTATCCCCAGGACTTGGGTTGGGTAGAGCAAGTCTAAATAAATGCTTATAGAATGAATGATGGATGCTTTAAAACTGAATAATTAACTACATTATTTTTAGTATTCTCTATGAATCTACAGATAATAGCATTATTTAATTTTATAATAAAAAACCTTCACCTTCATTTACAAAAACAGTAATTTTTAGTTAGGTGAGTTAGGTGTCAAGAATACTATAAACAGACACACTCCCAGCCTTCAAAACATGCAACCTAATGGAAAGAGTTAAAACTAAACATAGTTTATGTCTTTTATTTTTAATGTTCTCTGAAAGGCTCATGTGTTACAAGATGCAGGAATTTTCAGAGTGGAAGATTACATTACGACAGTTTTAACCTCATCAGTGGATAAATCCATTTGATAGATTAATAATTTGAAATGGACTCTTTGGTGATAACTGTAGGCAGGTGGCATATGGATGAAGGAAGTAGGTCACTGGAGGCATGGCCTGAGCTATACCTATTCATGCCTCCTTCCTTTCTTTCTCTGATTCCTGACTGCTACAACTGAGCAGCTTTCCTCCAACCTGCCCTTCCACTGATGTTCTGCCTCATCATGGGCCTAGAGCATTGGAGTCAGCTGACCATGGACTGAAACTCTGAAGCTATAAGCCCACCCCCCAAAAAAAACATGTTTTCCTCTAAGTTGTTCTTGTAAAGTATTTTGATCACAGCAAGGAAAAGCCAATACACAAAACAAAACAACAAAACTTAAGAGAGCAGAGTCAATTTGCTCTCAGGATTCAAATGGAGGTCAGATAGTTTCCAACTTTCTTCTTTTATCAATTAAATATGATGTCTTTCCCCAAGAAAGAAATGGTGTTCCTTTACTTGTAATTTTCCTTTGTGTTTGGAAAGGGAGCACCACTATCACTGGGATGTGCTGGCAACAGGATTCATGAGTTTTAAGTTCCAGCAGGCTTTACCCATGAATAGTAGCTCTGAAACTGTTTTGTGTCTGATAACCACAATGGAGTCCTTGGATCCATTCCAAAAGGGTCTAGGTTAAAATTCAAAATTGTTGCTTTTAGCAGCCTTCCCAAGAGATTTGTTCCAGCTATGTCTTTGGGAAACAGTGATTATGGAATTCTAAAAATATTCATAAAAGAACCCATGATATTTTCTGCAACTGATGTGTCTTTGTTCATACATTACCACACTGTGTAATATGCTACAAACTTTGTTCCACAAATACTAAAAGATGTTCTTCAAACTCATATTCACATTTCATAAATTTTCTTTACCATTTCATATCACACTATTTCTGTCCTGACTACCTAGCACTTATGAAGCACTTGTCATTTCATTCTGTTTTATAATTTGTGCAATATTTTCTCCATTTCAATGACCAAGCACTTTGTGATACACAGAATTGACATTAAATACATTATTTTAAATTAATGCTGAAAAAACGCAAATAGTTAAGTTTAGAAACCTTCATATATCTCTGTAATCAAGTATTTAGGACTTGTTTTTTATCTACTCAGAGACACTGGTTTATATATATTGTTCTAAGAAAAAAATGTAGAAATTATAAAGCATTATAAGTAGTATGTGCCTGTTTCAAAATTTTTCTTGGAAAATTTAATATTCATACATATTATTATTTTGCCTGAGGAAGCTATTAAGCCCAAGTAATATAACTATATGTGCAGAGAGCTGTTCCAATTGCATATATATAACCAAAAACCACAGCAAGAAAGGGTTTCATTAGCTCATATTGATACTATAGGTGTAAAAAAACCAAGTGCTTAGAAAAATAGACATAGATTTCTTTATTAACACCCTGAAAAACAAGTCCCTTTTAAATGAATTACTGATAGTATAAAATGAACTGAATATTGCTTCCAGAGTTTGTTCAGAAATGTGGAGTTCTCTGAAATGAATGAGTGCCAGATGTACCAAAAGATTTTTCTGATCACAAAATTTTTACTGCTCTCTCTATATCTATTCTTTTATTAGTGAGTCTTCCTAAACCTTAGTTTTAAATTAGATTTTTCTTTTGCACTTTTAAATACAAATAATGATCCCCTTTTCTTTCTACTTACACCTGCAGAATCCCACTTGAATTAATCAAGTGATTTATTGAAAATGAGCACATTGATCTTCCTTTACCCTTCTCCTCATACCTCTGTATAGGCACTCTTGGACTCATATCAGCTGTAGTATCTGATATTTAAAACCCTGTAGAGACTGAGACTCCCTAGTTGAAAATAAATTGCTGCTCATTTTGGTCAAGCTCAATTGGTTTTCTAGAACAGGGCTAAGCTTGATGGTGATGTCATGACCACTCAGTTCCTGGTGGAAGAAATTGATTGATTGATCTTGCTCAGAATGTCAGAGGAACATTGAACAGAACACAGGACATGAGCCACGGTGGGATTCCTGGGCTGTATTGGTGATGAGATTTAAAATCCCAGGCAAAAAGGAAAACATGACAGTTGTGACGATAAGTGCCTCTGTAACGTGGCTTCTTCAATTGTAACAGGTCATGTCACAGAAATACACTAAACAGCATGTATCAGGTAAAATAATTGCTGCCAGGTCACTTACGGAAAATTCCGAAGAGAGATTTCTTTGAAAAGCATATCATATTTCTTGAATACAATACATACCTCAATTCTCAGAGGCATCTGTCCAACTTTTAACTTTCTTTTACATTACCCATTTATTATACGTTAGTAAATGAGACCATCTTAAAATGAAATGATTCAAAATAAACAGACATTTTATTCAACTAACACTGACTACTGAAATGTATAGTTGCAAAACTTCAAAAGTATTTTTAAGAAAGTATTTTTAGTTGTTTCTTTTCATACAGAAATCAGAGATTAACACTAAGCACTAAAGCTGTTTGTATATATTGCTGTCTCATTTATTGACTCATTCAACACCTATTACACAACAAGCAAGTACTGCAGCTTGGTGTCACACAGTAAATAGTGTATTACTTCCCACCATCAAAGAGATAATGTATATTAAGTTAGAATGAATACAGTTTGGTGAATGTTGTAGGTAAGAAAAAGTTGTTATAGAGAAAGTTCAGTATTGTCGACTACTGAGCATAGGCCTATTGAAAGGGAAACTCACAAAAGTTAGGAATAGGACATGGGAAGAGTGAAGACTTTCTTTTGGAAAAGAAAGAAAATGGCTACTGTACCATTGCTGGACCCATTAGCTTTTAGTTCAGCCTCATAATTCTAAGAATGTCATTGGTCTGATATTAATATTTTTCTTGAAGTTACTCTTTAAATAAGGTAAAACAATTCTTTTGCTAAAACATACAAAATGATTTGAACAGAATACAAAAAAAATTTTAAGGATATAACAATTCTTCAAATATTTGACACTACTCACCAGATATTGAATTAAGTACTACAAAAACATAGAGATATGATAAGATAAAGACCTTGTACTTGAGATTGTTTTGCATAATAGGAGAGGTTCAGATTGTTAATAAACGGATAAATAATGAATACTAAAAAGACATATGACAACAAGCAAAAAAATATTGACAAAAAATGTGTTAGTCAACTTTTCATTGGCTATAAAAATATACCTGAGGAAATCAATTTAAAGTTGTAAAGGAGAGGTTTATTTTTGACTCATCTTTTCCAAGTTCAGTCTGCATTCATTTAGTTTCATTGTGAGGCAGAACATCATGGCAGAAAGTCATGACAGAGGAAACGTGTTTGTCTTTTATTTTAATGTAATTTTTAAATTTTATATATGACAGTAGAATTCATTACAATTCTTATTACACGTATAGAGTGTAATTTTTCATATCTCTGGTTGTATACATAGTATATTCACACAAATTGCTGTCTTCATACATGTACTTTGGAAATTAATGATCATCACATTCCACCATCATTAATTACCCATACCACCTCCTTTACCCTCCAAACCCTCTAGAGTTCGTCTCTTCCTCCAATGCGCCTACTCCCTATCCCACTATGAATCAGCCTCCTTCTATCAAAGAAAACATTTGGCATTTGGTTTTTTAGGATTGGCTGACTTCACTTTGCAGTATTTTCTCTAACTCCATCCATTTACCTGCAAATGCCATGATTTTATTCTCTTTTATTGCTGAGTAATATTCCATTGTTTTTATATGCCACATTTTTTAAAATTCATTCATCTATTGAAGGTCATCTAGGTTGGTTCCAGTTTAGCTATTGGAAATTGTGCTGCTATAAACATTGTTGTGGCTGTTTCAATATACCAGACCTTAAACTATACTACAGAGCAATAATAACAAAAATAGCATGGTATTTCACCAAAACAAACTAGTAGACCAATGGTACAGAATAGAGGACACAGAGACTAACCCACAAAACTATAATTATCTCATATTAGGTGCCAAGAACATGCACTGGAGAAAAAGGTGCCAAGAACATGCATTGGAGAAAAGATAGCCTCTTCAATAAATGGTGCTGGCAAAACTGGAAATCCACATGCAACAAAATGAAATTAAACCCCTATCTCTCATCATGCACAAAACTCAACTCAACATGGATCAAGGACTTAGGAGTACAATCAGAGACACTGAGTTTAATAGAAGAAAAAGTAGGCCCTAATCTCCATCATGTGGGAGTAGGCCCCAACTTCCTTAATAAAAGTCCTATGGCACAAGAATTAAAATAAAGAATCAATAAATGGAATGTACTCAAACTAAAAAGCTTCTTCTCAGCAAAAGAAACAATCTGTGAGGTGAATAGAGAGCCTACATCTTGAGAGCTAATCTTTACGCCTCACACATCTGATAGAGCTCCAATCTCTAGGGTATATAAAGAACTCAAAAAGCTAAGCAACAAAAAAACAAATAACCCAATCAATAAATGGGCCAACGACCTAAACAGACACTTGTCAGAAGAGGATATATGATCAATCAACAAATATATGAAAAAATGTTCATCATCTCTAGCAATTAGAGAAATGTAAATCAAATCTAAGATTTCATCAAACTCTAAGCATAATGGCAGCTATTATGAAGACAAACAACAATAAGTGTTGTCGAGGATGTGAGGAAAAAGGTACACTCATATACTGCTGGTGAGACTGAAAACTGGTGCAGCCAGTGTGGAAAGCAGTATGGAGATTCCTTGGAAAACTGGCAATGGAACTACCATTTGACCCAGCTATCCTACTCCTCGGTGTATACCCAAAGGACTTAAAAACAGCATACTGCAGGGACATAGCCACATAAATGTTTATAGCAGCAAAATTCACAATTGCTAAACTGTGGAAACATGCTTGTCTAATGGTAGCCCAGAAGCAAAGAGATAGAGGAAGGTTCTGGGCTCCCAATATGACCTTTAAGGGAAAGCTCCTAGTAACCTACTTCCTCTATCCACTCTTCACTCTCCCAAAGTTTCCACTGCTTCCCAATAGGGCCACTATCTGGGAACTAAGCCTTGAAACCAGGAGGCTTTGGGAGATATTGCAGATCTAAATTATAACAAGAGTATTTTAGCTTGGTAGGTATGCTATCACAAAATGACACAGACAAGGCAACTTAAACAAGAGAAAATGTACTTTTCCCAGTTATGAAGGCTAGAAATCCAAACCAATGCCTTAGCTGGTTCAATACTTTTGAGTTTTCTCTCTCATTCTTTCATAGAGACATGTCCTTCAAGTCCCACGAGCACAGTTGACTAGCCACTGTGTTTTCCTTTGTAGGTGAATGACCCCGATATTCTATGTCATATCTTCCCCCCCATTATAAGGACTTAAATCAGATTGGATCAAGTTCACCCTAAAAACTTCATTCTAATGAAATTACTTCTTTAAAGGCCCTATGTCCATTATGAATTATCATTGCAAGTTAAGACTTCAACATATGAGCTTTTGAGGCACACAATTATTTCTATAGGAAAAAGGTATATTATTAGCAACTTGGAAAATAAAAATTGATTCTGTGAAGTAAGAAAAGTGATGAGGAAAATAGTAAATATATTTAGATCAGAAAGAAACATAAAAAAACAAACATGAAATCCTGTAATATCACCTTTTGCAAATGATTATCATTCTGAAGTACATACCTTATTTGTGCCATACCCTAAGTTGATACTTCTAATGATGTCTTAACATTTTAAAAAGTGCTCCAAAAATTTAAGCTGGACATAAGATTCTTCATCATCTGGCTGTTATTACCTTCTTCTGAAATTTTTTTAAAATTTTTTTAACGTTTCTACTTTGAGTTTCAGATTCCAGGGTTACCAAGCTACTTGCATTTCTCTGAATATATAATGCCACTCTATGCTATCATCATCATCATATGTTATTTTCCTTGAGGGGAGGTTTTGCCTACTTGACAGAATACTATAAATACCGTTTAATCCATCACTTGTTCTGTAGAATGTCCTTCAAGTCCCACGAGCACAGTTGACTAGTTTCCTTATGTGTTCATATGTTTAGGTCATTCCCTTTTAATCATGTTATGCTTTTTTTTCCATCCACTTACATACAGTTAGTCCTCACTATTTGTAAATTCTATATTTGCAAATATAGATGCATTTGCAACACCAAACTCAATACTCATGGTCTTTTTCTGACATGCACAGGGTGGCAAAAAAGATTTTCAGTTTAACTTTTCCAGCTGAAAGCTGACATCTTGCTTCAGCTTTTATACTGTAAACAAATGTGTCCTTTCTCTAGTTTTCTTTGTTTCACATATTTTACATTTATGTGCTTCTTATTCGTGATATTCTTGTTTAAAATGACTGCGCAAGGCATAATGCTAAAGTGCTATCTAGTGTTCCTAATCATAAGAAAGCTCTGATGTACTTTAAAGAGAAAATATATATGCTAAATAAATTGTATTTCAACAATTTATCGTGTGCTTACCATGAGTTCAAAGTTAAAAAATCAAGCATACAAAATTAAGTGATTTTAAAGAGAATGAACATTGATAATTCATGACTGGGAGCTTGCAGAAATCTGACCCCATACTTTTCTTAGAAGCAATAGTTCAGTACTTTCTAACTTAGTGTGCATGGAAGCACTACAGAACATAATCACTGCAGATAATATGAAATAACTATATGTCTTGATTATTCTACTGTCAGCTCCTGACATGTAGTTCCATGCTTTATTCATCTTAACATTTCTGGGGCCTAAGCAGTAATGCTTAATACTATAGAAGTTAATTACAGATATTTATCAAGTGCTTGTTTAATAAAAGAAGAATAAATGTGTTATAATTGATCAAAGAATGACCGTAGACCTTTTATTTTTGTTTGACTAAATTGTAAGTTTTTGAACTAGTCATTTGCATGAAAAGTTTCCACTTGAAGATTAATTTAGAATCAGATAAGAGTAAAAAAGAGTGGAGAAACTAGATAAAAGTAAAAGAAATGCTAGTGAGAGCAATTAAAAAATATCCATAGTAGCTATATGTTAAGTAGATTCTTCCCATCAAATTATATGCCAAGAGTTATGAACAGTGGCACATGCCTGTAATCCCAATCACTCAGGAGAATAAAGATGGAAAATTGCAGGTTTGAAACCAACTTGGAAAAATTAGAAAGACACTGTGTTTAAAATGTGGAAAAGAAGAAAGAAAGAAAAGAAAAATAGAAAAACAAGGTTAGGGATATAGGTCAGTGGTTGAACACTTTCCTAGCATGCATAAGGTGATGGGTTCCATTCCCAGTAACATACACACAAAAAAGAAGAAAGAAAGAAAGAAAGAAAGAAAGAGAGAGAGAGAGAGAGAGAGAGAGAGAGAGAGAGAGAGAGAGAAAGAAAGAGAAAGAGCAAGGTTTCATGGGTGGTATTAAATTTTTTATAATCTTTTATTCAAAAAATATTTGGTTTCTCATGGATTATGGAACTGAAAACACCACTGACCCAACTCCGCATAATATCTTTTACTGTCTGAATATAGAATTGGGTCCCCTGGTTACAAATAGGATGAATATAAAATTATATGACTATAGGGAAGAATTTCTTTTTAACATTCATATTCTTCTAGTTAAAATAACAGATACTGTTACATGTAGGAAAGAAGTTACATGTAGATGCTGATTTCCAAATATCCACTCCTACACCAAGCAGTAGTGGTAGCACAATATTCTTTCCTTTTTCCCTGAAGGTAAAACAGGTGGATTCACACACCAGAGCACTGAGAATGTCATTTCTTTCCCTAGTGATAGAAACTTCTTTTTAAGTCTTGGTTTGCTTCAGCTAGACTAGGAAGTTGATTATTCCTAAATAGAAATAATTGCCCAGAATACAGTGGCAATTCAGGTAACTTCTATGTTCCTCCATGATTACACTATCCTAGGACTATAGTTTAAGTGAATTTTGAATAACAGAGGTTGCTTAAAGTTATAACTTGACAACCAGCATTTTTTATTTATGACAATAATTAATTATTGAATCTATCATTTAAGCAAATGGAGTACTACTCGGGGTCCTGCACTATGCATCAAGGAAAATAAAAGGAATAGGAGAAAGAAAATTAACTCATATATTTCTAAATTTTCAGTTCAAACTGGGTTTTTAATTTATTTTATTTAATATAATAATAAGAATTATTACAATTAAATAAAGCTGAATGATAAAAAATAATTATGTCCCATCAAAGATGACACATGTAAAAGCATCTAAATGATATTAATTCATTTATTCATTCAATCAAAATACATTGTTAATTTCTTCAGAGTTTGGAACATAGATATTCATAGATAATGATCTCTCTTCCAGGAGGTTATGCCCTTATATGGGAGCAAATAATTTCTGTATTCAGAATACATTTTTAAGACATAAAATGGATTATTATGATTATTACTGTACAGAAAGCACGGGGATCTCTGAGAATATATAGATAAACCATTTCACGCATAATAGGAGGTTGTGTTAGTTTTCATTCCTGTGACTGAAAGATCAAACAAGAATAACTTAGGTAAGAAATAGTTCATTTTGGATCCTTGTTTCAGAAGTTCAGTCTGTGGTTGGCTGACTCCATTGCTCTAGGCCCAAGTGAGGCAGAACATCATGGCTGAAGGGCATTGTGGAGAAAGTGAGCTCATGATATTGCAGCCAGGAAGAAGAGAGAGCTTGAGTGCAAGGAGCAGAGATAATATAATATAATCTCCTAGGACATGCATCCAGTAACCTATTTCCTTCTACCATACCTTATCTACTTATAGCCACTATCCATTATTCCATTCAAGTTATTATCCATCAAATAGATTAGTCCACCAAATATGTTGCAATTCACATAACCCAGTAATTTTACCTCTGAATGTTCCCATATTTTCTCACACATGAGCTTTGGGGAGACACCTCATATCCAAACCATAAAGGAGATTAAAGATTGCTAAGTAATATCTCCCCAAAGTGATGATTGAATCAACTTTAAAATATTTAAGGAAAATTACAATGAAACCCTGAAAGAGGTAATAGAATTTTCATCTCCTCAAACATTCATTGAGAGCATCTTTGATTAAAGAAATGTTGTTGCAACTCATTGTCTTATCTCCTTTCATAGACTGCAAGTTTTTGAGGGTCAACTGTTCATTCATATATGAATGTTAGTATTAGCTTCTGTTATAGTTTAAATATGAGGTTCCTCCCAAAAGGTCACATGTGAGACAATTCAAGAAAGTTTAGAGGTGAAATGATTGGGTTTTGAGAACCTTAAGCCAATTAGCACATTAATCCACTTAAATGGATTAACCAGATGGTAACTGAAATTAACAGATGTGGCTAGAAGAGGTAGGTTTGGGCTGCATATTTTAATCCCTAGTGAGTGGACTTTCCTCTCTTCTTTCTGATTTCCATGCCCTGGGCTACCTTTCTCCTCCACAATCTCCTGTGCTGATGTTCTGCCTTACCTATGGCCCATAACAAGGGAGTTCACTAAGACCACTGAAACCATGAGCCCTAAATAACCATTTCCCCCTTGTTATGGTTTAGATATGAAGTGTTCCTCCAAAGCTTATGCGTGAGAGAATGCAAGGAAGCTTAGAGGTGAAATGATCAGGTTATCAGAACCTTAAACTAATCAGAGCATTAATGCTCTGATAGAGATTAACTGGGTGGTAACTATAAGCCAGTAGGGTGTGGCTAGGAGAGGTGGGTATTGAAGGTTTGCTTTTGGGGTATATATTTTGACTGTGGTAAGAAAAGTCTCTCTCTGCATAATAACAAGGATCCAAAACAAACCATTTCTTATCTAAGTTATTCTTGTTTGGTCTATCAATCACAAGAATGAAAACTAACACAACCCCTTATATGAGTAAAATGGCTGATATAAATATTCTCAGAGATCTTTGTGCTTATTGTATAGTAATAATCATAATGATCCACTTTATGTATTCAAATCCATCAATAATACATTTTCTCTCTTCCTGGTGCCATGTCCCCAACTGCTCTTCTCTGTCACATACTTCTGCCATGATGTTCCACCCCATCTCAGGCCTTGAGTTAGCCATCTGAGGGAGAAACTTTTCCTTGTCTAATATTTCTTTTCACAGTGTATTTGGTCACAGTGACAATAAAGCTGCCTAAAAGAGTTTCCTGTGACTGCTGTTACAAAATACACAAACTGGGTGACATGAATATTGGGAATTTATTATTTCATGGCTCAGAAGGCTAAAGACCTCTGGGGCCTGAGAATAAACAGAACATCATGGCAAAGGTGTGTGGCAGAGAAATGTTCTGTTCATGGCATACAGGACACACAAAGAGAAAAATATAAGGATGGAGACACAAAACTCCAAGGACATTCCTCCAGTGACCTACTTCTTTCAGCCACACTCTACCTGCCTATAGATATCACTCAGTATAGTAGCCTTTCCAAATTATTAATCCAGCAAATGAATTAATCCACTCATTCACATCTGAGCTTTTCTGCATTGTTTTACATGTGAGCCTTCAGGGGACATATTATATGCAAGCCACCTTTGGCTCCCAAAAGCTTATCCCCATTTTACAATAATAAAAAAAAATGTATTCAGTCCATCTCCAAGTCTAAACAGTTCCAGCATTGCCTAAAATTATAAGTTCAAATCTCATTTGAGACTCAAGATCAACTCTGGGCTATGAGCCCCTGTAAAGATTGAAAGTTAAGTTACATATATCAACTATAAAACAGAACAGTGTAAACCTTCCCTTCCAAAATGGAGGAATATGGGAACAGGAAGAAGGGCTGGAAGCAAAACAAGACCAAACTTCAGCTGCAAACAAAACCTGTAGGTCTGTGTCTCTACAGCTGGTGTTTTAGTCAGCTTCTTCCCTACTGCCTCTAAAAGATCTGACCAGAACAATTTTAGGGGAGGAAAAGTTTATTTAGCAGCTCACAATTTCAGAGGTCTCAATCCATAGAGATCAGACTCCATTCCGTGGGGCTCAAGGTGAGGCTGAACATCATGGAGGAATAGTGTGGCAGAGGGAAGCAGCTTATATGATGATCAGAAAGCAGAGGGAGTAACTCGACTCACCAGAAACAAATATATATAACAAAGCCATGCCCCTAATGCCCCAACTCCTCCAGTCAGACCCCACCTGCCTTCAGTTACCACTTAATTAACCCCATGAGGTGACTAATTTGCTGATTGGTTTAAGGCTCTAGTATCCCAATCATTTCTTCCCTGAACCTTCTTGCATTGTCTTACATATGAGTTTTTTGAGGACACCTCACATCTAAACCATAACATCTGGATACATGATATCTGAGGAACATGGTATGAGACATGATCTCCAAAGGGTTTGGGAAACCCTACTTTTATAGCCTCCTGATAGTGTCTTAATGACCTCTCTTCTAGAATGGCCTGTCCAAAGCCATTTATTTTCCTTGGCAGTCATTCCATGGTACTTTCATCTCTTAACCCCATAGATCCCCACTCGAGCTTTGATTTCCTTCTTATAGCTTCATGCATCACACTCACAGGGGCTGCCCTGGGAATTCTGACCTTGCTATATTTTGCCTAAACACTTTGGCCTTCACTTAAAATCTTGAAATCCTCTATGACCCCCCTAACTCCAATATTCTGTATTCTTTCAGAACCAGCACCACGAGGATGACTCTGAGGTCTGCCACCAATTCAAGCAGTAGCTGGACACCCTTGGACCACAAGTTTATGAGTGCCTAAGTAGCTGAGCATGGCGAAATGAATACTTGAAAAACAACTTCTCAGGCCCATACGGGCAAGCAGAGTGCCGATAAGCTCTTTTAAATAAGTTTTCACCTTTATAATTTTGAGTGTTCCATTCCATGATTATTATCTTGCTGATTCCCGAGTTGCTTTCCAAAGGCATCTTTCCTACTGTCCCTGTACAGAGCACTTGAGTTCTCTTTATTAGTGACAATCTCTTCTGCAACTATATATTCCTTCGCCCCAATTTTAAATGTTTTTCTTCTCTGGCCAAATTGCAAGTTTTTAAAATCATATCTCTTTGTTCTTTTTCTCCCAATTCCCACAGCAAATCTGGCTAAAAGCTCTTAGTAACACCCATGCTACTGTCTGAATAATGTGCTGCCTTGAAATTTCCTCAATCAGATAAATTATTCTATAATTCTTAAATTCAGCCTCACACAGAGTTCAGGACATGGGCAAAATGTAGACAAGTTCTTTGTAATGATGTAACATGAATGGCATCTAGTTTAATCCCCAAGAGTCTTTATTCTCTTCTGAAACCTCCTGTGTACAGTCTTTGCTTTCTGCATTATTATTGGCATTCTGGCCTTCTGGGACCCTATTGGAATCATCTGTTAAACTTTGCTTACAACATTCATTTTTTTTTTTACATTTTAAAAATTTGTTCTAATTAGTTATACATGACAGTAGAATGCATTTTGACACATCATACATAAATGGAGTATAACTTCTCGTTTTTCTGGTTGTACATGATATATAATTACAAATGTCATTATAATCACGTATGAACATAGAGTAATAATGTCTGATTTATTCTACTATCATTCCTATCTCTCTCCCCTTCCTATCACTCCCCTCTGTCTAATCCAAAGTACTTCTACCCCCCAACACCCACCACTGTGAATTAGCATCCATATACAGGAGAAAACTTTGGGCACTTGGTTCTTTGCAATTGGCTCATTTTGCTTAGCAAAATATTTCCCAGTTTCCTCCATTAAACCATAAATGCCATAATTTCATTCTTATTTAAGTCCAAGTTATATTCTATTACTACTCAATTTCTTTATCTATTCATATGTTGAAGGGTACCTAGATTGGCTCCATGTTTGGCTATTATGAATTAAGCTGCCATGTACCTTGATGTAGCTGTATCACTGTAGTATGCTGATTTTCAGTCCCTTGGGTATAAAGAAGGGAGTGGGATAACTGGGTCAAATGGTTGTACCATTCGAGTTTTCTGAAGAATCTCCATACTGCTTTCTAGAGGGATTGTGCCAATTTGCAGTCCCACCAGCAATGTATGAGTGTGCTTTTCTCCCCACATCATTGCCAATGTGTATTGTTGCTTTTTTTCTTGATGATTGCCATTCTGAGTAGAGTGAGATGAAATCTCAGTGTATTTTGGGTTTGCATTTCTCTAATTGCTAGAGATAATGAACATTTTTTTCATATATTTGTTGATCAATTATATTTCTTCTGTGAAGTGTCTGTTCATTTATAGATTGGGTTATTTATTTATTTATTTATTTATTGGTGTTAAGTTTTTTTGAGTTCTTTATATATCCTAGAGATTAATGCTTTATCTGAGGTGTGTGATGTAAAGATTTTCTCCCATTCTGTAGGCTCTGTCTTCACATTATTGATTGTTTCCTTTGCTGAGAAGAAGCTTTTTCGTTTCAGTCCATTCCATTTATTGATACTTAATTTTACTTCTTGTGCTTTAGGAGCCTTGTCAGGTCCTAAGCCAACATGATGGAGATTTGGACCTACTTGTTTTATATTAGGCACAGGATCTCTGTTCTAGTGCCTAAGTCCTTTATCCACTTTGAGTTGATTTTTGTGTAGGGTGAGAGAGAGAGAGAGGTTTAAAGTCATTTGCTACATATGGATTTCCAATTTTCAAGTATCATTTGTTGAAGAGGCTATCTTTTCTCCAATGTTTGTTTTTCATGACTTAGTCTAATATGAGATAAAATTGTATTTTTGTGGGTTTTTCTCTGCATCTTCTATTCTGTACCACTGGTCTACATATCTATTTTGGTGCCAATACCATGCCATTTTTGTTGCTATAGTTCTGTAGTATAATTTAAGGTCTGGTGTTGTAATGCCTCTTGCTTCACTCTTCTTGCTAAGGATTGCTTTGGCTATTCTGGGTCTCTTATTTTTCTGGGTCTCTTATATTCTGGGTCTCTTATCATTTTCCAAATGATTTTCTTGATTGCTTTTTCTATTTCAATGAAGAATGTCATTCGGATTTTAATTGGAATTGCATTAAATCTTCATAATACTTTTGGTAATATGACCATTTTGACAATGTTAATTCTGCTATCCAAGAACATGGGAGATTTTTTCAACTTCTAAAGTCTTCTTCAGTTTCTTTCTTTATTGTTCTATAGTTTTCATTGTAGAAGTCATTCACCTCTTTTGTTAAATTGATTCCCCAATATTTTCTTTTCTTTGAGGCTATTGAGAATAAGGTAGTTTTCCTAATTTCTCTGGCATGGATTTACCACTGATGTATAGAAATGCATTTGATGGGTGTTGATTTTATATGCTGTTATTTTGCTGAATTCTTTCATTAGTTCTATAAGTTTTCTGCAAGAATTTTTTAGATCTTCTATATATAGAATCATGTTATCAGCAAATAGTGATATTTTGAATTCTTGTTTTCCTATTTGTTCCCCTTCAATTTCTTTCTTCTAATTGCTGTCGCTAGAGTTTCAAGGATAATGTTGAATAATAATGGTGAAAGAGGGCATCCTTGTCTTATTATAGTTCTTAGAGGGAATGCTTTTAATTTTTCTCCATTTAAAATGATGTTGGCCTTGGGTTTAGCATTTGCAGCTTTTACAATGTTGAGGTATGTTCCTGCTGGCCCTTTTTTTAAACATGAAGTGGTGTTGCATTTTGTTCAGTGCTTTTTCCTACATCTATTGAGATAATCATTATGATTCTTGTCTTTAGTCTATTGATGTGATGAATTACTTTTATTTATTTTTGTATGTTGAACCAATGTTGTTGGGTTTCATTCCTGGAATGAAACCCACTTGCTTGTGGCGCACCATATTTTTAATGTATTTTGTATTTGATTTGGAAGAATTTTATTGAGAAGTTTTGCATCTATCTTCATCAGTGATATTGGTCTGAAGTTTTCTTTCGTTAATGTGTCTTTGGTTTTGATGTCAGGGTGTGTGGAATGAGTTTGGAAGGGTTCCCTCCTGTTCTATTTCATGGAATAATTTGAGGAGTATTGGTGTTAATTCTTCTTTGAAAGTCTTGTAGAACTCAACTGAAAATATATCTGGTCTTGGGCTTTTCTTGCTTAGGAGGCTTTTGATGACATTTTTTATTTCATTACTTTTAGTTGATCGGTTTAAGTTGCGCTTGTCCTCCTGATTCTGTTTGAGGTAACCCATATGTTTCTAGAAATTTGTCAATGACTTTAAAATTTTTTGTTTTATTGAAGTATAAATTTTCAAAGTATTTTATAATTAACTTCTGAATTTTTTAGTGTTCATTATGATATTTACTTTTTTTACCATAAAACAATTTTATTTATTTTTTCAAAGAACCAACTTTTTATTTTGTCAATTTTTTGAATTGTTTCTTTTAAAAAAATTTCATTGAATTCAGCTCTGATTTTAATTATTTTCTGTCTTCTTTTTTATGTGTTGATTTGTTCTTCTTTTTCTAGGGCTTTGGCATGTAATGTTAGGTCATTTATTCATTGATTCTCTATTCTTTTAATGAATAAGCTCAATACAATGAACTTTTCTTTTAGTACTGCCTTCAAAGTGTACCAGAGATTTCCATTCATTGTGTCACTATTCTCACTTACCTCTAATTTGTATTTTTATTTCATCCATGATTTCTTCTGCCAACCATTCATAATTCAACAGTGTATTATTCAATTTTCAGGTGTTGAAGTGGCTTCTATTTTTATTCTATTGTTGATTTCTAATTTAGTTCTATTATGTTCTAATAGAATGCAGGGTAGTATCTCTATTTTTTGCATTTGCTAAGAGTTGCTTGTGGCATATGATATGGTCTATTTTAGAGTAGATCTGTGTGCTGTTGAGAAGAAATGGTATTTGCTCATTTATGGATGAAATATTCTATATATCTCTTAAGTCTAAATTATTTAGTTATAGCTTCTTTCTTTCTTTCTTTTTTTTTTTTTTTGGCTTTTTGTTTGGAGGAGGATCTATCCAGTAGTGAGAGACATGTATTAAAATCACTCAGTATTATTGTGTTGTGGTCTCTTTGATTCTTGAAATTGAGAGGGGTTTGTTTGATGTATGTAGATGATTCATTTTGGGACATAAAAATTTTTGATTGTTATATCTTATTGATGTATTTGTCCATTAAGCAGTGTGAAATGTCCTTCTTTATCCCTTCTGGTTAACTTCAGCTTGATGTCCACTTTGTCAGATATGAGGCTAGAAACCCCTGTTTGTTTACATAATCCATGTGAGTTATTTTTTTCTCATTCTTTCACCTTCATTCTGTGGATGTCATTGCCTATGAGGTCAGTCACTTGGAGAGAGCATACTATTGGGTCTTGTTTTTTTAATTCAATCTGCTAGTCTATGTCTTTTGATTGATGAGTTTAAGCCATTAATGTTCAAGGATATTATCAAGATATGATTTTTATTCCCAGTTATTTTGGTTTATTTCTAGTTTTAAATTTGAATTAGTGTCTTCTTTGATTGACTATTCCTTTAGCATAGTTCCTCCCTTCACTGGTTTTCACCTTTTTTTTTTTCATTTCATCTTCATTGAATATTTTGTTGAAAATATTCTATAGTCAGGCTTTCAAGCTGTGAATCCTTTGAACTTTTGTTTATGATGGAAAGTTTTCATTTCATCTTCAAATAAGAAGCTTAATTTTGCTGGATATAGGATTCTTGGTTGGCATTAATTTTTTTTTTCAGAGGTTGATATATGCTATTCCAGGACCTCCTAGCTTTTAGGATCAGTGTTGAGAAATCAGCTGAGATCCAAATTGATCTGCCCCTATATGTAATCTGATATTTTTTTTTTCTCACAGCCTTTAAAATTCAATCCTGATTTTGATGCTAAGCATTTTCATTATAATGTTTGTTGATGTGGGTCTGTTGTTTTGTTGGAATCCTGTAAGCCTCTTATATTTGTTTTTTTCCATTTCATTCTGTAGATTTGGGACATTTTATGGTAATTTTAATTTAAAAGATTGTGAATTCCTATGGTTTGTATCTCCAAACCTTTGTCTATCCTGATAATTCTTAAATTTGATCTTTACATGTTATCCCATATTTCTTGGAAATTCTGTTCATGGTTTCTTAACATCTTTTCTCATGGTCAACTCTATTTTCAAGATTATATACTTTGTCTTCATTGCCTGAGGTTCTGTCTTCTAAGTGGTCTAGTCTATTGATGATGCTTTCTATTGAATTTCTAATTTTTTTATTTCCTTCATTGGGAGGATTTCTGCCTTTTATTTCCCAGAATCTCTGTCTCTTTATTGAAGTGATCTTTCACTTCCTGTATTTTCTCTCTGATTTCAATCCTTATTCTATGCTTTATTTAACAGATCATTTTAATCATGTATATTCTAAACTCCTTCTGACATTTCTTCCACTGTGTTGTTTGGGGCAATTTGCCCCCTTGCTTTTACATGTTGTGTGTGTGTCTACCCATCTAACAGTATGGATCTGAGGAAGTAGAGTTTCTAACCTGTAGACTTATAGTGTCCTTGAATTTTTCAGTGCCTCACTGTCTAGGGGGAGACACATAATAACAACAAGCAATGCATCTGCTTACAACAGTCTAAGACTTCTACAGCATGCATCACCAAACTTTTACAAACTCCTCCAACAAACCAGTTCCAAAGGCTTATAAAACATGATTAGGTGTGTGACACCAACAACCCCACATCTCAGTACCAATGTCTGTGTAGTCAGCTTTTGTCACTGTGAATAAACTACCTAACAAGAACAACTTAGTAAGGAAAACGTTATTTGGGTTTATGGTTTCAGAGGTTTTATTCCATGGTTGGACATCTCCATTGCTCTGGGCCCAAAGTGAGGCAAAGGAAAGATTCTCAGCTTATGGCAGCCAGGAAACAGAGAGAGAGCAAGTAATCAGGGGCAAAATATAAACCCCAAGACCATGCCCACCCATGACCTATTTCCTCCAATCACACTCCACCTGTCTATATTTGCCACCTAGTACAATAATATGAAATGATCAAATTATTAATGCATCTAATAAATAAATCTTCTGATTAGTTTATAACTCTCATAATCTAATTATTTCACTTCTGAACACATTTTTTATTGTCTCACACATCAGATTTTGAGGGACACCATGTCCAAACAATAACAGCCTCTGTATAAGATGGATGCAGACATCTTATAGTGACTGATTGCTAAACTGGCTGCCAGCCACATCCTACCTTTTTGCTAATTGCCTCTTCTTCCACTCAGAACAAAAGATACAAAGTCAAGGTCCTGGAAGATTGTCAGTAAGTATCATGGTACTTCCAATCTTTAGTCATCATTAGAAGTAAGGGTGGCCAAATGGTTTATATTTAAAATTTCCTAAAGAAAATGTTAAATATAAACCACTTGGTTTATATTTAAACAAATTTCTGTAGGAAACTTTAAATTCACACTATATGCTTTCAACTATAAGTAAAATATACTGTGCTTCATGCAATAAATAGTGGGAAGGAAATAAAATGACCTTTAGGCACAGACCTGAAAGATTAAAAAAAAAAAGTTATGTGGTACAAAACAGGATGTCTACAATTACTCAGTTAAAGAACAATAACAATTTTAGAAGTTGCAATCATTATATTCCTTTTAATATTTTTTTAAAATACTATAATATATCACATCAGTTAAAATGCTATAGAACTCCACACCTGTACTACAAATGTAGTCTTCAAATTGTTTTTTAACTCATCAGCATTGGGTATATTCTCTTAACTTTTTAATATGCAAAATGAACATTTAATTTGTCCTTTCCCACACACTGTACTCCCAAGATAGATATAGCATTCTGTTGTCAGCTTTACATAATATAACTGACACATAACCATAGTTTTTCATAACTTCCCACTGCTTAGACTAATATGAATATCATTCTGAACTTTCTTTTATTTCTACATTCTATTTCTAAAATTTTTTATAGTATTATGTATATTTTTATACTGTCAAGAATAAAAAAATATTAAAGATCAAATTACCTTTTATAATTATAATCAAGCTTTCAATGGTTTGTCCATAGGTGGACTCCAAGTGCTAAAATACATAAATATCATTTATGTTATTACAACTGTATAATTATGATTCACTGCAGGAGTGAGGATTTTGATATAAATATATTAGGCTCTCTAAATTTCTAATGCCTTAAGCCCTCTGCTACTCAAATGGGAATGTTCAAATGGATTCTCTACACTTCACTAATTGCTCAAAACCATGGCAATTTAATTTGCTTCATATTTGGATCATGCTTTTCTTGCACTGTTTTTAATTTTCTGATTTTTCAAATAATTTTGGGCTTAGAAATTTTGAAAGCAGGTGCTGAGAGTTCATATATACTGCTCAGTCATAGTGCCTCATGTTAAAACTTACCTAACTATAAAACAAGTATCAAAGCGAGGACATTAACATTGTTACCATGGACTTTATTTAAATCTGACCAGTTTCTCCCAATTATCCTTTTTATTTCCTCAAGTCCAAAGTAGAATCCATATTGAAATTGTTTCTCAAGTCTCTCAGTATATTCCACTCTGTGAAAATTGTTTAGTATTTATTTATATTTTATGACCTTAAATCTTGTATGATTATCAGTGAATTATTTTACAGAATATCTCTCAATTCAGTTGTGTTGTGTTTCCTCATGAACAGATTGTCATTATGCATTTTAGGTATGAATAGCATGGGGTTCATATACGTTCTTTTCATTAACTCTTATTCATGGGTGCATGATGTCAACGTAATTTATTATCAGTGCTTTTAAATTTAATCACTTGTTTGAGGTGGTGTCTGGTGAGCTGTACCACTATATAGAATTACAAGTATTCCCTTTGTAATTGGTACATATTTTACAGGAGATCCTTTGAGATTGTACACTTATTCCAATTCTCCTTTTTTTTCCAACTGCCAATTATAGAATGCATCAGTGAATCTTGTGGTAATAACAATTAATGTATTGTTTGCCTAACAGTGGTTTCATAGTTATTTCACTCCTTCTACATTTATTAATTGGAACTGTTTTCAAAAGAGAGCTGTCTCTTCTACACTATTTAATTGTTTATTGAATTATGTATTTTTATTATATTGAACTAAAGTTTATTTTTCATTCTATGGCTTATAAGACATTGTCATTATTATTTCATTAATTGATCAAATATTTCCAATATGGACCATTGTTATACTCTTTTAGTTGAACTTACATCTTTTTAAATTTACCTTTTCTAAATCACTTCATTATTCTGGTAACAACAAACATGCTACATTTTCTCTGTCCTGGTGCTGAAATCAGATATTGTTTTCCCAAGAAACCATTTTTTTTTCATCAGAGGGTAAAAATTAGTAAACAAGATTTGGGTATAAGGGAATTGCTATAAGGGAATCATGTGTCTAGGATCTCTAAATATCTTAACAGAGGAAGAGGAAATATATTATGTATACTAATATTATGGTTAATCTTGACTGGTGACTTGACTCTATTAAGAGATGCTTAGAGAATTGATAGAACACAATTTTGAAAGTGTGAATATGTTTCCAGAGACAATTGGTATGTGGATCAGTGAAGTGAGGAGGGAAAGAGCCACCTCTATTGTGGGTGGCACCATCTAATAGGCTGAGGCTAGATAGAACAGAATGTGGAAGGAAGGGAAACCTCATGCCTTTGTGTAAGCTCAACTTTTCTTGAGTAATGCAGTGTTTGCTGCTGCCATTGCCCCTAGTTACCAGACTCTATATTTATTAGCCTTTGAATGTGAATTTGTTCCAGAGACTCCCAGAGAGCTTCAAGACCTTCAGTCTCAGATTAGGGCTGAATCATTTGTTCTTGCTGTTCTGAAGCTTTCAGTTTCCCAGACAGAAGAATTACTTGTTTTCCCAGCTCTTCAGCCTGTAGATAGCTACCATGGGATTACTCAGGCTCCGATTATGTAAGCCAATATAATATAATAAATTCCCTCATAATTATATATGCATTTCATTAGTTCAATTCCCATGCAGAAAACTGAATAATACAATCAACAAGTCATATATATATATATGAATATGAATAATACAATTAATAAGTCATATATATATATATATATATATATATGCTAATTCTGATCCCTCTAAGTTTTTTTACAAAATGGTTCATCCTGAGCTTTCTATTTTCTTGTTTGTAATGACTTTCTCTGAAAAACCTGCCTCTCTTTATCTACCATATATTTACATATTTGTTTAGTTCTAGTACTCACCCTATATAGTTACAAAATTACTAAGATGTGTCCCTGAAAGAAATATATTTATTAGTTAGAAAACAGTGTCTGGGGCCATTCTTTCCCTCTTTTAGCAGTAACTATAAATAACTTATAAAAACACTGTTTTCCAAAGTTATTGAGGTTAGGTTTTCTATCACCATTGCTCTTGAGGGTGGTTAAACGTCTTGTAATTTTCCTTTGTAATATAGTTAGGCTCATATTTTACTATTTCTATTCCACACTGGTTTTTCTCAACTTTCTGGTCAAATTAATTAATTTTTTGTGCAATGGGAACCATTAGAATAATTATAAGAATCAAAAATATACAAAAGTTATATCTTAAGAAGCATATCCTTCCTTTCCACATAATCTATTCTAACACTCCCTTGTCTTACTCTATTGCAACTTCTATAACAAAATATAAATAATACAATAAATGGAAGATCATTAGGGTACAGAAAGGAGACCAGGGAAGAGAAGAGAGAAGTTTTTTGGGGGAAGCAAAATTAATTAAATTATATGTTTTACTTCTGTATATAAACATTCCACACTAAAATCTATTATTCTGCATAAATAATATATACCAATAAAAATAAAATCGAATTATATCAAATTACTTAAGTAACAAATTATAAAGAGATATTATACAATAATTACAACTACAAAAGATCTTATTAGATAGTTTTCAAAGCAAAAATAAATAAAAAGAAAAATAGACTAAGTAATTTATAAACAGTAAAAATGTATTCCTCACAGTTGAGGAGACTGAGACGTTCAAGACCAAAGCACAGGTAATTTCGGTATCTATGGAAGAATTGCTCTGTGACTAGAACACCCCTTGTGGCTGCAGCTTCACATGGTAAAGTGATAAACAAGCTCACCCAGGCTTCTTTATAAGAACACTAATCCCATTCATAAGTGTGAGGCCCTTCATGTATACACAATGGGGTATTACTCAGCAATAAATGAGAATAAAATCATGGCATTTGCAGGTAAATGAATGGTGTTGGAGAAGATAATGCTAAGTAAAGTTAGCCAATCCCCCAAAAAACAAATGCCAAATGTTTTCTCTGATATAAGGAGACTGTTTCATAGTCGGGTAGGGAGGGGGAGCATGTGAGGAATAGATGAACTCTATTTAGGGCAGAGGGGTGGAAGGGGAAGGGAAGGAGCAGGGGATTAGTAAGAATGGTGGAATGTGATGGACATCATTATCCAAAGTATATGTATGAAGACACGAATTGGTGTCAACATACCTTATATACAACTAGAGATATGAAAAAAATGTGCTCTATATGTGTAATAATAATTGTAATGCATTCCACTGTCACTTATTTTTTTTTAATCAATTAATTTTTTTTAAAGTATGAGGCTCTTGTGACATAATTGTCTCCCTAAGGTCTCACCACTTAATACTGACACATTGAGGATGAAGTTTCAATATATGAATATGAGAAGAACACAAACATTTAGACCACAGCTTTCTGCCCCTAACATCCCCCAATTCGTGTCCTTCTCACATGGATAATACACTCATTACATGGAGAATGCATTTATCCACCCCAAAAGCCCCAAAGTCCTAACTCATTTGTTCCAATGTCAAATCAAAAGTCTAAAGTCTGGAGTATCCTCACAATGACATCTAAATCAAATATGGGAGAGAATTCAGGATAGGATTCATCTTGAGGAACATTGCTCTCCAGCTATGAACCTGTGAAATCAAACAAGTTATTTACTTTAAAAAAATAGTGATATAGGTATAGAATATTCATTCCTATTTCAAAAGGGAGAAATAAGAAAGATTGTAAAATTAAGCCCCAGGACAGAAACAACAATAATTTTTAAAGTTGGAAAATAACTTTTGACTTCATTGGCCACCTCTGGGCACTCTGGAGTGTGGTTGGACCACAAGGCTGTATGGGGCCTGACCCCGTGGCTTTCCTGGATGCCACTCAAGTTGTAACTCTCATGGGTTGCAATCATGTGCCTGCAGTTCTTTCTGGCTAGAGAGTAGGAGTCCCTCTATCCCACTCACTTCATAAGATATGATCCTAGTCGCTGCTCTCTGTCTTGGTCCTTCCCCTGTAGCAGTGCCCTGCACATGGCCTGAGAAGCTCTCTGGACCTTCCTTTGAAATCTAAATGGAGGAGCTATGTCCCCAGAGCTTGTGAAGTCTGTGCACCTGTGGAGATGGAAATGTTTGTATATCAAAATACATTATCACTGATGCCTTCGGTAGCAGATGCCTGAGTACACCTGGATTGACTGGAGACACAGTTGAGATAGCCCTGGAGCTGATTTTCTCAGGTGTTTTGTTTCAGTAATGAAAAGCTAGCCAACAAACCAGAACAACTGTAGAGGAGGAAAAGTTTATTTAAGGGCTCTTGGTTTCAGAGATCTTAGTCCATATAAGACCAGTTCATTCCTTAGGGCTTGAGATGAGGATGAACATCATGGCCAAAGAGTGTGGTAAAGGGAAGCAGATCACATTGTGATCAGAAGCAGAGAGGGGTCTTCACTTGCCAGGTACAAATATATACCCCAAAGCCACACCCCTAATTTCCACCTCCTCCAGCCATACCCTACCAATTTAGTTACCACTCAGTTAATCCCTATTATGTAATTAATTCACTCAGTGGGTTAAGACTTTCACAACCCAATCATTTCTCCTCTGAACATTCTTTATTTCCTCACACGTGAGCTTTTAGGGACACCTCACATCCAAACCATAACAATAGAATTACTTTATGTGACTGAATCAGAATTCATTTAAGTGCTTCCAAATAAATACATGGGCATTTAGGTTATTTTTCATGTTTTACAATTATAGTGCTATTTTAAATAACATTGTGTGTGTGTATTTTTGAATAACTAGATGTATTTCCTAAACATACTTACAACTAAAATACTTAGAAGTGATACTTTGAAGGGTTAGGGTTAGTTCAAATGTCATTATGTAAGGTATTGCTACCTTCCCCTACAAATATTTGTGCCAGTTTTTACTCTCATCAGTAGTATATGGCTGCCTGTTCCCCTATTATATTACCAATACGAGATTTTGCTAGACTTTTTGAATTTACTAGTGTGACTAGTAAAAATGGCATCTCCATATTGTTTTACTTCGCATTTCTCTAATTGTGAATAATTTTGAAAATTTTTTTATACTTCAGTTACACTTTTGTGTTTTTTTATGTCTGTCTTTTTTCACATTTTTCTATTAGATTTTGACAACTTTCCCTCAATATTTAAGAGTTCTTTATATTCTAGCACTTTATGTCTGTGACATGTTTCAAATATTTTCTTTTGTATTTTCAGTTGGCTTTTTTATTTTATGTTACGTTGCTGTTATTATTTTCTTTATAGTCAAATTAATCTATTCTTCACTTATTTTGAATTCTTATTAGAAAGTCTTTCCCTAAAAACTAAAATTAAAAGAAAATTCACTCATGCTTTCTTCTATCACTTGTATGGTTATACATTTTATTTTATTTTATTTGTACCAGGGATTGAACCCAGAGGTGCTTAACCACTGAGCCACATCCCCAGCCCTTAAAAAAAAAAAAAAAAAAATATATATATATATATATATATATATATATATATATATATATATATAATTTAGAGACAGGGCCTCTCTGAGTTGCTTAGTGCCTCACTGAATTGCTGAGGCTGGCTTTGAACTTGCCATCTTCCTGCCTTAGCCTCCTGAGTCGCTGAGATTACAGGCCTATGTCACTGCTTCTGGCTTATTATACTTTTTAAAAAAACATTTGGAATTTATTCTTGTATGTGGAGTGAGAACAAGTCAAATTTATCTTTCCAAAATGAATATTCAGTTGTTTGAACATCATTTATTAAAATGTCCGTCTTGGCACCTTTACTCTATATTACATTTCTTTATGTACTTAGGTCTACTTCATTTATCTATTTAGAAACTGGCAACAAAGTTTAATTATAGGAGCATGTTTTAATGTCTTATGAAACTATTGCCTACTATAGTTTTTTTTAAGAGAGAGAGAATATTTTAATATTTATTTTTTAGTTTTTGGCAGACACAAAATCTTTATTTGTATGTGGTGCTGAGGATCGAACCCAGGTCGCATGCATGCCAGGCAAGTGTGCTACCGCTTGAGCCACATCCCCAGCCCCTACTATAGTTTTTATATTTTTTAGTATCTAAGAAATTCTAATATGTTCAATTTCTCACCTGTAATCAAATTGTTTAACTCCATAAGATATTAGTTGCTATTTTTGTTGTGATCACATGAATTTATGTTTTAACTTAGTAAGAGCTGGCAAGTTTATAATGTTGAATCATCCTCTCCAAAATTAGAGGATAGATTTCCATCAATTCAAGTTTAGTGCTCTCAGTTTTAAGAATATTTTACAAAAATTTGCATAGTTTTGTGCAATTTACATTATTCTTAATATTTACTCTTCTTGTTACAACTGTAAATGAGGTTTGGTTATGTGATTTCACCTAATTATTTATTGTTTATTGTTTCTGTATAAAAAAGTTACAATTTTGGTATGCTTACTTTATACAAAAATACTTTCTGAACTTCTTTCTTGTTTGAGTTAGTTGTATCATTGATTATCTTGGATTTTTATGTTACCATAAATGCAATTAGAGATGAGCTGGCTGTTCTTACCTGTTGCCTTTCACTAGTTGATATCTCTTCTCTCATTGAATCGACTGATTCCCTTAACACAGAGCTGAACAGATGAATGCCATTTGTTGTCTGTCACATTTGATGGTTTTCTGGTTGACTTTTATAGTGTCTGCTATCAGAATAATTATCTCTTTATTTCTATTTGCATTTTCCTGGCACACATCTATTCATACCTTTCTCTATCACTTTCTTTGAGGAACATCCTTTATGTGCAGCATTATAATTGAGTCTTGATTTTGAGCTCATGTGAACATCTTTTTCTTTCTTAACTAGGGAAAGATAAGCCCATTTATATTTATTCACATGAAAAATGTTTCTAATCACAACCTTCATTATACTTTATAATTATGTTCATTTTGTAGTATTAACATACTTAAATCATATGAACTCCATTGACTTACATACCTTTTTCAGTGACTTCTTCTGTTGAATTGTTTTAAATATTTCCTTTTATATTTTTCTCTTCTTTTTATTATTTTCATTTTCTGGACTTTCTCTCTCTCTCTCTCTCTCTCTCTCTCTCTCTCTCTCTCTCTCTCTCTCTCTCTCTCTCCTGTCTCTCTCTCTCTCTTTATTCCTTTTTCTTTGTCTTCTTTTCTTTGGGGGAGATAGGAGGAGGATTTACTAGGGATTGAACCCAGAGACCCTTTACCACTGAGCTACATCCCCAGTCCCATTTATTTATTTGTTTATTTATTTATTTATTTATTTATTTATTTATATTTGAGACAGAGTCTTACAGATTTTCCTATGGTTTTCCCGAGTTCCCAAGGCTGGTCTCCAACAGGAGATCTCCCAGTCAGCCTCCTGAATCGCTGGATTTATAGGCATGCACCTGGATACCTAGCAGTTTTCTCCTTTACTTTTTTTTTAAATTTTGTCTATTTTTTAAAATTTCTAATTCAAAAAGTTTTTACATGACCACAAATTCTTGTCTGAGCACATGTAATTATCTTTTGGAATGTTGGTTTGCATACTTGGATTTTATTTGTTTTGCTTTGGCTTAGCAGAAGGAATCTATTTTCTTCCCTTGGTATTTGTAATTTTTTTCTGTTTTACTTCAGTAGTTTTGTATAGATTTCATTTTGCTTCTGTTCTTTTTTATGGTTTTAGGGCATTTCATAATATTCCTAGTGTAATGACACTCTCTATCTTTTTGTATAGCACAGTCCAGATACTTTAGTAGATGTGTGTCTGATGTTGGGAAGGGTCATGAGTGTCCTGATTTCAAGATTCCATTTGGTCTAGCAGGACACTACAGTTCCTCCCCTTTTCTACTTTCTGCTGTCATTAACCAATTGCCAAAGCACTTCTTCCTGTTCTGGTTGTCTTTCCCCAGGGGTTCAGAGTCTCTCTCTGCATCCAATCTTTTTACCCCTGATTCTTTTTTTTTTTTTTTTTTTTTTTTTTTGGTGTGCTGCTGGGGATTGAACCCAGGGCCTTGTGAATGCAAGGCAAACACTCTACCAATTGAGCTATGATTCTTTAATGACTTGCTGTTTGAAATCTGTTTATTTCAGTGTATGATCAGAACCTCTCAAATTTCCACCATTTCAAAATTTGTGTTTCACTTCACACAGACTGTCACCAGCTATCCTTGTCAGTTGTCTTCCCTGTGTTTTTCTTTCCTTTCCTTTCTTTCTTTCTTTTTTTTTTTTTTTTTTTTTTTTTTGGTTGGATTTTGGTCAGATTTTAGGCATCACAATGCACTGAGGCCATAGGGTGGGAGAGGCAGAAATGTGAGTTCACACACTGAGATTTATTGTGGTTTTGACATTCTCTGTCTTCAAGCTATAAGGATGACATGGATTTTCACAAAGTGTACATTTCCATTTTTGTTTTCTTTTCATATGGGTTAGGAGAATATTTTTGAAGATACTTGGTTTGTTTCTGTCTTGTTCTCAGGTGTTCAGAAGTCTGGGCTCATGGACTAAATTTGTTTGTTGTCTTGTTTGTTTTAATACTTCAAATGGGTTTCTAATTTTTTCTTATTATTGCAAGAATACTTTTAAAAATTCTTTCAAAAATCATACTCAGCCTGGTGTGGCAGTGCATGCATCTAATCCCAGCACCATGGGAGGCTGAGGCAGGAGGATCATGAGTTCAAAGCCAGCCTCAGCAAAAACAACATGCTAAGCAACTCAGTGAGATCCTATGTCTCAATAAAACACCAAATAGGACTGGGGATGTTCTTCTGATTGAGTGCTTCTGAGTTTGATCCCCAGTAACCCGCGGCCCCCCTAAAAAAACCATATCCATAATGTTTTTCAATTTACTTATCAATGTATTTATAGCTGGTATTTTATTATTGTTTTAATTTCATCAGATTTTATGGCTAATTTTAAAAAAGATTGATACATATTTAAATCCTGATTTTCATACCATTTTGTTATAGTTCTGTTGTTTACTTTTCCAGGAATTTCAGATTACCACTTTCTTTTTTATTTTATTTGTTGAAAAAGGAATTTTCTTTCCCCATATATTCAGTAATGAAGAATGCTGCCATCCATTAGAGTAACCTGACCTGCACCTATCCTCCTAACTACTTCTCCAGAGAGGAGTACCTGATCTAACAAGCAAACTTTGGAGAAGGAACAAAAGATATGGTCAGCTTTTTCTCCCTTTTTCTTCAAATCTGATATATTACAAAGTGAAGCACCCACATAAATCTTTTTTTTTAAAGGATATTTTAAAAGGGAGTGATATTTAAGTTGTTACTAGATCAAAAAGTGACTGAAACCCAAGGACATATGATAGAAGAACAGAACAAAATCTAAGATGACAGACTTGAACGTGTCCACCACAGGAAGCCAGTACTAGAGACACATACAGAAGAAGACATTCAAAGCTCCTTATAGAGAATTCCCTGAAATTTTCCAATAGCAAAACAGGAAACATCTTCAGAAAGTGTAAACAGATAAAAGGAAAGGAAAAAGGAAGGTCAGCATAAAATATCTGAAATATCTTTAGATGACATTCTATTAAGTGCAGCACGTGCGCTGTGGTCTGAATACTTGTGTCTGAACCCGCTAGGCGATGGCACTAGGAAGCAAGGCCTTCAGGAAGCTTTGCCCTCAGGGACAGTGGTATTGTTACAGAGTTAGTTAGCCCCTTCCACCACATGTGTACATAGCTTGAAAGCACTGTTCATGAAACAGAAACACCTGAATCCTGGATTTCCCAGTCTCCAGAGCTGAGAGAAACAAAATTCTGTTGTATAGAAGCCATCCAGTTGATGGTGTCCTGTTATGGCAGCATGCATAAACTAAAGTAATGTCTGAGAAATTTAAGATATTTTTTATTAAAAGTAGAAAATATTAAGGCATACAGAGATGCTGGATAGAGCTATAACAAAACAGCTCAGGCTTGGGTCAGATGTTGGATTTGTACAATTCAGAGAAGAATGGAAGAAGCGACAATTTATTTCTGATAAGTAGAAGCACGAACTTTTGAAACATGAAGAGCAACTTGAGTTCAAAATTTGCTGAGGGTTATTCTTCAACTGAAGTAAATATGAGTAATTAATGGGAAAGAAAAGTATTTTAAATATTTTAAATGTGGGTAAAAGACAATCACGATCCAACTGTACAACATGCTTTTGTTGAAATGAGTACAAAAGTATGCTTTTTGGTGGAGGGTGACATTTTTTTACCAATTAGTTTACATTCACAGGTAGACCTGGGACTCTAAAATTAACATACAAAGTCAAGTCAATTTTATTCCAATTTAATTTTAAACTTTTAAAAACTTACAAATTTTGACTTTAACTTTTTGGAATATTAATTTATTACTGGGTATTTGATAATAGGATAGGGTTATATTTTAAATGTGGAGGTTTGTTACTTTACATCACTCTATTTTTATAACATAATCCACCCATACCATTGCTAGACATGATTTATGTTGGAAAATGGATACAAAATGAATTTACAACCTGTGATTCAATGCATTCTGGAAATGAATTTGATTGATGCAGTGCATTAATGCATTTCAGAATCTTCTGGAAGATGGTAATACAGTGGTGAACTCAGGTGTATAGGAAAACTGTGCTGAGAACCTTCTGATCATTGCCTGAGAATCTAGACACACTCTTGCTTCAGGTTTTCACAGATGATTTAAGTTAACAAATCCAGGGAATTTTGGAATATTAGATTAAGAAACCTTCTTCCCCTGGCTTCTTGGCCCTTCAAACGCCAGCCTGTCAAGTCTCCCTACCATTGGAGCTCTCAAGAATCCATTTGTGTCTGTGGAAATCATTTCCTTTTAAGACATGGAAAATAAAGTTTCACCCATACTTGTACAATTTGCATTGAAATATATGCTAGATCAATGATATTATTCTGACTGCCAATAGGCACTAACAAGAATGCACTGATGAATAGTAATTGAAATACCTGCCCAGGTTCTGAGTGTATTCAATGAAAAGTGTGGCTTTTGAGAGGAAAATTGAAAGCCCAGACCCAGCTACATAGAATAGTGTTCACACAATTAATAGGTAGCTCAAAGTAAGGTATTTGGTTTTTATTCTATTAAAAATTTGTGAAGTTCAAAACAGGTTTTTATAAAAAGCATGGAAAAGTTTGATTCATGCAACAAAATCTGCTGTTTGGAGAACAGATAGCAAAGCAACAAGAATGGAGGCAGAGAGGTTATACATCCCTTGCTCAGCTGACTCCAAATAACAACTTGTACATGGTACTCTCTATGGCTTTTTGAAGAAGATCTGCATATTCTCTTAGGTGTTCCTAGCTCAGAGGCATCTAATTTTAGCAGAATCCACAAAATATGAACATTTCCATGTTTAATGGCACACAGCAGGAAAACCCCTTGAGCAAGGAAGACTTGGAGTTTTGCCAAGCTTTCAGCAGGAGGGTTCACTGGAAAATCACTAGGGTTGGATTTGTGTCCAAAAATGAGCAGAGAAGTAATAAGGCTTTTTCAGATCTAAAGTACAAATTTGAGAATCCTATTGGAATTAGAACTTAGCCAAATTTACCACAGTAAAGAAATCAACTGTTTGAACAAAATGTATTGTTTCATTTAGGTAGATATCTCCTACAGTGCATATGTGTGAATATATAGGCACTTTTCTTCAACTTTGTATGGAAATACTTTAGTACAGCTACTTTCCTTTGTAAGTAAGTATGAAAAATTGTACATTTCCTCATTCTTCTAAAATATTTTGTTTAATGTCATAGTCCCTATGACAGTGCACTATAGTGACTAAACTGTGTGCACTTTCAGTCTAAATTTATTAATTGCTGTCAGCAAATGGCTAGTGGTTTCCTAAAACAATTGAATATGCATCCTAAATCAAAGATAGGAAAAATATCTGTGAGAGTAAGATTTTAATAGTTTCAAATTCAAATGCTTACAGCCCACACTGGTTAAAGGAAAAATGGCTTTGGAAGACTTCACTGTTAGAAAAACTTCAGAACATAATGAAGAACTGTTATTGCAGAAATATGTGGGACAATCATAACATAAGTTCTTTTTATGCCACTAAGCTGTGTGCAAATGTAGGAAAAACTTTCTCCTTCATTCTTAGCCTTCTTTTTTTTTCCTCAACTGACATAATTCCTACATGCCATTCAAAACTATTTATTTCCTCTAAATAATTACTTATAGGACTGTGCCTTCACCAGTACTTTGTCTATTTGTAGGTTTTTATTTTTAATTTTTATTAAAGAATAATATATATAACTATTCAGTTTATAAAATTTCAGAAATTGAACCTATCTGGCTAAGCAGCTCCCACATTAAGAATGGGACTAGAGAACATCATCCTAAGTGAAATAAACGACTCAGAAAGTCAAGGGTGGAATGTTTTCTCTCAATGTAGAAGTTAGAGAGAGGAGAGAGAGAAGAAGAGGAGGGGGGGAGAGAGAGAATATTTAAAAAACAGAATCCCATGGAAATAGAACGGAGACCAATAGACAGAAGCAAGAGTTTAGAGAGAGGGGGAAGGCAGGGAAAGTACTGGAAACAAAGCCTACCAAATTATACTTTGTCCATGCAGAAATATATCACAATGAATTAAGTATTTTTAGTTAGTGAATTAAAGTTGTGTGTGTGTGTGTGTGTGTGTATACACACACACACACACACACATACATACTTATATATAAGATTGTATATGTAATAGATATAAGATTATATATGTAATATATATATATAAGATTATATATGTAATATATATAAGATTATATATATATATATAAAGGTGAGATTCATCATGATATACATGTATATATACACACACACAACTTTAATTCACTAACTAAAAATACTGTAATAGAAGTGAGATTAGTAGAGTAGAACAAGTAGAAGGGAAAGGTAGGAGAAGAGGGAAAAAAAGGTACTGGAGAGTGATATTGATCAAATTATGTTATGTACATGTGTGAATATGGCCAATGAATCACCACTATGTATAATTATAATGCACCTGTAAAAGTTTAAAAAAAAAAACAATGAAAAATTTGTCAGCATCTAGAGCCCCTAGTTTTTATTTTTACTCTCTTTGGTTTTATCCCATCATGAAAATACTGATTGGAAATTCTGCATCTGTGGATCTTGTCAGCCATTAACTGTAGAAGAATCTCCCAAGACTTTTCCTCTTGGATTGGTCAAATTCCTCAGAGAAAGAGCCTGCAATCTTTTATGCGGAAGATAAGCCCTTAGCTCTCAGCATGCTGGGAGTCCATCGGGTTTATCTAATGCTTCTCAATATCACACATTATTCTCACCTTCAAATATGCTTAACAGCTCTAAGTCTAGAATTACCTTACCATTCTCCAAAGAATAAGCTTATTTTTTTTCCTTGAATTGAAATGAAGCAATATTCCAACTCTACAAAAGGATAAGGGATATGAGATTTTCACTGCTTCTTAATCAACCTTTCAAATAACCCTCCCGATGTTAACATCTCTTTTTACATCCAAAGGACTCCCCCTCCCCCAAATCTAGAGCCCTCATATGATTCATGCACTCCTTGGATTTTGCCTTTTAGTGTAGGACTTATTCTTAAGTTTAATATGCTATGTTATACTTTACCATTGTTTTCCTGGCTCTAAATTTTTTATTGTGGTTTTCTATTTGCCTTATTTTTGCAAACATGCTCTTTACTATTATTGGAGTGTAGCATAGGATGGAAACAAAAAATAGATAAATATGTTAAATATTCAGTATTTCGTCTTTGTCCAGAAATATATTGCACATTTTCTTAAATGTTTATATATCTCCTGCTACTTTTCAAAAGACAGTAATAAGTTTTTAAAAAGGTATTATATGCAATGAGAAACTTATTACTTTGGAATTTATAAATTAGACAATGATGAAGCTTTCTTCCAAAGAAGTTTCTCTTATGTTCTTTATTTTTTAATGCGCTATCTAGGCCTGTTTTATATCCATGTCCTGAAATTTCTAGGTATCTTTCAAGGTGAGAACATCCTATGTCTATTTCCTTTGAAAGTCTTCATGAGAGATTAATACTTTTAGCTTAAGCATATCTACAAATACTTTTATTCTGCATTTTTAAAATCACTTAATTGATTGCATTAAAATTTATGAGTCAAAAATCTCATTTCTTCAAAATTTGAAGGAATAGTTTCATTATGTTCAAAGCAATTCTTTTGAGTCCCTTGTGACTTTGTGTGTATGTGTGTATTTGTATTTTGGGGTATCTTTGTCTATTTCCTGTATGTAAACTTTATTGTTTTTATTGGGGGGTGGGGAGGGAGGTTTCAGTGTACTGTGTCAGACCACTAATACTGATTTTTTTTAAAAAAATAAGTCTTTGTGAAATTTTGTATAATTTATTTGATCATATATATTTATTCAAATAACTTCTGCTTTTCTTTCTGTAACTATTAATGCTAAGATTATCTCCTTGATTTGACCTTGATATTTACATTTTCCTACTTTGATTTTCTATTTCTTTAACTTTAGTTTTTACTTTTGGAATAATTTCATACCCTTCTAATTCTTATATTGAATTGTTAGTTTATAAATGTAAATTTTTCATTTTCAAGACCTTTTCCAATTCTCTAAATGTTCTTTTTTCATACCCTCCTATTCTTGCATTATGGGCATGATATTTTCTTTCATCTCTCTGGTATATTAAATTTATGATTTTTGAATTCTTCTCTTTGCCTAGTGTCTTTCCTATGTTGTCTTGGAGGAGAGATAATTCATATTAATTTATGTTTCTTATCAGAGGCTTCCTTAAAAAGTGTTGAAATGTGCTTAACTCCTTATTCATATATTATAGCAAAATACTAAAAAGCAGAATGGCTGCTTTATATATGGATATGAGGCTTATTGATTTGTGGGGTTTCACTGTGGAATGATCAGATGAATTGCCTTTTTTAAAAATTACTTTATTCTCCTAAGTGTGAATATATGAAGTGTTCTTTCTGGGACTTTTCAGGTGTTCTAGAGTAACATCTTTGATCCTCCTACATTTTGAAAGCAGAAAGGGGAAGTAGCTTCTGTTCCCAGTTTAGCATGTAGATTTTACTTATGGTCTTATTTTCTTAGCCTGGTCTTCAACCTTGCCCTGTGCTGTGCATAGAATACCAGTTATGTGAGGCAGGGCAGGAACTTGGTGTAAACTCTTGTGAAAACTCCTATCACTTCTCCTGTTAGCATTGAGTTTTGCTTTCACTTTCCCCAGGATCTGTGTTTTCACACACTGAGGCTTTCAGAAGTTCACAAATTTGCTTTTCCTGACCATTTGCATTTAAATTGTAACTTTCTCCACTCTGCAATGATATTACTTTTTTTTTTTAAAGAGAGAGAGAGAGAGAGAGAGAGAGAGAGAGAGAGAATTTTTTAATATTTATTTTTTTAGTTCTCGGCGGACACAACATCTTTGTTGGTATGTGGTGCTGAGGATCGAACCCGGGCCGCACGCATGCCAGGCGAGCGCGCCACCGCTTGAGCCACATCCCCAGCCCCAATGATATTACTTCTCTATTGCCTTTCCTCTTCTGAGTTCCCTTAGTGTTGCCTCTTCTCCCCTTCTCTTTGTCCTGATGCACTCCCTCACTACGACTTTGTCAGGGCTATCAAGTTTTACAAATAAGCACTTTTAGGGCATTCCCATGTTTTGTTTAGTTTTCTTCACTAGCATCTAAGATAGTGTGTAGTGTAAAGAGTTTAGAAGATCAGTTAGATATTAAAAAACTGACTAGTAATATCATTATTTATTAAATAACAACAAATTTTACAATAAAATATTATAGACAGAATTTATAATAAGATTAGGATATCCTTCAGATTGGACATATTTAAATTCTGTCCAACTAGGTTCTCTTTCTGTCTGTCTATAGATTTCATATTCATCCTTCAAAATACTGGCCTGGGCAACATGGGGCCATCACTTCTATGAGAAGGACTTCCTCATCAGTGGAGAATTGGCTCCTATTTTTTTCTATTTTCTATATTGTACATATACTTATGACTGAATATACCAATTTGTATGTATTTGTTTCTATGTCACTGACAGGAGAGGCCCAATTTTTTTCCTGCATTTTTATCCTCAGGGACTAATTTACCTGATACACAATTAGAATCCCACAAATATTTACTAAACTAAAAAAAAAAAAAAAACAAAAACAACAACAACAAAAAAAACAAAAACAAAACCTGAGTATATTCTCCCAGGAAATATGGGGTTAAACAGAATGACACATTTTGATATTATTGCCAGTTGATTTTAGATATTTTAACTTCATAGCAAAACCCAAAGAATTTGGTTTTATTTCCCCAAAAGGTTTTTTCTTGTTGGTTTCATTGTATGGAAGGAAAAATGTGATTTTGTACAAAGAAAATGAGAACAAATAGGAAACAACTTGTCTTCTAATAAAGGTTTGAAACACATATCAGAATTAGAATTGGCACCTTGCTTGTATTTGCTTTCTTTGTTTTAAATCATCCAAATAGGCCATTTGGAGGATGAATCATATGGAAAACCAGAGCAGATTATCTAGTCAACCTCTTTTTAATATTTTTCATTGGCTACTCCAGCAAGTGAAGTTAATTTTATTATTTCTATTACTTTAACATGTGTGTGTGTGTGTGTGTGTGTGTGTGTGTGTGTGTATATATATATATATATATATATATATATATATATATAGAGAGTGTGAACCAGGGTCAAATGCAATACTGTATTTCAAACAAGAGAGGATTTATCACTTCATAGAAGCTGAGAAGAATTCTTCCCTTTGTAGTTAATGATTTTTAGGTTTTCACACTTTCAGTGAAAAATTACTTTTTTTATGGGAAAACAAACAAACAAACAAAAAACACCTATCCATTGTAGAAAATGTCTTTTGGTTTCAGGATAGGGGAAAAAATGAGGTGGTGAATGAAAAATGATTTGCTCTTCTGTCAACCTTCAAAGAGGTGATTTTTCTCCGGTCTGGTTGGCAATGAAATTTATTTTGATTCAGTTCTATCAGCAACAGGCCAAAGTGCATTGTTTCTTTTCTTTTCTTCTTTGTTTTGTTTTTCTTTAATTTGAAATTAATCAAATCAAACATTGCCATTCTGTACCTTGTAGCTGATATGAAATGAGAAAGCCAACTTGTAGCTGTGGTCTGGATTACTATGCTTCACTGCTATTGATTGGGGCAGTTACAGTCTTGCTGGTTGAATTTTAAATGTGCCCCGATGCACCCAGGCATGTGTGATTATCTAAATACAACTTCAGACATGTTAGCAATTAGAAAAAAAGCAATTGCTCTGAAGCTAGTTGGAAATACAAATTGTTTGTCAAATGAACAGAGTGTGCTTGCTTTGCCAGGGAGAATGTGATGGAGAACAGTTGGGGAGAGAGGAAGATTTAATAGTTAGCAGTGCTGTTAGATAATTAGCCTTTCTGCATTAAAAAGCTTAACTTTTATTTCTATGATTATTGAAATGATATAGGGTGATTTAACTTATGAGTTTGAAAAAGCATAACTTGTGCAGAAATGCATGTTGGCCAAAGTGTGTATTTCATATATATCTGCATTTTCCAGAACATAATATTCAGCATAATTTAAAATATATGCATTGTGTTCTCTCTATAAAGATTTCTTAACACCCCGGTGATTAAGTAGAAAATAGGACAGATGTATTAAACATGCCCTATTTTACCTAAAGTGAAACAGCAGGGATGTCTTGTCACTAGAGGGCAGCCATAATCTGTTACAGTCCAAAAAAATCTTCCTGGATATCCATGTCCAATTGTAGATGTGAAGGGCATGATTTGGAATCAGTGAACTGTTTGTCAGCTATACTTATTTTAGAAAGAGGACATTATTACCTATGTTCAGGCAAATGATCAGAAGTAATCTGATTAAAAGGCAAAGCAAGCAGACATTTGTAATACTGTTTAAGTAAATTATATGTAAATATATACCCCAGTTGTCATAGGAAAAAAAAGAAAAAAGCAATATGTGTTTTCCTGTGCATGGACCGGCCTCATCCATGTTTCTATTTGTTTACTTTTGTCCCAAAATCAAAGTTCCAAGCAAAGAAAAGAAAACCACTGAACAAATCACTATAAAGAATGCTTATTGAAGATACTAGTTTCCCCAAAATTTAGACAGCTTCAGAATGCGTATAGATCTAATGGAAAGACTTGGAAATCAAAAGTAAATGAACACTTCATATCAACAGATGTTACCAGGATTTTGTAACGGGTACATGTACTTTATGCCAACCTAGAAAAGAGCACTGCCAAGTGAGCTTACACATGGTAGAGTTTAAATCTCTTGCCTTAAAAGAGATCTCCATGCCCAGCCAATATAAATTAAAGATTATGCAGGCATTTCAGCTTCTGTCCTTTCCCTTGGAAATCACCCACCTACTTAATTAAAGATTATTTGTAAGATTTAATGGTCCCAGTAGAGGGCAGTAACAAGCAGATGCTGTAGTCTCTGGCTCTTCATTGTCTTTCTCTGGTAGGATACTTAATATAGGAGATCTACATAAACTTCTATGAAGTATGCAAGGAAAATATTTTAGTTTATGAGACTATTCTATCAAAGAAGCTAATTTTTCACTCTTTGCTTTATCCACAGCAAATTCTACAGCTGATCACAGGAGGTCCAGTTGAAAGAATGCAAAGAGAAGTTACTATTTGCATAGCACAAAATATTCCAAATGCATGTCTTATTAATACTGTTTCATGTCTACACCGAGGACAATTTTCCTTTAGGGAATGAAAGAATGAAAAATACATGAGGTTAATATTACCTTCATCTAGAGATTGCATTTCAAAGGCGTGTGTGTGTGTGTGTGTGTGTGTGTGTGTGTGTATCAAACATGTATAGTATACTACTATTATTCTATTTAGATGCTCATAGTTGCTTCTGTATTTCTTAATATAAAGGTGCTACAGAGTTCATAGTAGTACTTTTGCTATTTTATATTTCTCCTAATAAAATTCACCAAGAATGAAATTATACTCACATGGAGGGCCACAAAGTTATTTTGTTTTGCTTTTGCTGCTTTGAGTGCTAGTTTTAGTTGTACATCATAGCTGGGTTCATTTTGAGGACCAAAAACTTTTTTTAAAGAGATTGGCAGCTACACTCTCATGATACATGATAAACCTTAGATATGCAAGGACAACAAAAATAGTTCTCTTGCAGGACTTACCCATGGGAATTTGTTTCTTTGCTCCACTGACAAATTTTAATTTTACAACCCTTTCTAAAAGGTATCAAATACAAGAATAATGGGGTTCAAAAGTTGTAAAGTGATATTTACTTTACTAAGCCAAATTTTAATTCATTCCATGTATTTTACACTGTCCAAAAAGCATTTCAGTATATTTTTATACTCTTGAATTAAAGTTAAACATGCCAATGTCCAAGAACAATTAAAGTTATTTAAGTTTCCCAAAAGTGGTAGGGCAATTTAAATTAAAAAGAGCTCTTGACTGGATGTAAAAAGACCTGACTTCCAGTCCTGGTGTGTCCTAATACACAGTGTGACCTTAAACTAGACACTTACTCTTGACCTCATTTCCTTGTCTATTAAACAAGGTGGGTAAGACTGGCTGATTCTGTGGGCTCATTTGTTCTCTCACAGTTGTACTTTTCTTTGCTCTCCACTTCATTCCACCTTGGGAATAGTTATTTGTACACCTGTCAAATCTTGCTCATAGAACATAAGCTCCATTCTAGAAAGCAAGGAACACTTCAGTTGTTGCACAGTAGATAGCAAAGGAACAGCACATAACAGCTGGGAGCACAGCAAATACTTACACAAATAAAAGCAGGGCATGGGGGTACTGTCTTATTCTAGCTACAGAGCACATTTCTCTATGTTTCCTGCAATTATCAACACAGCACTAGAACAATACACGATGGTGACTGGCATTTATATTTTATCAATGCTCAAATGAAAGACAGCCAGTAGAAATAGGTGTGATTACTTCATACCCGAGAGCAAAATTGAATATGTAGAACTTGAAGACACATCTTTCATTTTATAATGCTTTTAAGTTACCAAAGTTCCAATGATCCTTTTTTTTAAGGAGTTAAATCCCACTGCAGTTCAGAAAAGTTAAACTTTGTTCTCTAACTTTTTATTTTGTGAATTCTCTTCTTATATTTGATGTTTTCTAAATATTTTAATATTTGTAATAGGTTTATCTCCACCCAATAATGTTAGCACATGTAACTCAATCTAACTTTTGAATTTATGAGAAGATATCTTGCCTCGGATATTTTGAACATTTTCCCTTTGTAAGTCCTAGAGAAAATAAATAAATAAATGTGTGTATATGTGTGTGTGTGTGTGTGTGTGTGTGTGTATGTATATATATATATATATATATATATATATATATATATATATATATATATATGACATATATCCAGGTGCTTCCAAGCATTTCTCATGAAAACATAAAGAAATAAATATTTTTAGATATAAAGAAAGAGATGTTAAATATGTTACATGTCTTATATTGCATATTTGCAGGCTTTCCTTAAACTATTGTATATATTGAAAAGAATAAGACAAAGAACAATTTTTTAATTGTACAAATTGCTCTAATCCCTACATAAATCCAAATAAAAATAGTTCTTTATAAAAGTCATTCAAACTTTACTAAAGAAATTGAAAGAGGCACATGGAAAGGAGTGTGACATATCTAAAATCTTCATCTGGTTCCATTTTTGCTTAAATGGCTGAGCTGTTCCTAGGAGGGAATGAGGTCTAGGCTTTAGGCTTTACCAATTCATTGTGTATAAATGGGGTAAAAAAAAAGCACTTTGTATGTAATCCTTAAAATCACAAATATCTGTGTGAGAAGATGACCTTCCCAAGCCTTTTTCATTTCCCTGCAACTCTTTGCTGCTCTGGCCATAAGGTTTAAGAAACCACTCAAGATTCTGACGACCAACCACAGTGGCCCATCTGTCTGCAAAATCATCCCCAGTACCCTCCTTTGCGTTATTTTCCCATTATTTATCTTGACACTCTGAAGGCCTTTTCATATCTCCCTGAGCGTGCACACATGGGACAGAGGGGACTGTCCCTCGTCTGCCCTTATTTGATGTGGTTGGTTAGCTTGTCCTGAAATAAGTTTATCTTCCCTGGGGATGACCACCTGATAAGACCCTGCTGGGTCCTGTCTCAAAGGAAAGAACAAATCTGCGTAGTCTTAAATCGACTGGACTAGGGGTTAAATGCTGAAATGACCCTGGCACCTGGAGACACTGCTTCCCTGACCTTCAAGCTGCTGGGCCTGTGAATGACTGCTGAGCTGCTGGAGGTGTCACAGAGAGACCCAGTGGGGATGAGAATTTTTAATGATTTATGAAACTTTGCTCAGTTCTGAGAACTATACATTTTATAGTACATTTTAGAAATTATTGCATAATGGAACTTCTGTTAACTACATTATAGAAACATATGCACAATAACGTTTATTATTATCAAGATTTGCAATATGCCTGTATGCGTACATGCATTCTGTTTCCTGTGGCTCTCAGAGCATCCTACTGACAGATGTCATCATCTCCATCATCTTAATTATAGCCTAACATCTAATAGCACTTACCATGTGTCATTTACTATGCTAAAACCTCCTATGAGTTTTCTTATGTAATCTTTACTGTAACTCTATATTATTCAATCCAGCTTGTACTTTTCAATTTTGTTATTGTTATTATATTCATGACACACATATAGAAAAATATACGCAGATAAGTTAAGATCAAGCCCAAAGTCACACAGACTATTGGCATTAAACAATTTCAAACAATTGCTGCCTTTAGAATATCCTACACTCCAAAACATAAGACCATACTGCTTATACCTGAATATTTGCTGAACTGCTACTGTGTGCAAGTTAGAGACAGAAAGAACTTAATTAACATGGGCAGTGAACTCTTCAGAAGCCAGCCAGGAGGGTCAAAGAGACCAGGGTCTCTAACACAGAGGCACCTGCAGCTGTTATTCTTAGAAGATCTGATGCAGTACAGACACCCACCCAATAAATAGCAAAAATAACACTGGTTCTTATTAAAGGACAAGATGCCTTCAGTCATTGGAACATTTTAAAAAGGGATTCATAACAAAAAAGTGTGTTCCTTTTATGGGGGATCATGAAGCTTAAAAGTGGTAACACACAGCTAAGCACCTTGAGTTCCAATTCTATGGCAACCACTTACTGGTCACAAAATTAGGGCCAAATTACAGATTTGATAATAATATTATCCACCATAGATACCAGGTAGTTGTTACAATTAAGCAAACTGTTCTACATTGTAGATTCAAAGAATATAAGGCAAACATATCATAAGCTCTATATAACATCATTGTGATCCCATTGGTTTGGATTTTTTAGAAATCTTGAATGAAAAGGGCTATTAAAAGTCACCCAGCCAAAACTCATTACTTCATCAAACTTTTTTTTTAAATGTCTTTTCAGGGAATTTTTAAATGTTAAATTTCTTCCATATCATGAATTAAATTGTTCTCACTCTAATTTCTATCCATTAATATAGAGCTCCACTGACTAGATCAATTCTTGTAAGACTGATTTTCAAATATTCAAAAGCCTCTGAATTATTTGAGTAGTTTTCTGTTTTAAGAAGACCCACAACCATTTATTTTAACCATTTCTCTTAGGATATTATTTTTGAAGTCCTTCTTCTTATTAGTCATCATTCTTACAGTATTTTTCAGTTTGAAAATGTCCATGTTTAAATGTGGTCTGGGGAATGAGAGGCAATATTCCAGGCGGAGTCTGCTTTCTGAACAGTAATGAAATCTGTACCATTCACGTTCTAGACACCAATATCAATATAATCTAAAATGTATCACATGTTGATGACTAGGCAGAAATTTACTCAGCTGAAACTCCTGAGCATTTTTTTCCAGGAAACTGCTTGTGAGTCTCTGTGCATACTTTCATTGATTTCTATTTTATTTTTTGTTGGTTTTATTATTCAAACTTGTCAAGGTATTTTTTCTTGTTATTTATTAAAGTGTTAGCTTAATTTCCACTATTTTGATTACCTATTTAATGAGTATGTTTTTAGCTTTTTTAAAACAAGAACTAAGATAATGAGAACTAATATACAGCTGAAGAATAAATTTAGAGACATATTTCTAGGTGGACATTTGTTCATTAATTAAAAATATATGAATACCAAGATTATGTCAGTTCTAGTTCCTCTCAAGCACAAAACTTTAAAATGCATGTGTCTTTTAACTTAGCAGTCTCATTTCTAGGAATACACCCTGTAAAAGTAAAAGCACAAATGCATTAATATATTTGCAGAGTGCTCATTTTAGGAGTTTAGACAGTGGAGTTACCTATTGTGTGGAACTTAGGCTCTGAAGTTAGTGTAAAGTGTATCTGTAAAACCTCAGGATACTAGAATCACTGTCAGCACAGAGATGCTTATATTGTAATAGTTTCAAGAGAACTGACGTTGATCAAGAAAAAAATTGATTTAGCTCTTCTATATTATTCTCACTTTTGTATATAAACTCATTGATTTAACCCAGAGTCAAAGGAAAAAAAATCCATGTTAATGATGATTTCTTCCCCCTTACTCTCTCCTTCCCATGTAACAATAAAACATAGTGTATTCTTCTCTAAGAAACATTAAGTAATTTTGAAAAGAGTTAAGTAATTTTACAAGTGTTGATGTGGACTTAAAAAACACATAGGCACACATAATTGATTCCCCCAGTTACAGGGACGGGTATATGATGAACACAGAGAGAAGAAGATTATTAACACATATCCTGTGAACCCATGGAATAATTTAATTTTCATAATGATTATTTGTTACCTTTTAAAATGCTAAGTATAATTTTAGGAATTACATGTACTGATGATATCTCATCTCATGATTTTCCAAACATTTATAGAAATACTGAATTACTGAATAACAATTACGTATCGCTCAACAAACATTCAATATTTGGCTTTCAGAATTTGAATAAAGATAAATCTTATTCAATCATTGGGTGGGGGGGACCTTTGTAGACAGGAAAAAAGTAAGATACAAAGTTCATTCTAATTTGATTCTTAGAGCAAACTACAAAAGGAAAGTTATCATTAACTTGTAACTTGAAGAATGCACATTGGTCTGGTGAGTCTGAAAAGATATTGTATGTAGAAGGGACCATATGAGCCAAGGCACGGAAGCTTACCTGGGCACGACCAATTGAATAACGGATCAACTTTACTAGGAAACAGGTAACCAGTGTGAGAGATCAAGAGGTAAGAGGTGATGCTTGACTGGCAAGATGGTACTACAATGGGAAGGCCCATGTTAAGCATTCCAAAAAGTGCATCCTGTAGAAACTATAGAAATACAGGATGATATTTAGTTAAGAGAGGGACACCATCAAGTACAGAGATTTTTTTAAAAGTTCGTCTTGAAGGCTCTTTGAATGCTGACCTCATTGAAGAGAGGGTGGAATCAGGTAGACTGGCTAGAAGACTATTAAAATAATCCAGTGGAGAGATGAGGAGTGCTTGGGCTGGCAAGCAGCAGCCGCCGCCATAGGGAAGAGCCAACCAATTCATGAGGTGAGTCAGAGTCCAGCTACAAGTTATTTCAGTCCTGGGGGATGTCATCAATCTGGGCTTGGTAACGTGAACTCATTGAAGCAGCTAAGTGCTCTCTTACTATCTCCTCACTTATCTCAGGATTTGATTCCCTTGTTTGTCCTACCCCTTTTGAGTTTGAAGATCATTTTTTCCTGATTGAGAAAACAGAAGCAAAATAGTCCTTCCAATGTCATCTGCTAATATTACACCATCTGTCCCAGGAAGCCGTACTATCCTGGCTCAGTCTTTCTTTGAAATTATATTTAAATTGTCCTTAGTGATTTCCAAAAGGCTCACCTCACCCTGTGGGTTAGTCTTCTTGGTATTATTTTTGCAGATTCCTGACACTTTTTTCAATTGTGCCCTTGTTAGCGTGTCTTGCTTCATGGCTTGCATTTTCCTCAAGAATACAGAAGGAGCAATGTCTACTTATGGTTTCTGGTAAATTTCTTTGGCCCAAATTTTCAACTTTTCTCAAGCCCATAGAAGATTAAATAAATACCTGCTTTGTTAGTGGACATTGTAAAGTGGCACTGTTAATATGAGCACACACTTAATACTATCTTTTGTATTTTAATTCTTCTTTGCTTTGAAATTCAAAATGTCCTTAGCTTAGAGTTTTGTTCTTTATTTTTATGTATCCTTTCTTTTTTTTCATTTGCTGAGCTCCAATTTTCCAGGCTTTATGGAGCTCTCTTCTCTCCAATTTCTTGCTATCAGTTTCTATCTTGAATTATCCACCTTTAACTGAAGAGTCTGTTTCCCTCCTAGCTTTTTCCCTCCTTCTCAGATTCCCACCCAAATATGAATATTACTGATATCACAAAGTCATGAATGTTGGACTCACTGTATATATGTTTATTTTAATGGCATTTTGGAATCTCTTCCTTTATTTTAGAGCAATTAAAAACTGTTTTCCCCTACTCTGGATGATATAAATTTTGGAGTTATCAAAATAAAAATGTTTAATTGTTAATACACATAGTTTGTTACAAATGAGAAGGCATTCTAGTTTCATGTAAATAACTACTAAGAAAGAATAAAAAATATTTGGAATTTTCCACATTGCAAGTGTATAGCGTTTTTGTGTAAATCACAATTTTCCTGACTTACTTTCCTTTTCATACATAAAATAACAATGATGATCTTTCCAAAGCAAATCGCAAACATGTGAGTGGTAAATAAAATGACATATGTACGACTTATACAAATACAAATCATTTTTTAAAATTATACTCAAAACAGAATTTTGTTGGCTGTTTGCATGGTACATGATTCCTTGCCGAAAATTTGGGGAATCTAGTAAAAGGAATTATTCACATGATTTCTTCTTCTGTGTGATGCTATGAAGTCAAGCTTGCTAACATTTTCAGATTTTTTTCCCCTTTTAAGCCAGATTATCATTGAAGTTAATAACAAAGCATTTAGTTTAATTTATTTTTATTTATTGATGGCAAACATACTTAGCTCATGGACTGAACTGAATTTGTATTATATATTTACAAACAAATCTCTTCTTGTGGGATATAAATATATAAATATAAAAATATAAGCTATATTAAAATGTAACCATCTGAAAACAAGAGTTTACAAATATTGTTTTCAAAGTCTATGGATTTGGTTCCAAAATTTAAAACTATCTTTCACAAAGGTGTATAGAACTGATGATACTAGCACTTGATCACAATTTCAACAACAAAAATACAGAATTAAGTATGCTCTGATGAAAGACTCATGATTTCCAAATCTATTCACTTTATCACTCATCAAATATACATTACCTTTACTGAAAGTAGAGATTTACATATGGAATCCATTTATAGTTAAGAAATCCCTGGAAACTGATAGGAAGAACTAAAAAAAGAAATTTGTTTCTTTTTGATGAGACATTCCAAAGATTTGATGCAATGTTAGCTGCAATTACTATGCATTTGCTAAAGTTAATCTGGCTCAGGATGGCAGATTCAAACTTCAATGGAGAGCATGCAAGGGCATCAATTCAGGACCTCAGGTAATTTCTGCCCATTTGGGAAGAGTATATGTTCCTCCTTTATATCCCCTTGTATTTTAAGGAAAAGTTGTTCCAAAATATTACTGATCCTATTAGAAATAATATAGCAAAGTTTTCCCACCGAATGAGGGAAAGACTGACAAAGTAAAATGAGTCAGCCTGCTAAGTGGAGGGTCAGCTTTTCTGATGAGCTAGAGGACATGGATATACATGAAGGTGAAATGTTGTCTGATTGTTATAGATGCACCCAAAATTGTCTACATTTGGCCTTGAGGGGGAAAAAGCAAATAGTGGTGACCATCAACTTTGTTATTTAGGCTGTGCCAGTTACACAGTTTCAATGAAGGCTGTGTACCACCAGGAAGATGCCCTTGGACCTTCTTCAATTGAATCAACATTGGGGATTGCAAAGAACCAATTTCAACTTACAGCTCAGTCCATAGTGCCTTTCATCCTCATCATTCTGTTATCTTACTTGTTAACATTGTCCCTTTTACCTAAAGAAAACAAAGTAAACATTATAGACATTCATCTTGAACTTCCATTCTCTTAACCCACATGTGATTGAGCTCTTAACAGATCGAATGAGTTTCTAACTCCAAGAGATTCTGCACTGATTTTATGTTTGTGAAAAAGGGTGTATATTGATATATAATAAGCTGTCACAGCAAAATTAGCATCATTTCACATTATCTTGTAGATTTTTTTTTTTTTACTTTTAAAATGGTCAGCAATACAACTGTAATGGTAGTAGTTATTATGTATTTAAATGGGACTCTGGGTCTGTTACTGATTGACAACAAGATCAATAACTTTAAGATCAAATGGGAACAGAGTCTTTTTTTTTTTCTTTAATCGGGGCCTCTTTGTTTTATCCGTATGCCTACAGCTAGATCCTGTTTTCTGTCTGTAGACAGTGATTCCTGCTGTGCACTGTTGAGAAAATGAGGAGACAAAATGGAGAATCAATTTGAGGAAAAAAGGCTTTAGTTGACAAAGCTTTATAGTAGATCAATGGAATCTAGCTAGTTATATCTTTAGTAGCTGAGATAAAATTTTATAATCACTGTAAATACTTCCACATTTTTGTGTCTTTCTTATCCCAGTATTTGGAGAAAATCTTCATAAGTATGCAAGGTTTCTTTGATGACATTTGAATGGGCATTTCTTTTGTTATATTCCTTGCAACCAATTTAATAAAGTAAGAAATCAAAGAAAATGTAACTCCATAAACATCCCACAGATTTATGCAGAATACATCCACTTAAGAATTAACTTCTTCCAAGAATTGAAAAAAGTGCAGTTCAAGGTGTTCATAATTGTTTTACTTCTTTATTACTTAGTAATTAAGGAAACTATTTATTTTACAGTTATTCTTGTATCACTTATTTGTTTAAATAGGTTTCTTCACAAACACAGGATGTGTAAGATTGATATAAAGCACTAGCATTGTTTAATAGGCTGATCCTTAGATCTGATATTTATTTAATTAGGTTTCACTAAATTTGCATACCAGAAGTAATTATTTGTTTAGAATTCCTAATAGCATTCAGTGAAATATTGTTTGCACTGTTTTAACACACCTTTGTTTATTAAAAAATGTAATGGACATCTTTCTAACTGGCTCTTACTCATATGAATGAAATATTTCAGCAATGTTACTTTAATATAAAATGTAGAAGTAAATTATTTAGAAACTAATTTAAAGTCTGCAGCCACTTTACACAATAATATGATCCATACCATTCACAAACTTGCCTAAAATTAATACAGACTGAGATTCTTGCTTTGGAAATAAGACAAATATTACTACATCAATATCATTTTTAGTATAATCATTGCTATTATGTATTAAGGCTATTAAAACTCCAACAGTATGCAACTTTGAAACATGCTGATTGCTAAACTCAGAGACACTTAAATTCAAATATTCTGAAAATACTCAAGTATGCATTAGTTCCAAATTGAATTACATGGCATACATGAATTTTCACGTAGTAATTTATTATTAAGTGTAGTTTCTAAACTTGAACCAATACAGAATATATGTACATTCACCAAATACACCTCATACATTCATTTGAGAAAGTAAATTATTATATACCATGTAGCCTGTACACAACCTAATTGATAATATTGAATGTAATAATTACTACAATATTGGTTTTCTCCTGAAAACACTACTTCAATTTTTCTGGATAAAAATATGTTGTTATGTAATAGACTGTGATTGTTGATGGTGAAGAATCTAACAAATGCAACTATCAAATGAATTGCTTTTGTTAACATGTTCCCATTGGAGAAATTGTCAAGTATAGTCATAGGGTTTCTCTGTTCACTATGATGCATGCTTACTTAAAAATTTACTAGCAAAGATTATTGAATCATTATCATAATGCTCAAAACTAACTAGAATCAGTTCTAGATAAAATTATGAATAATATGGAAAGAACTCATAAATTGTTAGCTAGAAAGGATGCTGGACATCTTCTGGATCTATGCCTTTCTTCATTAATAAAGCAAGTGGAAACAGTAGATATTCTAAATTCCATTTTGTTTTTCCTGTTCAGTCTTTCCTGAGTGCCATCTCACCGAGTCTCTTAGCTTCAGAAGTTTCTTCTTGCGAAAGGTCCACAGAAATTTGGGGTCTAATGGTGAGTCCAGCAGCATAAAAAAGCAAATTAACCAATGTTTGCTGTGAACTTGGAAAGATGATTCAAAGTCAAAGGAGGGTCATAATTGGTTCTCATCCTAGGAACCAATAAACCAAGCCTGATGATTAAAAATACCAAGAGTTAATGGGCTTTTGAAGGGAGGTATACAATGTTGTGGATGACATTTTGTTCAACTGCTAGTATGGCCTCTGGCTTTTCCAAGTTTGTATTAGACAAAATGCAGAAAGCCTACTGTGGGATAGAGGTAACCATTCATAACCTCTTATGAGATGATATGAAAAATGTAGCCTGATGGGTGAAACATCTAAATCTTGCAACAGAGTGCCTGCCTTCTGAGAGTGAAAAGAGGTTGTAATATTAGGAATTTTAACAGTAAGAAATAGATTGAGGCAAATCTAGGGAGCATCATTCCTTACACAGAAACACTGGATTCTTTGAAGAATCCGTAGACTTTTAACCTTACTACACTAGGTTCTTCCTGATCATTCCTTCAGGAGGTTGTGACTGTGAGGTGGTGGATAAAATCTATATCATATGAGGTTACCAACTTATGTGAAATGCAGATGCTTTTGGAATCCCCTGCGTGGATCCAGGAAAATAAATATAATGCCTTTTTGAGGAAACACTAATCACAGTGAGACAACCGGGACAAAGCAGTAATCAAGAAGATGCAGAATGGTCAGAAGACCAATAAAATGAACAGTGTGAACTCAGTCTAGAGAGGAATGAAATGAGGTAAGCATTATTTAGCCATCACTTCCTGGTGGAAGAGTCAACAGATTTGAGTAGGAGATATATCCTTATACTTTGATTATACTTGTGCTTCCTGGGAATCCTGCAAAAACACATTAAAGAGACCCTGTTTCCAGGGTCAAGTAAGTCTGTTTTTTTTTTTTTTTAATTTGCCCTTGTCCTTTCAAGACTGAAATATAGTTTATGATTTTATTAACTGTGGTTGCAAAAAGAAGCTGCAGTCTTTGAAAGTTCTACAGGATAATGGTCTACTTACCTGAGAGGTGTATGCGAGGGACAGAAATGAAGCCTTCATGAGACAATTCTGCAATCACTCTAGCATATACTGAGAAAAGTGTCATGGTACTGTTGGTAAAGCAAATTTACTTTATTCAAATTCTTGTTAAACTTAAGCAATAATCCTTTGTTCTGTCTCTAGATTTTTTAGGCAAGAGGCCTAGGAACTGAATTGAGGAGTGTTTTATCACTGAGCTAAATCCCCAGCTCTTATTTTGAGACCTGACCTCACCAAGTTATAAGACTGGCCCCAAACTTGCCATCCTCCTTCCTCAGCCTCCTGAGTTGTTTATTTAGTTTTATTCAGCATTGTTTTTTCTCTTGTGGCATAGAAAAATGTTTACATATAATGCTGAAAATACATAATATATAAGGAATCCAATTTACATGTTCTGAGGGCAAATGATTTGTTATTAGATTGTCATTTAAATTTCTCCTCTGGGGGCTGGGGTTGTGGCTCAGCAGTAGAGTGCTTGCCTAGAATATGCAATGCCCTGGGTTCCATTCTCAGCACCACATAAAAATAAATATCTAAAGGTATTGCATCCAACTATAACTAAAAAATATTTAAATTTTTTTTTCTCCTTTGCTGTTTAAACACCATGTGGTATTGGGTAAACTGCTTTACTTAAACATTTGCTTCCCAATTTTCAATGGACAATAAAATCCAACCCATTATACAACATTTGTGGAGATTACTATATTTCAAGAACCCAAGCATCCTATTTTCTACATTTTTATTGTTCTGAAGTTAAAAGTTACCTTTCAGTTCATGGCATCTTAAATTCCTATCATCTTTCATCAGAGTGCATTCCTTTATGAATAGAATTGGTTTTGCTTTTATAGTCAATTGAGAATATTGCATACCTAGGGGATCTTTAAATATTTTTGGAAAGTACTGACAGGATGAACTGTAAGTCTGTATTTTTTTTTACCTTCTTTGCTATTTTTTTAGTATTGTTTTGTTTTGGTTTTGACCTAGTTCCAAGGGTAGATGTGTTTTTAAAAGTAATTAATGAATTACTTTGAACTATCCCTTTCTGGTTGGAAGAATTGTTTCTGGATGACCATTTCCTTGCTATACCAGGTTCATTAGAGTCCTGTTCTTGGATAGTATTTTATAAAATTACTATTTCCCTTCAATTTTATATGCATATTTATATTTAATTATATATTCATGTATTGTGTATTCATTTATTTAATGAACAATATAGTTGTTAAATAGATCTATTTTGAAGGTTTACTCCTTTGTGCCTTCACTTTTTCACTTCTTCCTTCCTTCCTTCATAACTCCCTCGCTTTCCTCCTTCCCTTCATCTTTCATTCTTTCCTTCCTTCAATGTATTGATTCAGAAAATATTTGGGAGGCCCTGACTCTCTTCCAGGTTTTGAGCTAGTCACCGGGATGCTATTCTTTCTTCTCTTGTAATTATTTACAATATATAGAGGAAAATATTGTGGTGAAAGTGGAAATAAATACTGAAAAGAAAGTTAGCAATTCTGAATTCTCTTTCACTTGTTAACTTGTTGATAACTGTGTCCAATTACCTTTTCCTTATCTGTAAAATAAAGGAATTTTAGTTTATCAAACAATGTGTAAGTTTCTTTCTAATCACCAATCTTAATTTCTCTTCTCTCTCTGCTTATACACACACGTACATCCACATACACACACAAAGAGAATGTAATAATATTTTTTAAAAAGGACCATTTTAAATCTTAGATGGAATAATTACAAAACACAATTAAATTTTATAAATTAGTGCTTACAGATTTATAGTATTTTATAAGTCTGAACTTTTTACATTTTAAATTGCACTGAACTTTGAGGCACTTTGTGTGTGTGAGAGTGTGTGAAGTATTTCTAAGTGATAGAAAAGTAGACCTATATGTGTGGCATACAGACTTAAACATGCCCCCTCAATGCCTGCCTCCAGACTTTAAGGTGCCTCACAATCCCGCATCCTTCTATAATCCCATTCCCACTGGTATATGCAAGCCCTGTGATTTGCTTCTAATAGAATGTGGCAAAAGGATATGGAACATCATTCTTCTGATGCCGTTACACTCTAGGAGACTCCATCCTGTGAGGATGCTGGCTCTTTGCTGGCTTCGAGAAAGCAAGCCATCAAGTCCCTTACAATAAGGAAATGCCCTCCATGAACAATTTGGAAACAGATATTTTCCTCAGTGTACAACTTAGAAACCACTTTAGCCTATACCTCTATTGATTGTAGCCAACTTAGAACCCACTTTTAGCCAATACCTCTATTGACTGTAGCCATACAGAAGATCCAACTAGGCTGTGTCCAGACTTCTATCTCATAAAAACTATGACATGAAAAATGTATGTTGCTTTCAGCACTTCTTTTATCATGCAGCAACAGAAAATTGATACAATGTGTGCACAATGTGGTCCATTTTTGTTTAAGGAATAAAGCCTCAAGAAACAAGGCTAGTTTTTAAGAATTAAGGCAAGAGTCTGTGGGAGAAGTACTTAGGACCAAACTCAGAATTCTGGACATGATAAGGTATCTGCTTGGAGTCTCAAGAATCCAGCAGTGGAATTGTGGTCTAGAAAAAAAGTAAGGTCTCAGAAAAATTTCAAGGGGTTGGAAGTAAATTTAGCAGGTCAGGTTATGTTTCTTTTACATGTTTTACAACTCTAATGAGGAGAGATCAGAAATGTAAATTAAGGCTGGTTTGTGAAGGATGCTCAACCTAATGCAAATGAAGGAGTCTGAGCTTTCTCATCCAGAATGTGAAGAGGCATCAGAGACATATGTACAGATGATTGAAATGACTAGAGTCCGGGTTTAGAAATGGCAAAGTTTGCCAAGTGAACTATGGGCAGGATCTCTGGAATGTCAAGGTGGGGATGGCTGAATACCAATGCCATGGTCAACGAATAATGGTGTAAGACACAAGTTTTCACACTTCTTTAAACTTCCATGGAGCTTTGTCCCTCCACACTTTAATATTTCTCCATTTAGAATTCCCTTCCTTCTTCTCTGTTGCAAAATACTAACTTTTGAATCCCAAGGTAAATAATTATTCTTTCCAAAATTGTTCCATAGATCTTAATGTGTAAAGTAAGAGAGCTTTCTGTTTTTCTCTCTCTCTTACCAATCCCTAGTGTCGCATAAATCCTGCATTTCACTTCTTAAACAGACATTGCATGGGTGAATTTAATTATAGACTTAGGAATGTAATTGGCAGTTTTGTTCAATACAAGTTGAAGAATATTATCAACAAATTTGAAAATTAGTAAGGGATCTCAACAACAACAGAGCATGATTGTGAAGCCTATGTATTCACATTGAATTTTGTCATTAAAACACTACAAAACATATTTCAGTATGATTAGTACATTTGTTCTGCTTATTAAAGTTCAGTATTTTAAAACTTTACATGAAATTTACTGTATTTAAATGTACTGAATTAGTAATAAATAAGTGCCCACTTCATCTTAACTTCATAGTTATTATCTCAGTGTTTTGATTACCTGCAGTTTCCTTTCTTATTCTCATATTTAAGGTTTTCATTAAAAATTTCTGTGACCTTTGTGTTATTCAAACATCTCTACTCAATATTAAAGTGTTGGTGGATTTGTTGAGTCAGTGTAAAAGGTTTCATTTGTCAGTAAGTATACTAAATATAATTCTAGTTAACTCAAAATTTTTTGTCATTTGCCATTATCTTACTAATAGTTGAGCACAGAAATAGGTCAACATTTTTGTGACTGTTAAATAAAACACCAGACAGCATTTTATAGTTTTAAAACTCTGTTGTATCTTACATATTTTGATACTAGAGAAAAGGCAGTTATTTTTTTTTCAAATTATGTTTATTTTACTTTATTGTTTGAAATAAAACCTAAAGCCTATATTTTTTTAAGTGATTTGTCCAGGTCACAGAGATAGTAAATAATAAAACTGAAATTAAATTTTTAACTGAAATGATCCTAGTAGACCTGTCCCAATATACCATGTGGCTTATTATAACATGACAAAGAGATTTTTTTTATTTCATTTGAACGTTAAAAAATGGAAATCAATGACTAGAGTCATCTTCTAGACAAATGTTTTGGAGTAAATAATTTGACAACATTTTAAAATAAAAATAGTTCAGGTAGCTAGGCTTCTAGGTCAATGAACAAATGTGAATTTCCTTTATAAAATGATTATATTATCTTTCTGTAGTGTGATGAACGTAGACAATAATATGATGATTTTTCAGGAATATTTTATAATATATCGGTTCTTGTAAGATGGAAATGAAGATAAATAACTATGTCATTTCTCAGAAAAAAAATTCTATGATGAGAAAAGAAAGAACATTGTATCTCATGTAACTTAAAATTTTAACCCAGTTGACTACATCTTCAGAACAGAGAGCAGGTGCAGGTTTAGGGGGAGCTAGAGATATTGAGAACATTCTGACTTTTACTTTTTTTTTCCTACAAGTGGACAATGACAGCCTAATCAGATGTCAGGAGAGCACAATGAATCTGGGAACTGCTTTCTCATTGGGGTACCAAGAGTCCTACCTATCATCCCCTAAATTTGCCATGCTTAACAAATTAAAACATAACATTCATCATAATAGATTTGCATTCTTAATGTTAAAAGTGTGGTAGTAATCATTTTTCATACTTCATGAAATATATGTCTGGTTGCAAACAGACTATAATATGTTTTGCATTAAGAAGTGGAGGCTATTTTCAACATTTTGATTCTGAGCTTGAACGTGAGACTGACTTTGACCATTGGTACCATAGCATATATAACCAATACAAAGCTTTGAAAAGTGCAGGTATGTTGGCGTTCAACAACTTTTGCTGCTGGAATCCTTCCTTCACTGTATAAACAAGCTCAAGATAACTTCCTGGGGATCAGGAGTTCACAAGATCCAGTAATCAGCTGTCCCAGCTATCTCAGGCATCTCATGAAATACTCACCCAGCCAACCCACAGAATATGAGAATCGAAATTATTTTTTCCTAAAGTTGTAAAGTGGGGTGAATTATAATATAGTAAATATTGATTGATCCATTGATTCACATAATCTACTTGCAGGATTTGTCACCAATCTTGTATTTACTAAAAATGATAATCTGAGATTTTAAAAATTAAGAATTTGTATGCATTACTGTAATCTAAATTTGAGATTTATATTCACACAAAATATGCCAAAAATTAAATAGAGCATATTTTATTTATAGATATGAATACTTTTTATTTTGCCTCATTATGATTTAGATCAAAAATGTCCCCAAAGTTTTAATGTAATAATGTCCTGGTTCCCTCTTTGTCACTCGGAAGTGGTAGAAAACTCTAAGAGGTTGGGCTTAGTGGGAAATCTTCCAATCATTGGGTATGTGCCCTTGAGGGGGATAGTAACACCTTGTTCCCTTCTTCTTCCTCTCTGTTTTGCTTTCTGGCCATGAGATAGGAAGTTATGCCCTACACAAGCTCTTGCCATAATGTACCATCTCAGGCCCAAAGCAAATGGATCAACCAATCATGAATGGAAACCTCTAAAAATGTGAGCCAAATTAAACCTTTTTTATTTATAAGTTAATTATGTTAGGAATTTGTTATAGTAATGTAAAACAGATTTATAAACCTCATTTTTTTTCATTCATAATTCACAATTCTCCCATTCACTCAAGGTAAAGTTTTAAGTTATCTCTTGATCTTTCCTTCCTTTTATGCTATATAAACTCACCTTCTGTGGTAATTATGAAGGTTAAATAAATTTGCAAAGAATTTGTCATGGCAAATTTTAGGGGTCAACTTGAATGAATTAAGCACTACATTAAAAGCTGGTAAAATATTATGTCTGGACAAACTTGTGATGTTTTTCTTATAGGAGATTGCTTTGTAAGTCTGGGAGCTATATATAGAAAAGTTTCCCTCATCCATTGTGGATGGGTACTATACACTTGACTGAGATGAGGATGGAGCAAACGTTAGAGGAAATGCAAATATGTCTTCTGGAGTATGCATATCCTTCTTCTCCTGCCTTTGAATCTCAGAACTCTAGGTTCTCTAACTTTTGAACTCTGAGACTTGCACCAGTGGCCTCCTGAGCTGAAGGGACTATTTGTTTTGGACTGAGAGTTACACAGCAATCTTAATGGGTTCTGAGGTTTTTGAACTTGAACTAAGACTCACTATCAAATTCCCATGACACTTCCCAGCTTAAAAAATTGCAAGAGCCAGTTTCCCTAATAAATACCCTTTCCTCTCTCAATCTATCTATCATCTATCTATCTATCTATCTATCTATCTATCTATCTATCCATCCATCCATCCATCCATCCATCTATCCAATTGGCTTTGTCCCTCTAGATGAAAACTAGATGATGGAACAGAAAACAAAAAGAACCAAAGAGAAAAGACTGAGAATTTATAAAACACAAGGAGGTTTTATACACATTTAGTTATTATTATCTAATTTGATATCAGTTAAAAATGTTTGCCTATGTCTCCTTTTCTCAATTTACATAGTTTCCATTTTGTCAGGTCTTAAATTCCTCTTGCTTTGAAGACTGCTAGACTACAATTGTTTTTCCATTCTCCTTCCTTATATGCAATCTTTCTATGATAATTCTCTTGCTCAAATATACTATTTGTTCTTTCCTTGTCTAACAAAATACAATTTCAATCTATGTTTTCTGATCTTTAACCAGAATGATACACAATTTTTTGAATTTATTCTTTACATTATGTGCTTTCAGTTCTAGCCCAATTGAATGACTTTCTGTTACCCCTATATTCTACTAAGTATTCTGCACCATGTTCATGCCATAATTGCATGAAAGATCCTGCTTGTGTCCAATTATTTTCCATTGTTCCAGGCTTGCTTCATTATTTTATGTGTTGTTTTTAGGCAATCATACTCGCAGAGCTTCTAGACTTCCTTGTCCAAACATGCCATTATATTTATAAAGCATTTATAGCACTTATTTCTTATCCTTGAAATATGGTTATTATATTTATGCATAATGAACTCTACTACATTTTATGCTTTTTCAGGCTAAGACTTGTCTACCTATATCTTTAACTCTATCTATATTTATATCTCTCATATGCACCTTGCCCAAATCATGTCTAGAATATGTTTTCATTCTGTAAAACAAATTTTAAATAAATATTGTGAAAGAAATATGTGAAGAATAAAATCACTTAAAATAGTTGCAAGGAAATTCATACAAGGCCTCACAATGAGTCAATTTCCATGTAATCAAGAAACGAAAACCAAAAAAAAAAAAAAAAAAAAAACATGATTCTAACCCACTTACAGTGGGAACTAGGTCCTCTTTCAGAATTCCCTGTATGATAAGTCAGTACAAACAAGACTAATCTATGGTGAAAAACACCCCCAAAACTCGGTGGCTTAAAGCATAAAGTTAATTTCTTGTTCATACACAGTGCTCTGTATGTTGAGTGACTCTCCAAGGCAGTTGTTATTCATGTCATGATTCAGTAATACAACTTGCTTTCATTCTCAGCACAAAAACAGAAGAAAACAAAGGGAGATATATGCATGGGGCTTTTTATTACCTTAATTATAATTATTTAATTCTCAAAACTCATTTGCCAGAACTAGGCAAGTAGTACTACCTAACTAGCAAGAAATTGAATTTTAATATTTTGAGTGTCCAGAAAAGAAAAAGAAGTTGATGTGATGAAGAAGTTGGACAATTAGAAACCTTGGTATTTTCATCTTCTTTGCTACCCATTAGTTACAAAACCTTTTTTTACAAATATATTTTTAACTTGAAAGTATCTTTCAGGATCCTCTCTTTCTCTTCATCTCCACTAATGTCAAGAATGTAGATGAAATACATTTTAAACTAGGCCAGAGCTCACATATGAGACAATGAAAGAGAGCTTAGAGGTGAAATGATTGGGTATGAGAGCCTTAACCTAATCAACACCTTAATCCCAGTAGGTATTGACTGGGTGGTAACTGTAGGTAGGTAGGGTATGATTGGAAGAGGTGGGTCACTAGGGGTGTGCCTTTGGGGTGTATATTTTGTGAGCTGAGCTTAGACTCTGTCTCTGCTTCCTGGTGCCATGTTTGCAGCTCCTTTCCACCCCCACACCCTTCTATCAATATGTTTTGCCTTACTGTAGGCCCCAAAGTATGCAGTTGGCCATCTGTGGACTGAGACCTCCAAAAGTGTGAGTCCCAAAACAAGCTTTTTGTCCTCTAATTTTTCTTATCAGGTGTTTTGGTCTCAGCAAGGAAAAAGCTGACTAAAACACCTAATGACATTATTTCATAACTTCTTATTCCAAATACTATGGGTACATTACAAAACATCTCAAAACTTAATAAAATGAAACATTATTTTATTTTTTGAAATTTTGTGATGCTCACAAATTCTCTGAATCAGTGTACTGTCTACAACCCAGCTGCAGTTGAATAGGTTGCCAAAAGAACAAAGAAGACACCCAGAGATGGTTTGTGAGGCATAAGGTGTGTTGAAAAATGCTTTGAGCAAGGTCAAGTGTCAATAGACTGGACAGGTAGCACCTTTGTTTCTCACTGAGCCTCTGGTGCCTTGCCAGAAAGTAGTGTCTCCATTCCTCATGTTGTTTCATCCAGTGGTGGCCAGCTGGACAATCACTTACCCTCTCTTCAGTGCTCTGCTCTGCACCAGTCATCATAGGGAGAGAGGTCTTATGAGTTAGGTTCGAGACACAGTAATATCATTAGCTTAGTTTGCAAAGAGTTTGGCAAGCATCCAAGAAAGCAGCAGATAACACTAACTTGCCCCAATTCGCAGCAAATTTGAGAAAAAGCCAGTGTGTTCTTTGAGATTAAATTTATGTGGACTTTCCAGTCAAGATTTACTTTTACAGTTTCTTAAATTGGTTAAGTTTTCAGGAATATGGAGGGGCATTTCAAGAACATGGCACTGTCTTCCACGATCAAGAAAAACAGGGAATCCATAGGAATGGTGTTTTATTTCTCAAAATGTCTGGCACAATAGCTTGGAACACTCAAATTGAGGGGAAAGAGGGGTGATTCAAGTAACAGGGTGATATGAATTGCTGGGGGGCAAAACAATACACTGGATGATCCAGGTCCAGGATGGCTTCCTGACTTACATGAACAAGGATGATTTGAAGCCTGAAGTCGGTTGGCACTGTCAGCCAGAGCAACTTCATTTGATGGCTCCAGTCCCAAAAGGAAACATCTGGAGGGCAAACATTGCAGGAGAGCATGGCAGAAAGTTCAAGGTTTCTTTTGACCTAACCTTAGAAATTATGCAGCATAGAATATGCCTCATTATACTATGAATGAGTCAGTAAAGTTAGCCCAAACCCAAGGGAGAACTATTAGTTTCTATATTTTGATAGAGGAATGACAAGCTCACAGTGAGGGGAAATATGAGGACAGAGATACCACTGAGGTCTTTTCCATTGAACTTTCACTGAAGTACCACTGCTCTGGGGAGGTTGAAATATTACTCTCTTTAACCCATAGCACCATGTGACTCTGTCAAGCACTTCTCAGGGTTGCAATGGTGTCACTTATTTTTCATTAATTCTTTTAACCAATATTTTTAAAACTTACAGGGAGCAGGAAGTAAGCATCCCCTCCCCCATGCAGACACACACATATCAGATATTTATATTGGATTGTGTTATGTCAGTTTGACTACGACTGGGAACCACCGAGGCAATGGCTCCATGAATAAAATAGGTTCCCATACAGGTTTCTCCATAAGTTCCCTCTTTGTGATCCTACTTGAGTAACTCTGCTTATGGGATTTATTTGGAAGCTATGCATTGAATCCTGCCCTGAATCTCTAAGAAAAAGTGTTGTTGATGTTTTCTCTGATCCATTACCTTCTTCCCAACCCTCAGCTCCATGTGATTACATTTAAGGTATATTACCAAGATGATTGTCATATTCCTATAATGCTTAACAGGGTCTATTTCCCTAGTAGAATATCCTTAGAATTTTGCTTAGACCTTGATAAATACTGATAAATATTTTTTGAATTAAAAAAACTAAATGATAAGGAAATTGTTTCGGTTTTTCAAAAAGAGTTCTGGTAATAATATTTTCAGATAAGAACCATCAGTGGCGATTAAGGGATGGAATTTGAGAAGTGGCAATACAATTACAAAGCATTAAAAAACGCTACACAAAGTACTCAATCATTGCAGAGTAGAAGAGATAGCTTTCATGGTGAAAAGGCATCTCAGACACCAACACTACCCTAACCATGAGATCCAAGTAACTGTCACCATTCATAGCACAAAGTGACACCATGTGTCTGTCCCCTAATATGACACATATAGAATAACTCAGAGCTCCTTCTGGGGTTATTTCTTGATAATGGTGCCTACAAAAATCTAATTATGTGTGAGAAAATATAAGACAAACCTACAAAATTACATTCTTCACAAATGTCAAGGTCTTGAATGTTGACAAAAGACCAAAGAACTCTTCCATGTTGAAAGACAATAAAAAGATGGGTCAATTGAATGAAATATACAGTTGTGAAATGTATTTTTTTTTGTAAAAGTCATAAGGTCTAATTTGTTTTTGTTGGTTTTGATGGTTGGAGTGTTACCTAGGAGAGTGTCCTTGTTATTGTTGTATTGGGGTAAATATCAACATGTTTTGGAGTAATGGGGTATCAGAGAAAATATTGTAAAATCTTAATATTTAGGAAATGTTATTCAAGATAAATAAGAGCTCTTTGTAAAAATACTGAAATTGTAACTCAATTTGAGACTACTTAAAATAGAAAAATCAAAATAAAATTCAGGCATGTAAGTGAATAATATCACTTTATTTTTTTCTCAATAGTTTCCTAATATAATTTTGTGTGATAGAATACAGATACAGGATAAGATATATTGCTATGATATCTCAGCAAGTGTGGAATCATCTTCAAATGTCTAAAGGATTAACCCTTCAATTATTATCCCCACTGGAAATGGAAGATCTGAATACCTTGCAATGATGTCCTGCTTTGTTATCTTGCACCATCCAGGACTGTTCTGACATAACTTAAGCCTCTCCATCTCCTAAGTCCATCACTCTCCAATATCCTAGTTATGTTATGCACATCCATGAGGTGATTTCTCTGACATGTGATGATTGAGCCTGAATATCTTTATCTTGGACTGAATTCTCTATTTCTTCCTCCTAGTCAAGGTGATTAGGTTTTCTTCCTCAGATAAATCAGATCTTTATTCTACTCATGGAAGAAAAGTGAAGAAACAAAACTGCAGATTCCAAACAGAGTTCATCATTTATTAATTGTCACATTTATCCAGTTATTTAAATATTTCATTTTGTAGTTCTTACTGAGATAGTGCAGAGATTTTTAACTGATAGATTTAAAAAAAATAATTGCAGATAATCACTTAAAATTATTTTTCTATAATTAAAAAATACTATGAGCATAGACAGAGAGCTGTAATTTGCATTAGATGACATTACTTCTAGGATATCATTGTGTTTTATAGTTTACCACTTGAGAGCTGTTAGTGATGAATTTGCCTCTGGAAAATCCCATCTTTTAATTCTGTGCAGTCTGGGTTTGAATTCTTGTATCTTAGACAAGGCAATTTTATGTCTTTACCCAAAATGATGAAACCTATTTCTAGCTGCTAGCAATCAGCATGCTCCATCTGAATTGTACTCATTCATTTACTCTTCATTCACCAAACATTTATCAGGCAGTGAACTTGGCTTGGAAGATAACAAAATAAGTAAAAATTTGACAAGTTCCTCCAATAACAAATGAATTCTGTAGCAGACATCTCTCACAGGAATGTACACATAGGGCTGGAGACATAACTAAGTGATAGAGTGCCTGCATAGCATAAGCAGGACCTTGGGTGTAGTCCTGAGCCCTGCAAAATAAAGGAGAAGGTGCTTAATCTACTACCTTTTCCTGAAGAATCATGCCCATTTCTAGCTTTATGATTAGATTAAGGTTGAAGGCTTTACCCAAGCTCAACCACTGAGTTTCTCTTTAAATGAACTCGGAATTAAGATTTATGAATTCCAGTTCCATCTGTCATTTTTCTTAAATTTAAGTAGTATGTTCTGGAAAAGTATGGGGAAATTCCAACCCACACACATAAAGGAAAAAAAAAACACATTTAATTACCATGCAGAAAGCCAAAGTGGACTTTCCAAGATAGCAGAGAAAAAGACACAGAATGGGTAAACCTCAAAGCACAACTATTTGGATTGCTGGTGGTTTTCCAATTTCTGTGAGAAGTAAATGGGTATAGTTGTAAGATTAGTGCTATGTAGGAATCAGATCAAAGAGATTAATGGCATGTATAATAATTCACAGGAACTCAGTAAACATGAAATTTAGCTAAATTTTACCATATTTCATTTAATCAGTGAGTTTCTTAAAAGAATAGCCTTTTTGTGTATTTTCTGGATCTAGGGATTGAACCCAGGGCCTTGTGCATGCAAAGTAAGCACTCTACCAACTGAGCTATATTACTGGCCCCATAAAAACTCTCCTTGTACAGATACTTAACTTTCTGAATTTTCCATACCTCAGTTTGTCTTATCTATTTATCAATCTAGATTATTTTACATTAAAATATATTTATTGAGTATTACTAAGAGGAATCTCAAGAAAACGAAGTAACCTATTACATATTAGCAAATCCTACAAGTTGAACATAATAAATCTAATCATTTAATAGCTTAGTATAATTTTCTTCCTTTCCTGGGCTTGGAAAAAACTTAAAAAACCAACTAACCAAACACTTTAATATCTAGCTACTTAACTAAAAACACAGCTTCTTAAATGTGAGTCAGGCTTTTTTTTTTTTTTTTTTTTTTTTTGCTGCCTGATCTCTGGTGTGAGCTGCTTCCCTCTGCCACACTCTTCCGTCATGATGCCCTGTCTCATCTTGAGCCTGAGGAATGGAGCCAACTGTGTATGGACTGGACCCTCTGAAAATGATCACTAGGCATTGCTGAACTGACATGGATCTGGGGCGATCAGTCTGGGCCTCTCAGAACACACACTGAGCCCGGATTGGCTGAATTCAAGCTCCCGTTTGCCTGCTTCCTGCAGACAAACAGCTGTGACTCAGCACTAATCCATCCGGCTGAAACAACTGGTCAGCCCTTCTGATCCTACGGAGGTAAATGCCAACCAAGCCTTCATAGGTAGTGGCCACAGGTTTGAAACGGGGCTTGGGAGAGACAGTAAGGACCCACCTGTTGCATTGGTCACCCGGCAAAGGGAAACGAACTGTCACCATTTGCAAGAGATACCACCATGGCAGAGAACTGACATCACCAGACTGCAACGGAGGAGGTAACTTCATTGAAACCTGCGGATACAGGTGTGTAATTCCCTAGCCTTCCCTCTCCACACATCAGGGAAACCTTAAGGGCCCCTCCCAGCTCTCCCATAAGGGCCCCTCCCAGCTCTCCCATGAGCGTGATAAACAGACCGAGGGAATCAGACATGGCGCGGGACCCATGGCTCGGAACTCCCGGCTACTGCTCTCACCAGTGCTGACAACTGAGGTCTCCTGCACCAGCTACTGGGGGCGTGGCTACTGGAGGGCAAGTAAAATTCGCTGAGGATTCTCAGCCCCAAGCTCTACAAACTTAGGGTCTGAGGGAATGGATAACAGGGAGAGTGTGCCCAGTCATCCATGAAAACAGGGCTTCCGGGAGCAGCAGACCTGGTGTGTAGCCAGTATTGTGGTGAGCGGCACCTGTGAGAGGGGCCTGGCTAGAGGAAAAGTGGGGAAATGACTAGACACAAGAGGAGGCCCTAGGCACTCAGGATTGGAGACTCGCCCATTCTGGGAGGAGGAGCTGCTGCACAGTGATTGGTTCCCGCGTATTGACAGGAGAAACTTGGCCTGGTGGGCACAGCGCCACCTACTGGAAGAGAAATTAATCAAACTCTAAGACTGCATTTATTAGTTTTTTTTTTTTTTTCTCTTTTTTTGATTTGGGTTTTTCTTTCATTTTCATTTTTCTTTCTTGTTTTTTAAATTTTTTTTCAATTTTTTTAAATTTTTTTCTTCTAATTTAATGTTAATTTATTTTATTATTATATTTTAATTTTTTTTAATTTTTTTATTTTTTTATTTCCTATTATTTTTTCTTCTTTTGTCTTTTCATTTCTTTTCAATTTTCTTATTCCCCCTTCCTTGAATTCTACCTGCTTACTCTCATTCCCTTTAGTGACTTCTTCCCTTCCCTTCTAATACCTTTCCTCCCAAGCATCATATAAATTTATAGGAGTAAACAGTAACTCAGCAGTCAAACAGAACAAGAAGTAACATGAGCAACTTGAAAAAGCAAGGAAGAAAAGGAGTACAAACAATGTAGGACAGCCTAAATAATCAGGAGGACCTAGAGTCATCAGAAAAAATGGTCATATAAAGAACTCAAGGAACAACTTAGACAGATGGAATGGAACCTTAAAGAGGATACAAGACAGCAAATTCAAGCAGTGAAAGAACATATTGAGAATGAATTACATAAACAGATAAAAGAAGAAGTTAAGCATCTTTATCAGGAGATAGAGATTATAAAAAATAATCAAACAATAATTCTAGAAATGAAGAAAATGATAAACCAAATTAAAAACTCAATTGAGAGTATCACTAACAGAGTGGAGCAAGTAGAAGCCAGAACATCAGATAATGAAGACAAAATATATCATCTTGAAAAGAGTCTAGCCAACTCAGAAAGGCTGGTAAAAAATCACGAGAAAAACATCCAAGAGTTATGGGATAACATAAAAAAACCAAACTTACGAGTCATTGGGATAGAAGAAGGTACAGAGATTCAAACCAAGGGAACGAGTAACCTCCTGAATGAAATAATTACAGAAAACTTTCCAGAAATAAAAAAGGAAACAGATATACAAATTGAAGATGCATACAGGACACCGAGCACACAAAATCACAGTAGACCAACGCCAAGACACATTGTTATGAAGATATCCAATATACAGAACAAAGAGAAAATATTAAAAGCTACAAGAGAAAAGAGGCAGATTACATTCAGGGGTAAACCAATAAGGTTAATGACGGATTTTTCATCACAGACACTGAAAGCAAGAAGATCCTGGAACAACGTATTTCAAACACTGAAAGACAATGGATGCCAACCAAGAATTCTGTATCTAGCAAAATTAAGCTTCAGGTATGACAATGAAATAAAAATCTTTCATGATAAACAAAAGTTAAAAGAATTTGCAGCCAAAAAACCAGCATTGCAAAGCATTTTGAGCAAAACACTACATGAGGAAGAAATGAAAAACAATAACCAAAACCATCAGTGGGAAGTACCTCGGTAAAGACAGAGGGCGAGGGGAAAGATAATCATGGAGAAACAAACTAAATTTTTTTTAAAAAAGGATAAATAATCAAACATGGCTTGAAGTACAAACAATATATCAATAGGAACTCTGAATGTTAATGGCTTAAACTCTCCAATAAAGCGACATAGGCTGGTATCATGGATTAAAAAAACAAATCCAACAATATGCTGCCTCCAGGAGACACATCTGATTGGAAAAGACATACACAGGCTGAAGGTGAAAGGATGGGAAAAAATATACCACACACACGGTCCTCGAAAGCAAGCAGGGGTGGCCATCCTCATATCGAATGAAATCGACTTCAAGACTAAGTTAATCAAAAGGGATAAAGAAGGACATTATATACTGTTAAAAGGAACGATTCACCAACAAGACATAACAATTATCAATATTTATGCACCAAATAATGGTGCTGCGACATTCATAAAACAAATTCTCCTCAAGTTCAAGAATCAAATAGACCACAACACAATAATTATGGGTGACTTCAACACACCTCTCTCACCTTTGGACAGATCCTCCAAACAAAAGTTGAATAAAGAAACTATAGAACTCAATACCACAATCAATAACCGAGACTTAACTGACATATATAGAATATATCAAACATCATCAAATGGATATACTTTTTTCTCAGCAGCACATGGATCCTTCTCAAAAATAGACCATATATTATGCCATAGGGCAACCCTCAGTAAATATAAAGGGGTGGAGATAATACCATGTATTTTATCTGATCATAATGGAATGAAACTGGAAATCAATGATAAAAGAAGGAAGGAAAAATCCTACATCACATGGAAAATGAACAATATGTTACTGAATGATCAGTGGGTTACAGAAGACATAAAGGAGTAAATAAAAAAATTCTTAGAGATAAATGAAAATACAGACACAACATATCAGAATCTATGGGACACAATGAAAGCAATTTTAAGAGGGAAATTCATCGCCTGGTGGTCATTCCTCAAAAAAAGAAAAAAAACAACAAATAAATGAGCTCACACTTCATCTCAAAGCCCTAGAAAAGGAAGAGCAAAATAACAGCAAATGTTGCAGAAGGCAAGAAATAATTAAAATCAGAGCAGAAATCAATGAAATTGAAACAAAAAAAAAAACTATAGAAAAAATTAACAAAACTAAAAGTTGGTTCTTCGAAAAAATAAATAAGATCGACAGACCTTTAGCCATGCTAATGAAGAGAAGAAGAGAGAGAACTCAAATTACTAACATACGGGATGAAAAAGGCAATATCACAATAGATGCTACAGAAATACAGAAGACAATTTTAAATTATTTTGAAAACCCAGATTCCAATAAAATAGAAGATAGTGAAGACATCGATAAATTTCTTAAGTCATATGATTTGCCCAGACTGAGTCAGGAGGATACACACAATTTGAACAGTCCAATATCAATGGATGAAATTGAAGAAGCAATCAAAAGACTACCAACCAAGAAAAGCCCAGGACCTGATGGGTATACAGCGGAGTTTTACAAAACCTTTAAAGAAGAATTAATACCAATACTTTTCAAGTTATTTCAGGAAATAGAAAAAGAGGGAGCTCTTCCAAATTCATTCTATGAGGCCAACATCACGCTGATTCCGAAACCAGACAAAGACACCTCAAAGAAAGAAAACTACAGACCAATATCTAATGAACCTAGATGCAAAAATCCTCAATAAAATTCTGGCGAATCGAATACAAAAACACATCAAAAAATTGTGCACCATGATCAAGTAGGATTCATCCCTGGGATGCAAGGATGGTTCAATATACGGAAATCAATAAATGTTATTCACCACACCAATAGACTTAAAGATAAGAAACATATGATCATCCCAATAGATGCAGAGAAAGCATTAAGCAAAGTACAGCATCCCTTTATGTTCAAAACATTAGAAAAACTAGGGATAACAGGAACTTACCTTGACATTGTAAAAGCTATCTATGCTAAGCCTCAGGCTAGCATCATTCTGAATGGACAAAAGTTGAAGGCATTCCCTCTAAAATCTGGAACTAGACAGGGATGCCCTCTATCACCGCTTCTATTTAATTTAGTCCTTGAAATACTAGCCAGAGCAATTAGATAGACAAAAGAAATTAAAGGCATAAAAATAGGAAAAGAGGATATTAAATTGTCACTATTTGCTGATGACATGATCCTATACCTAGAAGACCCAAAAAGGATCTACAAAGAAACTACGAGAACTACTAAATGAATTCAGCAAAGTGGCAGGATATAAAATCAACACGCATAAATCAAAGGCATTTCTGAATATCAGCGACAAAACTTCGGAAATGGAAATGAGGAAAAACACTCCATTCACAATATCCTCAAAAAAAAAAAAATACTTGGGAATCAACCTAACAAAAGAGGTGAAAGATTTATACAATGAAAACTACAGAACCCTAAAGAGAGAAGTAGAAGAAGATCTTTGAAGATGGAAAAATATACCCTGTTCATGGATAGGCAGAACTAACATTATCAAAATGGCGATATTACCAAAAGTTCTCTATAGGTTTAATGCAATGCCAATCAAAATCCCAACGGCATTTCTTGTAGAAATAGATAAAGCAATCATGAAATTCATATGGAAAAATAAAAGACCCAGAATAGCAAACGCAATTCTAAGCAGGAAGTGTGAATCAGGCGGTATAGCGATACCAGATTTCAAACTATATTACAGAGCAATAGTGACAAAAACAGCATGGTACTGGTACCAAAACAGGCGGGTGGACCAATGGTATAGAATAGAGGACACAGAGACTAATCCACAAAGTTACAACTATCTTATATTTGATAAAGGGGCTAAAAGCATGCAATGGAGGAAGGATAGCATCTTCAACAAATGGTGCTGGGAAAACTGGAAATTCATATGTAACAAAATGAAACTGAATCCCTTTCTCTCGCCATGCACAAAAGTTAACTCAAAATGGATCAAGGAGCTTGATATCAAATCAGAGACTCTGCGTCTGATAGAAGAAAAAGTTGGCTCCGATCTACATATTGTGGGGTCGGGCTCCAAATTCCTTAATAGGACACCCATAGCACAAGAGTTAATAACAAGAATCAACAAATGGGACTTACTTAAACTAAAAAGTTTTTTCTCAGCAAGAGAAACAATAAGAGAGGTAAATAGGGAGCCTACATCCTGGGAACAAATTTTTACTCCTCACACTTCAGATGGAACCCTAATATCCAGAGTATACAAAAAAACTCAAAAAATTAGACAATAAGATAACAAATAACCCAATCAACAAATGGGCCAAGGACCTGAACAGACACTTCTCAGAGGAGGATATACAATCAATCAACAAGTACATGAAAAAATGCTCTCTATCTCTAGCAGTCAGAGAAATGCAAATCAAAACCACCCTAAGATACCATCTCACTCCAGTAAGATTGGCAGCCACTATGAAGTCAAACAACAACAAGTGCTAAAGAGGATGTGGAGAAAAGGATACACTTGTACATTGTTGGTGGGACTGCAAATTGGTGCGGCCAATTTGGAAAGCATTATGGGGATTCCTGGGAAAGCTGGGAATGGAACCACCATTTGACCCTGCTATTGCCCTTCTTGGACCATTCCCTGAAAACCTTAAAAGAGCATGCTACAGGGATACTGCTACGTTGATGTTCATAGCAGCACAATTCACAATAGCTAGACTGTGGAACCAACCCAGATTCCCTTCAATAGATGAATGGATAAAGAAAATGTGGCATCTATACACAATGGAGTATATGCAGCAATAAAAAATGACAAAATCATAGAATTTGCAGGGAAATGGATGGCACTAGAGCAGATTATGCTTAGTGAAGCTAGCCAATCCCTAAAAAACAAATACCAAATGTCTTCTTTGATATAATGAGAGCAACTATGAACAGAGTAGGGAGGAAGAGCAGGAAGAAAAGATTAACTTTAAACAGAGATATGAGATGGAGGGAAAGAGAGAGAAAAGGGAAATTGCATGGAAATGAAGGGAGACCCTCATTGCTATACAAAATTACATATAAGAGGTTGTGAGGGGAATGGGAAAATTAACAAGTAGAGAAATGAATTACAGTAGATGGGGTAGAGAGAGAAGATGTGAGGGAAGGGGAGGGGGGATAGTAGGGGATAGGAAAGGTAGCAGAATACAACAGTCACTAATATGGCAGTATGTAAAAATGTGGATGTGTAACCGACGTGATTCTGCAATCTGCATTTGAGGTAAAATTGGGAGTTCATAACCCACTTCAATCTAATGTATGAAATATGATATGTCAAGAGCTTTGTAATGTTGTGAACAACCAATAAAAAAAATGTGAGTCAGTAGAACCACAACTCAGTTTTTCTTCTTCTTCATTAATTTTTACAACCACCTAATTCCTCTCTCCTATGCTCTGAGCACATTTTTTTGTGGCATTCAGTATTTCTGATACTGGGATTACAGCTGTGATTGAAAAGGACAAAATCCCATCACTTACAGAGATTGCTTTTATTCCCCCTGTTTCCATTGCACCATAGTGCTAGCAGTTGTGTGTTAAGAAGAGCCTCTTGAGCATATTTATTCTCCAGCCATAGCTGAGAATCTTATCAAAGATACAAAACAAATGGCTTCATGGGCTTCTTGACAGCTCACTTTTTATTTATGGATACACACACATACACACCCGACCCACCCACACACAAAGTTACTTTTTGAGTCTCTGTAAAGTACCAAGAAGTCTGTTGGCTTCTTATTTCGAGGCTATAATCATAAGACATTGTCCTATCCCTGAAGAGACTCAAGTCTACTTATTCCAACAATGTTGGGAAAATAATCTTCTAAAAGTGGACAGAAACTTAGAATATATATTTGTGTCAATGTGAGCAAAATAAATGTTCAGTCAGTTTCCACATACCCCATGTTTTCCAAGTTTGGAAAAAAAAAAGTCGGTGTATGAATGATTTTCAGTGATGCATCCCTGTATGGCTTAGTTTATTCAACTATTAGTTAATTGAGTGGAACTCCATGCCACTTAAGAAAACAGCTCAAAAAAAAAAAAACAAAGAAAAAGAAAAACTAAATATGACTCTTACGTAGCTTACATTCTAGGCATTCAAAGTCATTTTTCTGAGCACTTTATAATCTTGTTTGGCCCTTCATTGCAGGTATTTATGGGTTTCTTGTGAGTTTTATTTTCTTCCTGTGTGTAAGACACTGTCAGATCTAACAGCTTTCTCTTCCGTGTTTCTATCATACTCATTCTCTTGTTTCCTAGCAGCAAGAGTGACCCCTTTGAATAGAAAAGTCATGCGATGTCACACCTTTGCCCAGAACCTTAGTTGGATTCTCTTTTCACTGAGAGGCTAAGACAGAACTCAGACAATGGTCAATAAAGCAGCGTGTACCTAATCTCCTGTTCCCTCTCTCATTTCATCTCCTAATTTCCTCCCTATCCACAATGCTCTGGCCACACTGACCTTCTTGTTTTACTTCAAACATGTTCCATTTTAGAGCTCCTGACTTAATGTTTTCTATTCCCAGAACTCACATGCTCCAGATATCTGCATGGCTAACTTTCTGTCCTCCACTTAAATCACAACCTCAACATGGTATGTTTATCATCACCTCTCCAAAACTGCAGCCTCCTCTACTTCTAAATCCACTTACCATAATGCGTATTTTGCTTTTGAACGTTACATATGACTGCTATGATTTATTATCTCTCTCTCCCCATGAGATTTTAAGCTCTAAAGGATAGGGGTTTTTGGTGTCTCTTATTCATCCATATATTTGTTATCTATTAGTAGGGACAATTCTTACCAACTTCAAACAACACATTTATTATGTCAGTCTTCTGTAGTTCAGAAGTCTGGGTGAACTTGAACAGGATCTCTACTTATGATCTTATAAAGCCAATATCAAAATGTCAGAGGGCTTGGCTCTTATCTGAAGGCTCTGGGGGAAAATGCTTCCATGCTTGTCCATATTGTTGCCAAGCTCATTTCTCTGCTATTGTGGGATTGAGGGCCCCATTTCCTTGCTGTTTTTCAGTACAAGTCATTCTCAGGTTCCAGAAATCGTCCATCTTTTGCCCTATGACTGCCTCCATATTCAAGCCAGCAAAGATATGTTAAATTCTCCTCATGCTTAAAAATCTGTCTTCTGCTTCCACTACCAGTGGGATAAAACCTTCTTTTGAAACTCTTTTATATGATTAGGTTAGTACCAGCCAGATAATATGTCTTTTAAAGAATAAAAAAAAAACACATAGTTGAGTGAGTGATAATTTATCATATTTACAGGATTTCCTTACATTCAAAGGGAAAGGAATTACATAAGGACTTTTAGAGTGCCTCCTTAAAATTGTCTGCCACAATGCCTACATCCTAAATTCCAAGAAGAGTTTCTGGAACAGTCACTGAATAAATGTGAAAATGAATGAATGGATAAATGATTGCCTATCATTGTAGTATCAGATGCCTATACTGGGAACTTTGTATGAATAAGACTGCCTGCCTGTTAAAATAAACCATCATGATTTACCTGGGGCAGACACATATGCCTGGGGAAAGGTAGGTATAGTATGATATTGTTTCGCTTGACTCTCAACTCTGGTTAAGGTATCTAGAAAATCTCTTTACTCAGCCTTGGCTCTACTGAATCAGCCCTCATGAAAATAAGAAAAGAATCTATTTGCAAATAGTTGCCATCTTCTAATCTTGTCATTTCCCTTCCAGTTCTCTTCTTCTTCCCTTTAATATAGAAGAGGCTTTTCTAGCTAGGCCATGCTATTCTTTACATCTTTAAATATATCTTTAAATCTCAAAATTCAGGAATAGACCAGTTTGTACAATGAGTAGAAGGATAGAGTGATGAGAAAATAAGGTGAGCAAGGAGAAATGGAGAATAAGGAGGGGGAAGACACGAGTTAACATTGTAACAGATTCTTTACTCACTACATTTTTTGAACTCCATTTCATTTTATTATAATTATATGTTTGCATGTCTCTCTCTCTCCCTCTTATACTGTGAGATCCTTAAGGGCAGAAATAGAGATCATTGATTTATCTCTTTATTTCCATTTCCTGGCAGCATTTAGAGCAGTCCTCCAATAACTGCTTGCCGAATAAATGAAAAATGAATGCATGAATTAGAAAGATAAAATAGAATATGTACACATTTATTATTCAATTTAATGTAAAAGTATGCAGCCCAACAAAAGATACCCAGATTTCAAACATCTAGGCAGATAGAGATATTTAGAAGGGAATTTCAGATAATTTTGTCACATAACAGAATAGAAAGCTTGAGGAAATATTGATGATAAATGTTATCTTCCTACTAATGTAGTTTTGAATATAATCAAAATATTTAAGCACTGTTTTATTACACATTTTCATGTGCCATTTACAAATATGAATCAGATTATTAAATGCAAACATTCTTTCTTGGATTTCAAGTGCATGTATAATACACTCCAAAAGTTATAAATCTGCCTTGGTTGTTTTTTGATATCTGCTAGAGGATGTTCACATTAAGATAAATGGATTGTCATGTTTTGAGAACTGTTTAGTTTCACTTTTAGGGGACCATCTGTTCTCTGATGAATGGTTCTGTGTATAAGACTGGGCATGTTGATTTAGCTCTTTTTTAAATAAATGCCATAGCTAATTATTTTTTTTAAAGAATGCAGTTTTTAACCCCTCTGACTTTCATAATCTCTTTGGAAGGTAACTATATAGTAAGGGGTTCGTGCTCATATAAAGATTTCTCTTAGGGTGCATATACGTTAATCATATATTGCAGGAAAAATTACTTGATTGGTTGTACTTCATGCATTCTTGCCTGAATAATGCTCTTACTTGGGAATCAAATTCTCTGAATGAACACACCATTTGACATGCATACACTGAAACACTCAGGGAGAGAAAGGGCCAGATTCCTTTGCCTAGAATCAGCTTTATTCATCATGGAGTTAAGGCATATCACAATATTATCACCTGCACATTCATGTTTCTACTCTGTATTAACAGAAAGAGAAAAAAAACCAATAAAAATAATATAATTAATATTCAATTAGCATATTATGACCCATATGATTTGTTGAATTGGTGAGTATTATTTATCTTCAGGTTTTAAGTAAGTATTTGAATTCAAATTATAGCCAGATTTGTACAAGCAATAGCACAATTTATTAAGTATTTTCAATTGTGATTTACATTAGAAATGATCAAGGAACATATCCATAGTATAATATGAAATATTCATTAATGTATTACCAAATTTATATTAGGTTAAACTAATTATTTTACTATATAGGTGTGTGGTTTTTAAAATTCTGTTTTATAGTAGAGTACTAGGTTTATAGAGACTAAGGGTGAGAGTGAGAGTAAAGGCTAAGTAAAGTTGTTCTTATGATCAACCATTCTTAATTCCTGCAAAGCAGCCCTGTTTTTCATTAAACAGAATATACTTTTTTATGTTTTTATTCATAGAATCAGTTCCATGACCAAGTAGTAGGAAAGGCAGTGCCCTAGAAAAATCTACCTCCCTGACATTTTTTTCTACTTCAAAGCATCAATTATAATTGCAGAAAATGTTTTTCTCTGAAAAATAACATTTATCTTTGTCAGTAGATACCAAATAGGGGCTGGCACCTAATTCATATTTACTTAAATGGAGAGATAGAAGAAATAACCAGTTTGTTGCTTCATATCTGTCTACCTGATTCTTTCTTTTACTCTGAATATCAATAATGAGCCCTCTACAGCCATATGGTATGTAAAACCATACAACCAAACATAGTATTTACAGCCATGATGAATACTGCTTGCCACTGGAATTTCAGGCACTACACCAGGAAGTTTCAGAATGCATTTTAAGATGGAGGAATCTTTTTACCTTCACAAATTTTCATGACAACTAATATCTTCACATTCTTTTGACCTACTGTATCAGTTATAGTTTTCTGTAATAGACCAAAGAAAATTACTATAGTTAGTTTAAGTACAAGGAAACTCAATGACAAGAGTTTGGCTAATTTGCTGAGTCAAAGTAAATGCTGGAAGATTCAGGCTTCATAAAGGAAGGACCCTAAGCAGCTTCCTGATTTTAAGTAGTAACAACCATAGAACTGTCTTCCTAGGTTGATGCTATTTGGTCAAATATTTTATTTGTAAGCTCATTCTTTCTTCTTCTGAAACTGAAATGTACTCTTCCTGTCAAAAGTCAAACTTCTTATTTGTACTCTCTTCTTCTCCATGCCTGATCTGTGACAATTTTGTACTCTCTAAGCTATTTCCCATAATTTCTACTGCTGTACTCACCCTCTTCAGCATGCAATCATGCCTTAGAAATACAAAAGGAAATCTTTTTAGTTCATCATCCTGCCACTAGGTACCACTTTCTTATTCTTCCTCACATCAACACCTCTTAAATGTAATGGTTAATCATAGCTTTCTTCCTTTCCTGATATGCCATTCTCTCCTTAACCTACTGTATTGTTCATGAGCCAACATTGTGGAAACTAAAAAATTTTGTCAAAAATAACATTCCCCTATCTTTCTTAAATCTAGAGGTCATTTCTCTGATTTTATCTTTCTTGTACTCTTAGCAACATTTAATCTTTTGAAAATGCCTTCTTTGTATACTCTGGATATTAGGGCTCTATCTGAAGTGTGAGGAGTAAAGATTTGTTCCCAGGATGTAGGCTCCCTGTTTACCTCTCTTATTGTTTCTCTTGCTGAGAAAAAACTTTTAAGTTTAATTAAGTCCCATTTGTTGATTCTTGTTGTTAACTCTTGTGCTATGGGTGTCCTATTGAGGAATTTGGAGCCTGACCCCACAATTTGTAGATCAGATCCAACTTTGTCTTCTATCAGACGCAGAGTCTCTGGTTTGATATCAAGTTCCTTGATCCATTTTGAGTTAACTTTTGTGCATGGCGAGAGAAAGGGGTTCAGTTTCATTTTGTTGCATATGGATTTCCAGTTTTCCCAACACCATTTGTTGAAGATGCTATCCTTCCTCCATTGCATGCTTTTAGCCCCTTTATCAAATATAAGATAGTTGTAACTTTGTGGATTAGTCTCTGTGTCCTCTATTCTATACCATTGGTCCACCCGCCTGTTTTGGTACCAGTACCATGCTGTTTTTGTCACTATTGCTTTGTAATATAGTTTGAAATCTGGTATTGCTATACCGCCTGATTCACACTTCCTGTTTAGAATTGCTTTTGCTATTCTGGGTCTTTTATTTTTCCATATGAATTTCATGATTGCTTTGTCAATTTCTACAAGATATGCCGTTGGGATTTTGATTGGCATTGCATTAAACCTATAGAGAACTTTTGGTAATATCGCCATTTTGATGATGTTAGTTCTGCCTATCCATGAACAGGGTATGTTTTTCCATCTTCTAAGATTTTCATCAACTTCTCTCTTTAGGGTTCTGTAGTTTTCATTATATAAATCTTTCACCTCTTTTGTTAGGTTAATTCCCAAGTATTTTATTTTTTTTGAGGATATCGTGAATGGAGTGTTTTTCCTCATTTCCATTTCCGAAGTTTTGTCGCTGATATACAGAAATGCCTTTGATTTATGCGTGTTGATTTTATATCCTGCCACTTTGCTGAATTCATTTATTAGTTCTAGTAGTTTCATTGTAGACCCTTTTGGGTCTTCTAGGTATAGAATCATGTCATCTGCAAATAGTGATAATTTAAGTTCTTCTTTTCCAATTTTTATGCCTTTAATTTCTTTCGTCTGTCTAATTGCTCTGGCCAGTGTTCCGAGAACTATATTGAATAGAAGTGGAGATAGAGGGCATCCCTGTCTTGTTCCGGATTTTAGAGGGAATGCCTTCAACTTTTGTCCATTCAGAATAATATCCAGAGTATACAAAGAACTCAAAAAATTAGACAATAAGATAACAAATAACCCAATCAACAAATGGGCCAAGGACCTGAACAGACACTTCTCAGAGGAGGATATACAATCAATCAATAAGTACATGAAAAAATGCTCACCATCTCTAGCAGTCAGAGAAATGCAAATCAAAACCACCCTAAGATACCATTTCACTCCAGTAAGATTGGCAGCCACTATGAAGTCAAACAACAACAAGTGCTGGAGAGGTTGTGGAGAAAAGGGTACACTTGTACATTGCTGGTGGGACTGCAAATTGGTGTGGCCAATTTGGAAAGCAGTTTGGAGATTCCTGGGAAAGATGGGAATGGAACCACCATTTGACCCTGCTATTGCCCTTCTTGGACTATTCCCTGAAGACCTTAAAAGAGCATGCTACAGGGATACTGCCACATCGATGTTCATAGCAGCACAATTCACAATTGCTAGACTGTGGAACCAACCCAGATGCTCCTCAGTAGATGAATGGATAAAAAAAATGTGGCATCTATACACAATGGAGTACTATGCAGCAATAAAAAATGACAAAATCATAGAATTTGCAGGGAAATGGATGGCACTAGAGCAGATTATGCTTAGTGAAGCTAGCCAATCCCTAAAAAACAAATACCAAATGTCTTCTTTGATATAATGAGAGCAACTATGAACAGAGCAGGGAGGAAGAGTAGGAAGAAAAGATTAACTTTAAACAGAGACATGAGATGGGAGGGAAAGGGTGAGAAAAGGGAAATTGCATGGAAATGAAGGGAGACCCTCATTGCTATACAAAATTACATACAAGAGGTTGTGAGGGAATGGGAAAATAAACAAGGAGAGAAATGAATTACAGTAGATGGGGTAGAGAGAGAAGTTGGGAGGGGAGGGGAGGGGGGATAGTAGGGGATAGGAAAGGTAGCAGAATACAACAATGACCAATAGGACATTATGTAAAATTGTGGAAGTGTAACCGATGTGACTCTGCAATCTGCATTTGGGGTAAAATTGGGGGTTCATAACCCACTTCAGTCCAATGTATGAAGTATGTTATGTCAAGAGCTTTGTAATGTTGTGAATAACCAATAAAAAAAAAGAAAAAAAAAAGAAAATGCCTTCTTCCTAGAATACATTTTTTTCCACCTGTCACAAATGGTGTCTCTGTTTTCGTCTTAACTCACTAATTATTCCTCCTTTTGCTCATTTGCTGGCTCGTCCTCTTTGCCTTGCCTTTAACAGGTGTAGTGACTCCTGTCTAGGCTGTGTGCTCCATACATCCTCACCATCTGGACATTCTCTTCATGGAACCTCGTTCACATTTATGTCAATGAATGACATAACTCAGATATTCCCTCAGAGCTCAAGATACTTTCATGCATTTGTCTACTTGGCCACTTCACATGCTTGAGCAACAACCATCTAAAACTACCATGCAAAATCTAGCATGTTGAAACCACCCCATTCCTGCCTCAAATTTTCTTTACTCACTTCCACATCAATAAACCATGGTATTTTATATCCAGCTGACCTGGCCAAAAATGTGTCTTCTTTATTCTTCTATATTATGACATATATCCAATTCTTTAAAAGGTCTTGTTGATTATACCTCTAAAACTTACATAAAATCCATATACTTTTTTTCAGTCTCTACTAAGATTACCCAAAGAAAACCTCCTTCATCTCTCATTTGTACTATTACTATAGTCTTCTAAATAGTTCTCCATTTTGTATATTAACGATTTCTTTATCTTTGCAGTATATTGATATTTCAGAAGTATTATTTGGAGTTCCATTTATTTGTTTAAAATATTCCACTGATCTCTCATGTTATTTGAAATAAAATCATGTTTCTGATTTTTCCTGTGATATAGCCCTATTACCTCATTGATCTCATTTCATAGTAGTTACCCCTTATGAATTCCACTGACTTTCCTTATATTGATTGGACTAGATTGTCATTGTTAATCTCTTGGAAGATTCTTTTTTATGATTTTTATCTAAATAAACTCTTGTTTTGATCATTCACTTAATGCCTATCTTTATACAACTGTTGATGATAACAAACAAGTCCAGTGTCTCAACGGCTCACAGAAAAGGAAAAAGAGAAAAAGGAGGAGAAGAATTTATTTGCCACATAAATACATTGAATTTCATTCTGTGTGTGTGTTGCAGTGGGGTGGAGGAGGTGGAAGTGGCGGGTAGGATCTCTCTATTCCATGAAGTTATCCAGAGTCTTCTTCAGCCTAGTGGATTCTGACATCTCACAGAGTCTGGAGACTTCCCCTGACTGTGTCTGCATCTTGGGCAAGAGAGGGGTTATAGAGAATAACACAGGATGCTATTTTGATACGTGTCTAAGGCAGCCTTCACAACTGTATCCCTGTATTTCTTTGCTAATTTCATTCACAATCACATTAAAAACAAGGGGGGGGGGTGGTTGCTGGGGTTGTGGCTCAGCTGTAGAGTGCTAACCTAGCATGTGGGAGGTCCTGGGTTCGATCCTCAGCACCACATGAAGATAAATAAATAAAATAAAGGTATTGTGTCCAACTACCACTAAAAAATAAATATTAAAACAAAACAAAACAAAAAACAAGAGAGGCTGAGAAGTAGGTTTACTGGTTGTTTCAGTTACCTTTTTCACTGTTGTGACTAAATGACCTGACAACAATTTTAGAGGAGGAAAAGTGTGTTTAGGGGCTCACAGTTTCAGAGGTCTCAGTCCATAGACAATTGGCTCTATTCCTTGGGCCTCAAAATGAGGGAGAACATTATGGTGGAAAAGTGTGGTGGGAGGAAGCCTCTTGAGACATCACAACAAGAAGTAGAGTTACAGAGAGAGAGCAAAGCTTGGCTCACAAAAACATAAAAGCATGCTCCCAGCGGCTCACCTCCTCCATCCACACCCTGCTCACCTCCAGTTATCACTCAGTTAATCTCTGTCAGGGGATTAATTTACCGATTGGGTCAAGTATCTCATAATCTAATCATTTCACATCTAAACCTTGCATTGTTTCATACATGAGCTTGTGATGAACAACTTATATCTAAATTATAACAGTAATATCCCCAGGATGAAGAGGAGAAGAAAAGCATTGCTGATTACGTAGTCATCTTCTGCATTCCACCTAAACAAGTAGTAATACAGTAACATTTCATCACATTATGTAATTTTAATTATGTACAAATCAATTTCTACTACATTATGGTTCCTGGTCATACATTGAGTAATTAATACTTCTGTGGTTTCCTTGAGAAAAAGGTAAGATTCATAATGACAAATCCCCAATCTTATTTATTGCTATAATCTGAGTTCCTATATCTAATCCATAATTGGCATATATTAAATATGTAGCAAATTTAATACAAGTTTAAATAGTGCTTGGCTTATATGCAAGATTAGAATGATTCAACTTGTTTGACAAACCTATAAATAGTGTATCTTAAGAGAAATAAATACAATGAACTTCAGACTTCTTTTCTTCATCCACTTGTAGAAACTCAGCAAGAAATCGGCTTTGAGCAGACTAAGGAGTTCTGATGGAATTGTAGAAAAATAGGCTAATTCCAGAAACTGAATTCTGTAGAACTGCCTGTTTCTAACAAGATCACTATTTTCACATGGAGATCCTAAGGGTTGTCTGTTCCTTGTTTCTTAAATCGGTAGATCATTTCATAATTAAGAACTTTCTCTACTAGTGTGCTATTCTTGGTGTGTGTAGTCCAACCAGCCTCAATGGAGGAACAATTCCCTATAGGCTAATAAAAATGGGAGGGATCATGAACGTCACTAATTCTCTTAATAAGTTTCTGGCTAGTAAATTTTCTGTGCATGTGTGTGTGTGTGTATGTGCACGCACACACACACACACACACACACACGCACACACATGCTGTGCAGTGTTAGTGTCCATCATGCCTATGTATGATAGTTTTCATTGAATAAAGAGTAAACCTCCATGTAAGATATGAGTGTGCTTATCAGAAGAAAAATGAATGAAATGAGAAAAAGAGAGAGAGAAAGAGAGTAGAGAGAGAGAGATAGAGATGCCATCTATATTTTTCTGATCAAGAGGATAAAATCTTTCTAAAAGAACATTATTAGCTACAAGTCAAAGGAGAATGTTTCTGGGCACAGTGGCACACACCTGTAATTCCTGCCACTCTGAAGGTTTAGAGAGGAGGATGGCAAGTTTAAGGACAGCCTGGGCAATTTAGTGAAATCTTGTCTCAAAATAAAATATAAAAAAGGCATGGGAGATATAGCTGAGGGGTAATGCCTCACTGTATTCAATTCCTGGTACCATCAAAAAAGAAAGAAAAATGAAAATGATGTATGTCACAATGAACACTTAACAACAAAACTCTTGAATTATGGCAACTTAAATATTAGTCTTTAATAAAGAAAACTATATAACTTATTCCATATATCTAACAAGAATTCAGCATTTTTTTCTATCTAGCAAAGCAATACATGAATTTTTTATTTCCAAAGTTTTTCATTAAATTTGCTTGTATTTTTCCTCATATTCCTATCCTAGATGACAAAGAATTCAATTAAATAAAATATTTAAAAGTTATTTAAGTTGTAATTTTTCTTGGACTTAAAAATATTTTTTTCCATCCTAGTAATCAGTATGAAATTAAGCCTTTTTAGGATGATATTCTTCATTTTTATTCATTCTGTGAAATAACCTTTAAGGTAAAGTGATAGAATAAAATTATTTTTTAATATTTCTTCAATATTTCACAATTGCATATTTTACTAAGGACATACTTTCCCCACTTGGAGCTAGTATTAAATACAAATGTTTGCAAATTGGTATTTATATTTCATTTTTTGTTTATTCTTTTATCAAAAATACGCATTCAAGGCAGTAGTCTATCATGTTATAGATATCACTCATTCTCTTAGGTATATAGTGATGTGCAAGACATTGTCTCCGACTTCAATGAGTCTGTAGTTTTTTCAGAAGAACAAGTCAAAGTCCTCAAAAAGTATAATAAAAGTATACTTAGATTGTTAAGAAGCTTATTAGGTTTACACTGAAGACTCAAGTCCCACTGTCTAAAGAAGAAATGCTTGAATCAAGTCCTACCCAAAGAGTAGAAGGTCAATGGGAAAAATCTTGAAATGAATTACAATCTAGAAAAGCATCATGTTGGATGGATTTAACTTAGAAAACAGTATAATAAATTTAGGTTTGGCAAATAGTTGAGTATGCCAATGGTAAAGACTGATTAAGTCAGCCTAGACCATAAAAGGTTTTGTCTTATAGTTTTGATTCCAGTTTCTCCTGAGGAATTAGAAGTTTGCTAATTCCTGTATTAGAGTTACATAATCATATTCAAATACTAGAAGCGTCACTATATAGAACTGAAGGAAGGTGCATCATGAACAAATGGAGAACATTTAAGTAACTTATTGGATATTATGTACAATGATTTAATAGTTTGAAACACTGACCTTTTACAAAAACATGACATTAATAATTTCCAAAGATATTAGAATGACTAAGCACCATTCAAGATCAAATAATTATCTCAAACAGTACTTAAAATAAACAAAATAAATAAATAAATAAATCTGGGCCAGAATTGGAAAACAAACATCAGTAGTAGTAAGTAGAAATTATATTGGCAGGAGCATTTGTTTCCTGCACAGTGAATGGAAAAACATAACTTCATGAGATTTCAGAACAGAATAGAAAAATGAGAGATTCTAAAAATTTTTTAAAAGTGAGAAATGGAGATTACATACAATGAGACATCAATTGAGATATCACCATACTGATAAGAAACTCTGGAAATTAAAGATAATGGAAAACAATTTTTCAAGTGGAAAATGTAGTGAAACTATCAGCAAGTATGGCTATAAAATTAAGACATTTTAATCATTTGCCACAAGTTTTATGAAGTGTATTGGAAACTATATCCATGATATGTAGAAATGAGGGAAGATATATGTCCCAAGTACAAAAATAAGAGACAGAATATAAAAGACAAGAGAATACCTAGGAAGGTAGAAAAAAGAGAAAGAAGAAAACAGCTCATCAACAAACTAAATAACAAAAGAGCTCATATTAGAAGTATTCCCAAGGTGGATATGGAAATGTATGTATCTGATAAAGTAACTTATTTATTTGATCATATAAGAAGATACCTGTGTGATTGTTGGGGTTAGGTTTAATATATATCTGATTAAAATTCCAGAACTAGATAATGGGAGATTAGAAAAAGAGGAGGGGAGATCCTGTTCAGAGGGTGCAGTTCACCAGGCAGGAAGAAAGTTCTGGTGCTCTGATACATGTGGCATGGCAACTGCAGTTCACTAGGAGATGTTTTGTTCTTGAAGTGAGCCAGGACAAGGGTCTTATGTCTTCTCTTCGGATGCACACATGCAAGGTAACTGTGAGGTGATAGACATGTTAACCAGACTGACTAGTGTCAGTCATTTCTCACATTGCATGTGTGCATCAAACAACACGCTGTTCTTCTTAAATGCATATGATATTTTCTTGTCAATTATAATTCAATAAAGGTGGAAAAAATAATACAAATGCTGGAGAGGATGTGAGTAAAAAGGAACACTATGCACTGTTGGTGGGATTGTAAACTAGCACAACCACTATGGAAATCAGTATAATCCTCATAAAACTAGAAATGGAACCACCATACGATCCTGCTTTATCACTCTTTGCTATTTATCCAAAGGAATTAAAATCAGCATTCTAGAGTGATACATGCATACCCATGTTTATAGCAGCATAATTCATAATAGCCAAGATATGGAACCAGTCAGTGTAGGAGTCCATAATCGAAAAATAGAGAAAATGTTGTATATATGCACAAAGGTGTTTTATTTGTTCATAAATATAATGAGATTATGTCATTTGCAGGAAAATGGATGGAACTTGATATCATTATGTTAAGCAAAATAAGCCAAATTCAGAAAGTCAAGGGTTGTATGTTTTTTTCTCATATATAGAAACTAGAGAGGAAACAAAGAAAAAATGAAGTGATCTATGAAAATAGAAGGGAGACCAATAGAATAAAAGAAGAGATTCAGGGTGAGGGAGGAGAGAAAGTAAAGGGGAGTTGCTGGACAATGAAATTGACCAAATTATGTTACATGCCTGTACAAATATGTCACAATGAATCCAACTACTATGTATAATTATTATGCACCAATAAAAATGTTTAAAAAGGAAAGAACATTTAAGGAGATCATGGTGTATATGAGCAATGTTTAGTAATATTAAACATGAATTATACAAATCAAGATCACAATTAGGAATGATGAGATGTTACCTCACATACAGCAAGATGACTACTATGAAAATTAAAAGTTGACAAGTGTTAGCAAAGATGTGGATAAAAAGAAGCCTGGAAGGCTGGAGGTATAGCTCAGTGGCAGAATGCTTGCCTTGCCTAGCAAGCATAAGGCCCTTAGAGCCTGGATTCATCTACAGCACCACAAAAATAGATAGATAGATAGATAGATAGAAAAAAACTGTTTAATTTTCATGGGAATATATAATTGTGTATGCACTAAGTAAAACAGTATGTTGCTTCCATGAAAAGTTTAAAATAGAATTACCATATAATCCAGTAATACTACAGTCTAAAATTCAGATCTCAAAAATACATTAGCACAAGATAGGAAGATTGCAAATTTGAGGCCAGTCTCTGCAACAGAGTAAGGTCCTAAGCATCACCAGATCCTGTCCCAAAATTAAAAAAATAAAAATAAAAAATGAGCTGGGGATGTAGCTCAGTGGTGAAGTGGCCCTGGGTTAAATCTTCAGAATAGAAAGAAAGAAAATAAACATTAACACTGCTATCTTCCTGTGTCCATTGCAACAATACTCACTCTTATCATGATGTCAAAACAACCCAAGGTAACAGGGATAAACAGGAAAATTGGGATATATGCATATAATGGAATGCTCTTTAGTCATATAAAAAAAAAGATTTAAAAAAAGTTACTAACTTTCCTGAACCAAAGGAACAAATATGCTTCATATGGATAGCAAACATTAAATTTTGTTAAGATAAATGGAAAAAAATGGTATATATTATATTGAACTTTCAAACTTAAAGAATAAAAGAATAATCTTCAAAATTGAAAAAAAAAGTTTTTACACAGATTGTAAATTAAATTGAAAGGAAGAATAAATACCAAGAGGCATTCTTAATGGACATTGCTTCACCCAGAATTGGGAAAACCAGGAGGAGAAAATGAGAGGTCTAGTGTCAGCCAACCTGCATTCAGGGCTGGGCTACTCACCTCTTGCTAGCTAGCTGGTGATTGCTGGGAGTACCTGTGCAGGAAAGAGTAAGACTGGATTTAAGGAGAAACTTCTCCCAACCTACTTCTGAATACCTACCAGGATTCTTTGGTTGTTCGTATTTTCTGAGACCAAAACAGTTTCTCTCTTCTTAACGTCTCCTCAGAGTTTTAATAAATTTATAAATTTAATAAATTTATTTAATAAATTATTCTCCATAACTTGAAGAATCAAATATTCTGTCATTCCTATGGCATCTCAAGATTCTTTTGGGAAGAAACACAGCACCTAATGCCAGCTTACCACATTATTGGGAAATGAAGTTACCCTTAAATTTTAACCTCTACACTGGCCTTCTCATTTTCCTAATAAAACCCAAATTTATTCAGCATTTTTATCATCTATCAAGGCTATGGATTACAGATCTATGAAGAGGCCATTTTTCCCTCTCTTCTTTATACCAAACATAAGGAAATTACCCTAAAGAATTTAAAATATTAACAATGAAAATGGCCCCTAGAATGGAAATACAGAAGTTTATTTGGGGCATAGAGACGCCTATAGCATAAAATAAGAAGTGGTTAAAAGAAACTTGCAAAACCATAAGTTTCTAGCCCTAAGGCAAAATGCCCCCCATCCCTTAAAATATTCTTAGGAGAGTTTGGAACTCATGCTTTGCCCTTACCCTTAAGTACATACCACTGGAAGAAACATAATTCCAAAGGAATGGAAAATAAATTCACAAGGAAAAACTCAAGATACACACAGCACTCAAAGAAAGCCAATAAATGTTAAAGTGTATCTCTATCAGTGGAAGCCTGAAGAATTTTGCAAAACAGAAAAAGAATGCATCATTTAAAATATAAGCACACCTATTATGTGCAAAGAAAAGATAGGGAAATTTGGAACATTAAAGTCAAGAGACAACTTATTCCCAGAGAAAATTCAGTCTAAAAAGAATAAGCCTCATCCATATCAAACATCTTGATAGACAAGGTGGGAGAAAAAAATGTAAGGACATTTAGTTTTACACCCAAGAAAATAATCAAAAATTGTAGGTAAACAGGATGTGAGAAAATTAAACATATTATAGCTATTTGGAGAACAAAGAGAAACAAAAAAACTTGTACTCTTGTAACAAAAAACAACAAATCAAGAAGAAACAAAAAAATGAATACAATAGTTATTAAGGAATATGATATTATTTTTCTAAAAATAATAAAAAATAACAATGACAAAGTGCATCTATAACAACTCAAAACTAGAATTACTGATGTTAGTATCAAGAAAAGAAGATATGGAATATTGGGATTTAAAACCATACAAATATTCCATTTGTATAGTAAAAGACATAAAAGTAAAAGGAAAAATAATCTGTTGTGAATAAAGAACATAGCATGAGATAGTATAAATAAACACCATATAACTGAGCTATAAAAATGTAAACTTGTCAAAAATATCAAAGAAAAGAAAGACTTCCAATTGAATTTCAAAGAAGTATTAATAATGAGTTCCTGAAAAGCTACATTTAAAATGAAAGATAAAGAAATACTGTAAATACACAATTTATAAATCAACGTTTTAAAAAATAAAACAAGGGTAGCTGGTTTATCTAAATGAAATTAAAATTTAAGTTACAGACAATTATGTTAGAAAATTAGATGCTATATTCTGAAAATATAACAAGAGAACAACACAATGTAATGACACAAATATATATATACTCAACAATATGAACTCAAAATATACATAATATCTATAAAAATGGAAATAATTTCAGATATCAAAAATTATACTATAGTTTTAACATATCAAAAACTGAGAAAACCAATAGAAAAAGAAGCAAAGTTATGAGAAATTGAGTACTGTGATTAATTTGCTTAATTTTATAGTAATAAGAACTATAAATCAATCCACTGATAATACATATTTTTATTTGAGCAAACAAAGAAATTCACAAAAATCAAATATACACCAAATCAGCAAGTAAGCCTAATATAGTTCCATAATCAATATTATGAAACACTGTGTTTTCTCACTATAATGTAGAAAGTTAGAAATCAATAATGAAGCATGGTTCAAAACTCCTGTCGTGTCTGGAAAATTTTAAAATATAGTATTAAATAACAGTTGAAATATTTATTATGTAAAGTACACTGTGATACTATTAGAGATTAATAACAATAGAATATTTATAGTTCATGTTTGTGAAGTAAGGAATATATCAATGCTTTAAATTTTGTTTGCATTTATTAGAAAGTAAGAGAACTAAAATATCATTAAGAAAATACTAAAATCAAGAGTATAGATAAGTCAAGAAAAAATATCATGAAAGATGGTTACTAAAGAGCAAAATTGATAAAAATAAAAATATATAACAACAAATGTCAATGAGATAGGAAATAAAAACTCAAAATTTAAGAAGTCTAGTAACCATTGATTTTTTTGAACACACCAAAAGACAAATATGTCACAAACTTCTTAAGAAAAATGGAAGAAGATTCAAATAGACAACCAAGGATTAAATAAATTACTACTTACATTACAAATGTAAAATATTAAAAGAAACACAGTCATACTTCCTTTAATGATGGAGATACATTCTGAGAAGTGCATAATTCGTTGATGTCCTCATGGAAACATCGTAGAGTGCACTCAACTCTAGATGGTCCATGCTACAACCCACTGAGACTCTATGGTAGAGCCTAATAGGCTACAAGTCAGTACAGCTGATTACTGTACTGAGTGCTGTAGGCAATTGTAACACAATGGTATTTCCTTTATCTAAACATAATTTAACAAAAAGGTACAGTAAAAATTCTGTATAAAAGATAAAATAGTATACCTGTATAGACTAGTTACCATGAATGGGGACTGAGGGACTGGAAATTGATCTGGGTGAGTAAATTGAATATGAAAGGCTAGGACATTACTACACACTAGTGTAAGCTTCATAAACACTGAACACTTAGGGTAACTAAATTTATATAAAACTTGTTATCTATAGTAATAAATTAACCTGCTTTGCCTTATAAACATTTAATTGTTTGTTGTCAGCCTGTAGTAATTAAAAATATTTTTGGAGTACAGTGTGACATTTCAATACAGGTGTACAATGTGTAAGAATCAGGTCAGGTTAATTGGCATAACCATCATCTCAGACATTTATTTTTTCTTTGTGCTGAAAGCATTCAAAATCCTTTATACTACTTATTTTGAAATATTCAATTCATTGTTGTCAATTACAGTTAATCTCCTGTACTAGAGAACATTAGAAGGTATTCCTGCTATTTCATTGCATCCCAGAAACTGTTAACCATCCTTTCTCCACACCCATACCAAAACAAATTTCCCAGGCTCTAGTAGTCACTACTCTATTCTTGCCCTAGATGAGATCAACGTTTTAGCTTCCATGCACAAGTAAATACATGTCTATATTTGCCTATATTCAGTAGTTCCACCCATACTACAAGTGACAGAATTTTTTGTTAATGAATGAATAATATTTCTTTGTGTATATATACCATATTTTCTTTATTCATTCATCAATGGACTCCAAGGGTGATTCCATATCTTGGTCATTTTAAACAATGCTGTAATAAATGTGAGTGTAGAAGTCTCTTTGATATCTGTTTTTAATTCCCCTAGATATATAATTTTTCTAATTTGTAATAACAGTATATAAATTGTTTTGCTATACAAAAATATCTTTTTATACTCTACAAATATTTTTCTATTAACTTTTTTCTACTTATTTTTTTGTTGTTGTTGTTAAAAACTAAAACATAAACACATACACATTAGTCGGGTCCTAGACAGGATCATGACCTTCGATATCATACTCTTCCACCTTCAGATCTTGTCCCAGGGGGAAGAACTTCAGAGGCAAAAACCCATAATGCATGGAAATTTTCTCTCCTTTGATAGCAACAACTTTTTCTAGCGCAACTCCTAAAGGACCTGAGAATGTGTGGTGGTCACTTATTTTACAAAACGGAAGAACTATACTCTAAAATAACAATAAAATATGTAATATAGTACGAACATAAACAATATATATTCACTTTTTATCATCATTGGGTGTTATGTACTCTATATAATTTTAAGTGCTCTATTTTTATAAACTGGCTGTATGCAGGTTTCTATGCACCAGCACCGCTATAAACAGATAAATAGTATATTGTGCCACATCAGGACAATAGTATATTGTGTCATTAGGTATTAGGAATTTTTAAACTGTAGTATAATCTTATGGGACCACTGTGTAATGCTGTCCATTGTTGACTAAAACATTGTTACACAACACATGACTGTTTTTCTAGGAAACTGTGCATTGACAAAATTGGAAAGAAGACATTGGAAAGTGGAATAAACAAACAAAAATTGTGAAAACAAGCATTCTAAATATCTCACATGAGGCTACTATGTCATATAAAATAATTGTTTAAAGTACTAAGCTCAGGTGTTTTTATAAGGGTGCTCTGAAAGCTCTCAAGAATAGCCAATGCTTATTAAAATACTTCCTCAAAACAAAACAAAACAAAAAAAATAGGGTGAAGTTAAACAACTCAATATCGATTAATTACAATAAAATGAAAGCCAGTATCTTCAGAAAACTTAACAACAACCACAAAAGTCCTATAACAAAATACTAGTAATAAGGGGAATTCCATTCCCATGAATGGAAAATTAAGTGACAATGTTCTACTCTCAGGCCCAGGCACGTAGGGTCAGCCCAAGTTTGTGACTGGACAAAGGAAACAGAACTCTATTCTCTCAATCCCTCCCACCAGTCTAATAAGCACCAAGTAATAAGCAATGGCAATCTACTTCTGGAAAAGGGGAAGATCATGGATAAAGATGACCTCTGTGGCTAGCATGGTCACACAAAAAAGCTAAATGGGGAGCATGTGGATAAGAAAATCCTGGGAGCCCAAGCATGAAGTGTCATTTATGTTTGAAGCACGTGGCACTTTGAAGGTAACCATACCAATAACAAATCCAAGCCTAGACCACCTCCTAACTAGGCAAACTCTAACCCCAACACTTACAGCTTAACAGAGGAGATAAGACCATTTCTACACTTACCTATAGTCACCTCAGTCTCTGTTGCTTATACCCATAATTTAATGTAAAAATTATGATACACAAAAAACAAAGGCAAGAAATATGCCTCATTGTCAAGAGAAAGACATAATTTTGTGGTCAAAGAAATTTTCCCTATGGGAAAGACAGTAGAATGAATCAGACATAACTTTCCTATGTTCATACAGGAATACACCACAAGAGAAACTCCACATCATGTACAATCATAAGAATGGGAAGTTATACTCCATGTGATATAATATGTCAAAAAACATTCTACTGTCATGAAAAACTAAAAAGAACAAATTTAAAATATTTAGAAAATTACCATTTTATGTTTTTTGAAAAGAACAGAAATTTTTTCCTCTTTGATTAACATGAACAGAATCCTGACACTTGTCAGAAACACATTTTCAGGTCTCCTCTGAGGTTGAGTGAATCAGAAGCTGCAGAGTTGGGCCAGTAATCTGGTCTAACAAGCTCGATTTAACAAGCTCTCTGAGTGACTGATGCAGTGGGAGAGACATGAGGCTAGTCGACATTTATTTCCTTGAAAATGTAAAAGTTTTAAAAGTTGTAGGAAGGATTGTGTTACTGTTGGCATGTGCCAATATACACAAATTCTTGTCAAATCTAAACGAAGAGGATTTTTTCCTTCTTCTTTCTTTTTTATTTATTTTTTTCTTTTGGGCTTTTCTTCTCCCAGATGAAAATCCTATTAGCTCTACAGAAGGGAAGTTGATGGTGGCTACTGATCCTCCTACCTACTCATGTAACAGATTTGGCTTGGCTATTGGAAATGACTTGTTGGAGAACTTTGATCCAACTTTTCAATAAATCCTATCAGAAGAAAATATAAGTTATATGACTTTATCACAATACAAGTTACTCATAGAAGATATTTCTTTTTAAATATAAAATAAATGTTAAATTTATCCTCAATTTTGGATTTCCTCTGTAGAGTTTAATAATGGTCTCTTTCTAAGACACTTACTATTATAAGTGCTAGAGAGTGTGCATAATATCCAACATCTGGAACATATGCTAGGAAACGAGGATCATCTTAAAATAATTCATCAATCATGATAAAAAAAGGGCTTACTGCACCATTTCATGAACTCAAGCCTTGTACATTTCATTTTGATATTTAGTCAAAAACAGATATTAAAAAAACAAAATAATGACATATGCAGAAATATTTTCTTATTAAATATTCTTTGTCAAGTAATAAAATGATCCACATACTAAAAACTACTTTTATATAAAAGACAGTAGATAACATAAAATTATTCTATTTAAGACTTTGAACAAGGGCTGGGGATGTGGCTCAAGCGGTAGCGCGCTCGCCTGGGATGCGTGCGGCCCGGGTTCGATCCTCAGCACCACATACCAACAAAGATGTTGTGTTCGCCGAGAACTAAAAAATAAATATTAAAAAAAATTCTCTCTCTCTCTCTCTCTCTCTCTCTCTCTCCTCTCTCACTCTCTCTTTAAAAAAAAAGACTTTGAACAAAAATATTTTCACTCTTACTTTTTTGACAGACACAAGAAAAAGAAATATAGTAGTTGTTAATTTGCCCAGAATGTTTGCCCTTCTGATGAAATACATTGCGGAAGTGCTTAGTGTTTAATGTTGAGCTAATAAGTGTTGTATGTAATTTCAAAACATGAGTTTTATTAATGAAGAAATATATATGGGACATAGTAGCAAACATAATTGCCGGTCAAATGTATCTTCACACCTTGACCACTGTTCTTATTATAAAAAACAGATTCCTTTTCATTTAAGCAGCTAAGTTTGACTTTACCATTTCCTTTTTCTTACTTTGCCTGCCAGGTTGTTCTGGAACTTAAACAAATATACAGCTCTGATGGACCAATATTCATTTTTTAGCTGGCTTTACAGACCAATATTCTTTAGAATCAATCATAGACAAGTGACTGCCATTACTCTTTATTATTGCATTTCCATGTGAACAAAATATTTCAAAATGAGAGACACTTTTTATGTTCTCTTACACTATAGATTTTCTCAGATCCTTTAGGGCTCATGTATTACAAATGTTATGATAATGTAAAAGACGGCTTTCTATACTACCCATTCAGAGAAACCAACAATGTTATTACAAAACAGCTGGTTTAACTACAGGAGAGAACTACAAATTGGCCTCAGGTATGAAACTACTGAGATGGGAAGCAACAAAACAAGGAGAGATGCTGAGGAAAAACACTGTGGCAGATGCCCTGGTGGGAAGGTGCCTTAGGATGTAATGAAAAGAGACGTTTAAAAAAAAAAAAAAACTGGTAAAGATCCTGACTATTTAACTTTTTTAATTGATATTTTCTTAAACTCAAATTTAATCCACACATCTTTAGCATCACATCAATACTTATCCTGTTGGGTAAGGTTACGTTTTCTTGGTGTAGTGTTAGAAAGTAGGGGACTTCTCCATTTAATACTGTTTTCTCCATCCTTTATACCATCATATTGGGGAGATAGGGCTAAGGTCTTCCCTAATGTATATGTCATTGACTTCTTCATATTAAAATTCTTTAAGACCCTTCCCCAAAATCTGGTGTCAACTGCATAAACCTGGCATGGTTTCTATCGTTCTTCATAGCCTTAGCCTGCATGGTTCACTGCCTTGGCATCTCTGCTCTTTCAAAGTTTAGAGCTTAGTCTAGTTATACCGAAGTATCTTAAGACCTCCCTAGTTTTCCACCCTTTCATACCTGCCCTGGCTTTGTTGACAATCTCGCCTTCCACTTAGAAAACTCAAGACTAGTCTTTTAATGCCTGATGAACTTTTGTCTATGTTCTGTCATAAGAATTCCCTCATCGGTGAAGGCTTTCATTATCCACCTAGTCAGGGTCCTTTCCTGTACAATCAGAAGAATCGCCATAGCTCATGACACCATGATGTGTTCATGTTTATGTGTTTTTACTAGACTCTAAAACCAAATGCCAACTTTAATTTCTCTTGTTGTTCTTCTCTACTCATATCATGTTCTTTAACACTTTTATTCTTCTTCGTTTTCCTCGTGTTCTCTTGAAAAAGAGCAGAAGGTTTAAAAGGGCATGTCCAGAATTAGATAGCAATATGTTAGACTTTTTCCACTTCTTATCTCGTTTGGCAAGTAACTCCCCTACTAACTAATTAATTGTAGTTTGCATTAATGCAGTCATATTAGAATAGATCTACTGGGTAAAATTGGTAAATATTATGCAGTGTGACTTTTTCACAGTGTTTTTTTGCTTCTAATTTCATGAAGAATAAAGAAAAAGTATACTTGTTATGAATGGTAGTTATTTTGGCAACCATAAATTGATATGTCAGTTGTAGCCCTTTTATAACAATATGACAAATAGCATCACAGGGTGGCCTTAGGAAAAATTATTCTATCAAATTCCCAAGCAACTGAAATAAAAGAACTTTCCCCAAAAAGACAGATCTAAATTAATTTCAACCTCTTTTGCTTTATATCTAATGGCATTTCATGCTTAATGAATAAGAAGACATAAGAAGGAATTATACTAAAAATTAAAATGGGATTCAAATGAAAAACACACACACAATAGAATCTTAGAAGATCAAGCACTCTGTTGTAAGTATAAAAATATATCCAATGTTTTAAGTAGGCATTATAATAAAAATTATTTTTAGTAAGTATGATATTGAAGATAATTTATCAACAAGATAAATTTTTCTTTCTTAAAAAAAACTATGATCACTAAATAATTGCATAAAATGCTTTTTGCTGGGTTTCCAGCCGAACAGATTTGTTGTGTACATATCTGGAATTTACTCAAGCAGTGGCAACTTACCTCACATGTTCAAGTGATGAATTAATAGATAATATTCGCATGGATCATTTGGAAAATTATGGAATGAACACAGTTGTGTGTATCTGCAACCTAACTTTGGATTGTTTTACTCATTACCAAATAATCACGCAGAAGGAGTATACCAGATAATGAAATTTACACACCCTGAATGGAGTTTTCCAATCATTCCACTGGGCTATATTCAATCAATGTAATCACCATGTAAATGATTCACTGAACAAAATATGTTTGGCTGAAAGGAGAGACAACAAGCTGAGTGACAGAATCAGAAATTTTTGAAAGGTTTGACAAGCATGAAAAATGAGCTAAAGTCAGCATCATTAAATCTGAAAATAGTAAATGTCACTTCTGAGTATGTTCTACATGGGGATATAGTCCATTTTGCCTTCTTTGTAAATGTGAGGTTTTAAAAGAAACCATCAAGAAGGGTCACTTTGAATCAGGATGCCATCCTCGCTCTGAGAGTTTCTTCCTTCACTCCTCTATTGCATTTAATCCCCTAGAAAGGGAACTCAGTGCTCCCGAGGCTGCCATCAAAAGGAAAGTAAACCTCCTTTCCCAAAGACCACTGAAGACATTGTTTTTAAAAATGTACAAACAAAATGTTTTTAACATTAAGCAAGAAACATCAAATAAAAGTGTATGAAGGGTACACTAAATTCAAGTTTCAACCTCTACCACTGACAAGCTCACAGAGAAATTTCTTTCCTTTTTCTTCTAGATGCTAACTCCAATCAGAGGAAGGAGTCCTTTTGCTTTCTGCCAAGTGGTAGCTCCATTCTGGGAATCCTTGATGCCCACACCCATTCCTGGAACTCTCTGTATGGATTCTTTTGGCTACTTTCTTTTATTTTTCTATGGTGCATCAATTTCCACAGAAGACCAGCTTTGCTTAAATGACAGTGTGGATGTGTTTAAAAAAGGTAATCTGTGTTATTAGTTTAACTGCTGCGATTAGGGAAATGATACAAACATTGAAGACGAGTGGTTTGGAGTAACGAACTAAAAATGACGGAAAGATGGGACTAGCCATCAGATGGAGTTCAAAGCTATGAATTCTTAGTGATGCTTATCTCCAGTGATGTGAGACCTAACAACTAGTGTAAAAGTAACAAACTTTGCAAATTATCTTATGAAATGTGTTAATAAAGCAGTTTCATGGTGATTTTGATACTGAAGCAGTCTTTTCTTCTGTATGCTTTAAGTTATATTACTAAACAAATTTATGAGAGTTCACTCAAAACCTCAGAAACTGTTCCTGCCAAATTTGAATAAAAACATTCTTGAATTATTTTACCGTGACAATATCTCAAAGAAAATGTATCTCAACTTGCCAGAATGACATTTATTATGGTGTATATTTTGCTTGACCTGGAAATTTGTGAATTACTATTTGATGCTTTCCAGATCAAAACATTTTTTTAAAAAATAAGGTCAGTGTGGCAAAAACTAATAAATGTAAGACAAAAGCTTCCGTGTTAAAAAAATAATAAAGATCTTTAGGACAAGAACATATAATTGATTTGATCATGAATGCAATTGAACTTTCTAATGGTTATATTTAGAAGATTATTAGGTTGGAATTGATTTTTAAGTTGGAAATCATAAGTACAAGAATCTCTTTAAGGTTAAAAAGAAGGCATTTTAATCTGCATTCAAAATTAACACAGTAAAATATATGCAGGGCAATATGGTACCAACTAAAATTTAAAAAGAAACACAATATGTGTTTTTTAACTGAAACTATCAGTTCATTCATTTAAATAAAGGAAACTCAGTTTGTGTTCTATGGAGAAATCAACCATTTGAAAAACTATGTGCTCATCTCAACTATTAGAACATAACTTCTTATGGAGTGAACAGAGAAATTATTCTTTTTTCTTTAGATTTGAGAAAGTTCTTGACCCAACTGTTCGTTTGTGTCTTTTGGTATGAGCAAAATAAAGATGAAGCAACTGAGTATTATTTTTTTAAATAAAGTCTGAGGGAGAATTTGTAATTCTTTACCTTTCATTTACACATTTCATTGCCCTACTTTCAGCTAGAATGTTAAATTTTGAGGACATGTATTCAAATAGTTTTTACCCATGTCTGAGAAAATCATCCTCTAATAGATACTCAGTAAGTATGCACTGAATAAGTAAAAGAAGAACTGTATGAAAGGTAGATTGCAAGAATATGTTTTATACAAAGAACTATACATAAAAATTTATTGAAGATTTTCACAAAAGTAAAACTTATTAGACACTGGAATCTATAATCAGAATTTTGGAAGTCATCATTATTGAAGAATTCGAATATTCTTTAGTTATATGTCTTGAAAGGAAGAATGTTGAGTACAGAAAGTACAAAATGACAAGCATTTTTCTCAGGACCGAGCATTCTGCATTGTTTTATACCTGTAACCTTTTTTTTAAAAAAATATTTAATTATTTTATATTAATTTTCACCCCTGGATTTCTAATATTCTTAGCTCAATCAAATAATTCATGTTCAAAAATATACAGACTAAACTGTTCCCTGTACTTAAGTAGGAAATCCCAAAGACTCTCAAATCCAATCCTATAGCTCCAAATTTCCAAGGACTCTGCACCAAGATTTTCAACTCTTTAGTAAAAATAATATTTGATGACTTCCAGGAAAATGAAGTGTATCAGGCCATTCTTCCTTCCTCTCCACACAATCCCTGACCTTTCTCCAAAAGAGATAATGCAAGCATCAGCATTAGATCATTTGCCTAAACTTGAGCTTTCTGAGGTTTACAGAAATTCTGTCTCCCTTCATTTCTGTGTTCAGCCATGCTTGTGCCAGATCTTGCTCCTTTCTCTGTGATCATGGCCACAACCTGCATTCAAATATCTTCATTCCTTTTTAAAGAATTTTGATGACTTCCTATCAGAGTTTCTATTCTCCAAGTATTTCTCACCAAAATATTATCCACATTGCTTCTGCAATGATATTTCTGCAATAAAAATATGATTATTTATATTGAAAAAGAAGCTTTTAAGTATTCTTTTCATGGCCCTGGGAAAATGTCTGAACTTTGGGCAAGTCATTCATTCACTGCCCTATCTTTGCATTACCCATTCTTTTCACCTGTCTCACAGGTAAGATCTCTACTGTTATCTTCATTATGCTCAAGAGAAATAAATGGCATAGTATCTCACAAGTATGTCACATCCTTTCACTATACTAATCCAATCTGTATTTTTCCTTTTGTCTCTCATGATAATTTCACCAACATTTGTCTCTTATTCTAATATTATTTATTCTCAAGTTCTAGAGAGAATACCACTTTTCAATAAACAAATAATCACTCATTGTCTTTCAAAGATTGTTGTGCATGATTCTGGTATAGCATTTATTATGCTCTAGTATTTATTGATGTAGTTTTCTCCCTTAAAAATGTATTTTTTTATACTGGAAGATTTCTGATTCAGATTTGTATTTTCTGTTCCTAGTAACCTCTGATCCTGAGTACTTGTCCAATTTTTAAAAATGACCACATAAATGACTATGAACTGAAAATGTGTACCCCTAAAATCCATATGTTAAAGCATTACACCCTGCTTCAAGGGACTGTAGTTTGAGATAGGACTTTTAAAAAGTAAGGTTAATATGATTATAAGGGTGGGCCCTAGTCTAATAGGTCTGGGCTTTTATAAAAGGAAGCACAAGTCCTAGAGTTTTCTCTCAGCCATATGAGGACACAATTAAAGCTAACTGTGTCCTATTAAGAGAGCCTTGTAAGGTAGGACCTTGATTATGAACATCCCAGACTCCAGAATTGTGAGAAATAAATTTCTGTTGTTGAAGACATCCAGTCTACTATATAATAGTCTCATGGCAGCCAGAGCCAAAGGAGATGATTAGTTTACAGGTGAAAAATAGAAAATATAACACTGCAACTAATACTGAATTTCTACTATTTGAAGCAACTTGGTAATAAGTACATGCTTATCCTAGAAAAATAGAGGTGTGTATGGATTAAAAGAGCACTGAATTCTTTTTTTTTCCTTTGAGGCTTAAGAAAATAAGCTCCATGCAGCTACAAACCCTGATCCTAAACATTTTTTAAACAATGTTTGATTAACATTGATCAAATATCTGATCCATTAGTGATGTAACTATCAATAGTAAAGAGGGTATTGTCTGGGTCATGAAATAAAGTGCCACATATTAAGAGTCATGGACTGCATTCTTAACAAAGGATGGACCAATCTTTAGACACACATGTGCTCCTCACAAAATTTCAGAATTGTTTGTTGAGAGAGATCCTAATGTCTCAAGATTCCTTGAAGCACAAGTTTTGGAAAATTAATACTAATAAATTTAAATGTATACCCAGGTGTTGGTGAAGTATGCATTCATACACTAGTATACAGACCCTAATCATAGTCTTGTAAGCTCATATTTTAAATAATCATCATCATCCAACAAGTATTTACAAGGTCTTTGGTTCAAAACTAATTGAAAAATATTTTAGTCATATACACTAACATGTACTATGTTTATTTCTTAACTTTTAATAATTTTCTTTGTGACTATTTTAATGTTTTAATCTTAATTATATAAAGACTAATGAATAAAATTATGCTCTGTTACTAAAGCCTTTTAGCAGAATGAGTTTCTAGAAAAGCAAGTACCAGATTTCAGGATATGAGCATATTTCAATCTTTTGCTATACACTGCTATATAATCCCTTGGAAAACAAAACACAAATCTGCTTGAACAAACAGCATGTTGGTGTGCCCAGATCCCACAATTTGTGTGTATAATCTTTTTGTATGTGCCATTTTGATGGGTAAAATGTAGTATCTGCATATTTTGACATATAGTAGTTTTATTATTGATCATGTTACATGCTTTCCTATGTGCATGGTTGTTTATATTTCTTAGTTTATTAAATGTCTACTCATGTGCTTGACACATATTTTACTAATTTTTGTTTGTCAAGTTCCTTACTCTGTAACATTACATTGAAAATATTTTCCTTAGGTTTTTGTTTGCTTGTAGATTTGAGTATAGTGTGCTCTTAATTTTTCTTTGCTTTTGTTTTTGTTCTTCTTAATGCTTTTGAAAAAATGAAGAATTGGTAAATATGCTATCATTTTTCAAATTTAATTAAGATAATTAGTAACATCTAGCTAAAATTTTCCTTAAGAAAATTTCCAAAGAAAAGATAATCATAGTCAAAGCAGCATAATAGACTTATGGCAATTTTCTTAATATTTAATTATGAGACCTTCAAAAATATTTTTGTTCATGCAACAAACATTTATTAAGATTTGATTGAGTTCCAGTACAGCTAATTTCCTCCTCTTTTGAAAATTGTCTAGTGCTTAACCTTTGAAACTAAATTTAGTTTGAGAAACACAGTGTAGAGATAAAAGATAGTTAGAAAACCAAAGAAAATATGTAATATAAAATTGTGTTTATTAAAATCTATAAATTGAGAATACTTTCAAAATAAGGTAGAATTTTTAAATTATAAGTTGTTGAATGTAAAATAAATCAACAAATTTCAAGAAAGTTAAGAAAATTTCATCTTATAGCAATTTTTAAAATATCTACACAAGGGCTAAGAACTCACTAAGATTTTTGCTAATATAATAAAATTTCTAAATTTTATTAAACACTTTAACATATTTAAAGCCTTCCAGAAAATAATAAGCACCTTTCTTGTATGTTTCTTGTTTGGTATACAATAATAATAATAATAAATTTCCTCAAAATCACAGAATGTAATAGGGCAGAAAGGTAATAAGAGCAAAAAAAAATCTACCCATATCATTATAAATATAAGTGAGTAGTTTGCTTTGGGATGAGAGGAAAGAACAGAAAGGAAAACTTTCATTCTATATAGAAGAACAAGTGGAAGATAAGATATAGGTCAAGGTAGGAGGAGTACCATACCAGACTAAAGAACTGGGATATATTTACCAGTCAAAGTGGCAATTAGCAAGAATGCAAGCAACAATAAGTGTTAGCAAGGATGTGGGGGAAAAGGCACACTCATACATTGCTGGTGGGACTGCAAATTGGTGCTACCATTATGCAAAGCAGTATGGGGATCCCTCAGAAAACTTGGAATGGAACCACCATTTGATCCAGTTATCCCAATCCTTGCTTTATACCGAAAGAATTTTAAATCAGCATACTACAGCAATGCAGCCACATCCATTTTTATAGTAGCTCAATTCAGAATAGCTAAACTATGGAACCGACCTAGATGTCGGTTCCATAGTTTAGCTACCTTCAATAGATGAATGAATAAGGAAAATGTGGTACATATACACAATGGAATATTACCAAGCCATAAAGAAAAATGAAATTATGGCATTTGCAGGTAAATGGATGGAGCTAGAGAATATTACACTAAGTGGAAAAAAAAAACAATCCCTAAAACCAAGATTGAATGATTTCTCTGAGAAGCAGATGCTGATATGTAATAGAGAGGATGGGGAAGAATGAAGGAACTTTGGGTTGTATAGAGAGGAATGAGGGGAGGGGACGGAGTGTGGGGTGAAAAGCAAAATGGAATGAGATGGACATTATTACCTTACATGATTACACAACTGGTGTGGCTCTGCCTCATGTTTAGCCAGAGGAAGGATCAGTGTACAATGTGTGAAAATGCATTCTACTATCATATATAAGTAATTAGAATTCAGAAATTTGTAAAAAAAAAATAAAGAATTGGAATTTATATGAAAACTTTAGAAACTATTAGATGGTATTAAAATAATTATATTTACATTTGAGAAAGACTACTGACAGAAATGTGGAAGAATAAAGTAGAAGAGGGTAACCTAAAAGTCCAGAAATACAAGGTATTGCAAAATTCCCAGGTAGAAGTAATGAGGGTCTGAGCCATTAGATAGAGTAGAGGTAAACTCAAAGACATTCCAGAGGTAACATGAAAGAAGCCTTGGAAATCAAAAGAAAATGAACCAAGAGGGATTAGAAGGAGCATAAGATGATCCCCTTTTCTCCACAGATGTTTGGATAGGTATATGGCAATGCTGTTTTTAGACTAGTGTTGTGGTTTGGATGTGAGGTGTTCCCCAAAAGCTCATATGTGAGACAATGCAAGAAGGTTCAGAGGAGAAATGATTAAATTGTGAAAGTCTTAACCCACTTAGAGAATTAATCCCCTGATAGGGACTAACAGAAGTAACTGAAGTGGTAGGGTGTGGCTGGAGGAGGTAGGAATTGGGGGTGTGGCTCTGAGATATATATTTGTAACTGGCAAGTGGAGACCTTTCTCTCTGCTTCCAGATCACCATGATGTGAGCTGCTTCCCTCACCCATCTTTCCCACCATGAGGTTCTGCCTCAATTCGGGCCCTGAGGAATGGAGCCAGCCTTCTATGCACTAAGCCCTCTGAAACCCTGAGACCTCAAATACACTTTTTCTCCTCTACAGTTGTTCCAGTCAGGTCCTTTAGTCATAGCAGTGAAAAAGCTGAGACAACTAGGCTTTTGGGAACTATGGTGGTGGTACAATAATAAACTAAACAGGTTATTCGGCAATAGGATTCCAAGAGTAGAGTTGAGTTCATGGAATTTCCAGCTTTTCCTAACACATTATAGTTCTCAGCAGAATATTAAAGTTTGCAAAATGAGATTAGTGCATGCTTCATATGACTGTTAGTGATGGACTTAATGGGTTCTTCTCCATGTACAAGAGTCACCTTTCCTTTTGGATTTTACTGTTGCTCTTGATGCTACCATAATAAGGATATTATTTTTTGGCTATTTTACTAAGGTACCTCTATCATAGAACATGGCCCGCTGGTGGGTGTTTCCAACCTACCGGATGATTTTCTGTCCCATGTTTTGGACTCTGAAAAAGAGCACTTGGAAGGGTTCCTCCATCTTTTCTTCCTTCTTTAATAGATACTAAACAGAATATTCCACTTTTTATCTGTTATTTTCTTCTACTAATCTAAGCAGGGAAGCACAGGGTACAGGTTTCATTTGGGACTATTATATAAAATTCATACAGAAACCTGTCTAGAACACTTTTAATACTTCTGGATCTCATCCCTACTGGATATGAGGTTGTTTTCACAAAAACTCATTTTCCCTTTTCCCCAATTTCTCTTTTGCTTCTTTTTCTAGCTGAAGCCCCATAGGGCTCCAACGGATGATTTGTCTTTTCTCTTCTTACAGAGATTCCATTTGGGGGAAAGAAAAGCAAAAGGACAGTTAGTTTGGAAATAATTTTGGAATGTTAGAAATTTTTGAAGCACTTGGTGTCATTAGTCTGGATTTTAAGACATGTTGTCTGGAATTATAGACTTCACAATGAATTGGTAGCTGGAACTATGGAAATGAATATGGTAAGCATTCAGAATTAGAAGAGTGAAAGAAGAACAGATCACAAGTGTGTTAACCAGGTTTTATCATCGACTAAAATACACGACCAGAAGAACTTACAGGAGTGAAAGTTTATTTTGATACATGGGTTCAGAGATTTACTCCATGATCTGCCACCTGCATTGCTCTGGGGCCATGGTGAGACAGAACATCATGGAAGAAAGGCATGGCGGGGATAACTACTGGCCTCAGGACAACCAGGAAGGAGAGAGAAAGAAGGGGGAAGAGGCCACAGGAAGATTCATCCTACCATGACATGTTCACTGTTATATACCTCCCCCAATCCTCCATGAAGTGCAACCTGCCTACACTGACCTCCCACTTAGCCCGTTCAAACTAGAGTAAACCGATTAGATTACATATTTCATAATCCAATTATTTTATCTCTGAATAGTCTTGCATTAACACAGGAGATTTTGGGGAGATACCACATAGCCACATCATAAAAACAGGATACTGAAAAAGAATAAATAAATCAAGAAGATTTTATGAGGAAGAAAATTAAGGAGTGTTTTAGGATTTAAAAATTAACTGGAAACTAGAAAAAAACATGGTAAACACTAATCAAAGGAACAAATGTATTTTTAAAATTATGAAATTTTAAGGAGTAGCCAACACTGTCTAATAGAAATTTTTAAAAAGTGACCTTGCTATAAAACTACATATATATATATATATATATATATATATATATATATATTCTCTACTAATTTCTTGATCATCTATTTTCAAAGTTCTTTTTAATTCATTTGGAGCTTGGAGCCCAGATTAATTCAATACAACACAAAAGATGCAATGAAAAATGATTATGAATAAAAAGCATCACAGTCTTTCTATATTGTTTTCATATTTAATATTGATCTATAGTATTTCAATCTCAGACTTCTTTGGCGCACAGAGCTCACAATTCATTAAGCATTAGGACTGATGTCAACAAAGCTTCTCTACTATTATAATAATTTCTTTTATGTATCATCAGAAACATGGAAAGTTAATATACATTAATAGAGTAGATTAACATCATCCCAACTTTTTTCTGTTTGTCATTTGTTTATAAATATAGAACCTTCAGATATTAGTCACCATTCATCTTTATTCCCCACATTCTTTTTCCAGTTAAGTACAAAAAAATTGGATGCAATTTTAATACTGCAAAATCTCTGTAAACATTTTCGTATGGTAATCAAGGTGCATATTCTAGTAAATCAAATTTCTCTGCATTAAGTAAGAGTTTAAATGCTGATTTTTATGAAGGACCATTAAGGACACATATCAGGTATGCATGATTGTGGTGTAAAATTGATTTATGGAAAAAACTCTCTGCATTTTAAACAAAAAGAAAACATATCTTTGTATAAATGCTCTGGTGATACAAGTCTATTGTGTTATGGAAATACAAATAATAACAGAATTTACAAGTTGTCATGAAATATTTATTGTACATAGTCCTTATACATCATAATAAAATGTTTATTCCAAACTCAATATGTAAAATCCACACTCTATTATTCAGGATACTTACATAATTCCTAAATTTAACTTTTTAAAGATAGCATTGAAATCTTCTCAAGTACCTTAATAAACTCAAATATTTTTTGGTCACCTAAAAACTTATACCATAAATAATGTTTTGTGATAATATGTACATGCTTAGATGAATTTATTGCAGGTAGATGATGTGCTTCTGCACAAAGAAAATAATACTTCTGTAGATTCAAAATGTCATAGGAGAGTTTATTCCTCGTTTTAAACAATATTTTCTTTAAAACTTTGATAAAGCAAATACTGTATTTATTAAAATGGGCAATCTCTTATCAACTATGGTGACATGCCAATGTAATACAGAGGTGAAAATTGAAAATATATCCTTAAATGTCATCTGTAATGCCCCTCCTTTGTACCTTCTAGAACATCAATGCCTGGACCAGGCATGTAGTTATGTTGAGGAGTTTTGTTGTCTCTACAATTGTACATAGCTATCATGTCACCTGACAGCAGTATAACTGAGGTAATAAAAATACATTTTCATAGCAGTAGCAATTGGAAATTAATTGTGATATGTTAATTATTTTGATTTAAACTCACCAGACAGTATGATTACCAGATTGTTTTTAGTGTGGTGAAATCAATAGCAAATTAAGATCACTGTACCAATTTTTGTTAAAATCAATTAGGTAGTCAGATAAAGAAAGTGTTTGTGGAAACATAATTCAAATTCTGCATGAGAATAACAAAGTGCAATTGATTCAAATCACCATTTTTTTTTTTTTTGGAACAAATTTCTCTGAAGCTTTCTTGCCAAACCTAGTTTCAATCTAAAGCATAAAAACAGATACACAGCCTTTTATCCAAATCTTTATGTATGCCAAATTGTGTATAAACCCCTTTTTATTCTTACATAACTCATTTAAAATTTTGTTAAATCCTCCAAAACCTTTTGAGGATCCCAGGCAAATAATTAATTGTGGAATCAAATGATAATAACTATTATTTATATCATGCCTACCATATTTAAGCACTTTATCTAAGTTATTTAATATAATGCATCAAAAGTTTTAAAAATAAGCTATTATTGTCTGTTTTCCACTGAGAAAATATATGATCACATAAATAATTTGGTCATTTTTCATGAACCAAAATTGCCGAGCTATAATAGGATCCCAAGTAATTCATTCAGCAAATGGTGACTGCTCCTTTATATCTGACACTGTACCAATATAGGGTTATAAGGACCATGAGACAGAGACCTACCATCAAGAAGCTGAGAACATATCTAACTAAAGCTTTTTCCTCTTAGTCAAGGTCATATGGCAAACATGAAGCATGTTTGATCTGAGTCTTTGACAGAGATAATTTGATAACCCCTTATTCAATCTGATAATTAAGTCTTTTAAATTTAAAAAGCATCTGAGATAGTTTTATATATATGCAACAATGATGATAAAATAACTTACAAAAATACTTTTACTCATTCCTATACAAATAAGGACAAGAGGGTAAAAAAAGTTATATCTGTTTTGGTCAGCTTTTTCACTGTGTAACCAAAAGATCTGACAAAAACAGTTTTAGAGAAGGGCTCATGGTTTCAGAGGTCTATAGATGGCCTACTTCATTCCTTGAGGTGAAAAAGAACATCAGGGTGAAAGTGTGTGGAGGAGAAAAGCAGCTGCAAACATGGGGGTAGGAAGAAGAGAGAGATTTCACTCACCAGGGGTAAAAAGTATACCTCAGAGGCATGCCCCAAGGGATCCACTGCCATGCATTGATTATATTTAGACTCTTGTAACCCAGTCATTTCACCCCTAAATTTTCTTGCATTGTCTCACACATGAGCTTTTGGGGACACCTAGTATTTAAACAGGAACATTCTACTCATAGCCTCTCAAAGTTCATACCATCTCACAATGCAGATATATTTAGCCCATTTACAGGAGTCCCCATAGTCTTAACAGTATTAGCAGTGTCCAAAATTCTTCCATGTCCAAAGTCTTCTTTGAAACTCAAGACAAACTCTCAGCATGAGCCCCTGTAAAAACCAAAAGCAAGTTATATACATCCAATATATAAATGCACATAGTAAACATTTCCATTTTAAAAGGGAGAAATAAGGTGTATAAAAAAGGGATAGGACCAAAGCAAGACCAAAATCCAACTTGGGAAAAAAAGTCCTGTAGCTCCACATCCAGCATTTTGGGACAAGGCATCCTGATGTTCTCTCCAAAGGGGTTGTACAGCTCTGCCCCTATGGCCTTGTTGGTTTCAGGCCATATGGCCTCCCTCTAGGATTGTCTCTCTGCTTGTTTTCTGTAGCTTTCCTTGGCACATGTTCCACATCATTGGCATCTCTTAATCTGGGAGTCTTCACTTCAATTTCGGCTTCCTCCCCATATCTCCATTCATCACCCTACTGGGGGCAACCTGCAGGGATTCCAACGCTCTTTTCTGGCCTACCAGGCCTTTCTGTAAATATCCATGGAAACCTCTATGACCCCCTATCTCCAGCATCCTGTATTCCTGCCAAACCAGCACCATGTAGTTGATGCCAAGAGCTATTGCCATCTTGAGTAGCAACCAAACCTCCAGGGACCATGGCTGCAACAGCCTCTGAGTGCCTGAACAGCTGAGCATGGTGACAACTTCCTAGGCCCTTTTGTGCCACCAATAAACCCCGGTAGTCTCTGCTTAAAGGTGTTTTTACTTTTCACCTTTGAGCCTGGAATGGGTGTGGTCCTGCCTATTACTGAGATGCCCTCAAGCTGTCTTCCCTATTTTTCTCTAAGCAAAGTTTTTAGCAGTTATTTAGTAGCTATAAGGTCTTTAACAACCACATATTCTTTAGCCCCAGTTTTAGTAGCTCTTTTCTGGCAGAACTCTTAAGTTTTTCAGATCTTTCTACTTTGCTTTCTTCTTCTGATTATCATAATGAATTTAGCTAAAAGACGCCAACAATATCCATTCCACCACCTGAACACTATGCTGCCTAGAAATTTCATCTGCCAGATTAAGAAGTCTATCATCATCTTTAAATTTAGCCCCACAAGAAGTCTCGGGACACAGGTAAAATGTAGACAATTTCCTATCCTGAACATAACACAGATGGCCTCTAGTTCACTCTCTAATAGATTCCTCTTCCTCCTCTGAAACCCCATGACCCCAATCTTTGCTGTCCAATCACATTGGCCTTCTAAACTCCCACCCGAATTTCCCAGTGGAGTCCACTTACAACATTCTGAAGCATTTCCAGCTTGCAGGGCTAACCTCTTGAAAATCCCTTCCACAAATTTCAAAAAGCTCCAAAAGCTTCTGTACCCTGTGGTCAGATTAGTCATAGTAAGGACCCAACTTCTCAGTACCAATTTGTTTTAGTGAGTATTTATTTATTTATTTTTAATATGAACAGTTTTAAAGAAGGAAAAGGTTATTTGGGGGTTCACAGTTTCAGAGGTCTTAATCCATAGATGAGCAACTCTTTTCCTAGGGACCTGAGATAGGCAGAATATCCTGGTAGAAGGGTGTGGCAGAGGAAAATAGGTCAGAACAAAGCCAAGAAGCAAATAGATCTGTGCTCAAGAAGGACAAAATGTAAATTTCAAAAGCAATAACAGGAACCCACCTCCTCTAGCTACACCCTTTCTGCCTATAGTTACCATCCCTACCAGTGGATTAACACACCAATTAGATTAAACCTCTTATAACCCAATCATTTCCTGTGGAAAATATTATCTCCAGGCATGCCTGGTAGGTCTTAGAATGTTTCGTTGAAGAATAAGAAGGGGACAGCTGTGCAATGGGAACTCATTGATGGATTTAGAAGCAAAGATCGATAGGATCTGACATTTAATAATAGAAATAAGATAATTCTAACAATATTAGCAACCATAATATGTAATATTTTATTGATTCAGAATGTCTTAGGAAGTACCAATGTGCTTTTGTACTCTTTTCCTTTATGGTGCTCACACAAAAACTATGAGATAAGTATTAATATTCCTATTCTACAATTGAAGTAATCAGACTCTCTGAAGTTACGTAACTAGTCCAGGATCACGCATTTACTGTTAGATGCTCTGAAATTCAAGGTCTATCAGATTCTGGACTCTGTAATGTGCTCTGACTCCAAAAAGAACTTCTTCAATAATGTTGACACAAATTATTAATAGATGAAATAAAAGCAGATAATTTAGTTTCTTTCAAATCCCAGGCTCTAGTGTTTGTAGGTAGGGGAATTTAAGATAGAGTTAAAGCTTCAGGGTCCCTTACATGCAGGGACATTGTTTATGGAACTCCTAAATCCCCCCTCAATTAAACAAGTTTCAAGGTATTACAAGTCTTAATTAAAGCTATGATATTGAGTCTTTTCTAAATCAAATGATCAACACAGGGAATAAGGACATTGGAGAAAAAAGAAAGCACCCTAAAGAAAAAAAAACCCACATTCTCATGAATAGTTAAAGATAACAGGAATAGAGAAGGACCAGCTAGATTGGCATATGACTTTGTTGATGCATCTCTGTGATACAGGTTGTGCCCTCCAAGAAGTAGACTAGGGAGTACTCTTCAGACCAAAAGCCTGTAGAGAGGAAAGACAGAAGCAAAGTTGGGTGGAGAAAGTTGAGTTGCAATGTAAACCAGACGGGCACAATATTCACAGTCCTAGGAATTAGGGCAGAAAATTATGGGGGGTTGTTTCAGGATTGTGCCTACCACATAGGCCATATGGTTTCTGTCAAAAATGACTCAACTCTGCAAGCTGTAGTACAAAAGCAGCCAGAGAAAATATATAAGTGAATGAAATGGCTGTATTCCAATAAAACTTTATTTTTACAAACAGGAGGTGAGCTGGACTTAACCCATGGACCATAGTTTGCCAACCTTTGGTCTATTCAAACAGTAAGAGCAGAATTGTTAGAAAAACATTCACATTAAATTCATACTGAATAGAATCCAGCTGAACAAACCCCAGGCAAGAGAATTCTGGGCATAGGAATCATCATGTCAAGTATCTACAATGTTGCAAATGATTCACTTGAGAGGAAATGCTAGAAAATATAATGTCTGTAGCCAGAAAGATGCTTTCAGAGATGAAATTCTACTTTTTAGGATAAGTATTATTCTTACTAGACAGAAAACATTTATAAAAGTAAAAAGAAAAACATAATTAGGTTTTGAAAATTGAAGAGTTTCCATAAAATAATGTGTGAAGGTAGAATCTAATTAAACTGTTACAGAATTTTAAAAAAGTACAAATAACAAATTAAATCCCATGTATATATAAAGAATTGCATGTGTTTGACTGTTAACAAATACAAAAATATTACAAACATTCAATTATTATTGTACTATGCCTTATGTTAATGAAAATTATATATTTAATTATGAATTAAGAATCTCTTCCATAATCTAAACTCATGTCAATTTTATTTATTTACCAAAATATAAGGGCCAAGGTTGTCCTTTTCCCATTACTGTATCACTTAATAATTGCATAAAAATAAAAGAAGCAGTTAATTAATTAATGATATAGAAATAGAAAATTTTCTGGCTTAGGAATTAGTAAGCAGTTAAAGAATATTTTTTGTTTAAAATTTAAAATGGTATTTTTCACTTTTATTTTGCCCATGATTGTTAAAATAACGTGTGGCCATAGCAAGTGCTTAATCAATATTGTTTTAAATTGTTCTCTGCTGAGTTACAACTGCATCATCAGCAACAGTGGAATTCACATCATTGTAGTTGACCTCAGTGTGGGCTGTTAGGAATCCCAGGGGTTCCTAGTCTTTCAGGGTATATTTGCAAACACCAATCTTAGATGACATTGTAAAAATATGAAATAGACTATACTTTTTAATAGAATTTAGTCCATATTCCTAATACAGCACCTTTTAGAAAATACTATCAAGAGGATAAGTGATTTATTCTCATATGTTTGCTCTTCAGCACTCTCTCAATAATGAATCTTCTCAAGAAGTCCAACAAACTTTTCATCTGATTTTCTAGTTTAGAACCTTTGTTTTTAGTATATCCCATGAATTTTCTATGGGTTAGTCAGGGTATGTCACTGGCCTAAATTCTTTCTATGAAAAACACATTTGCTGAGTAGAATGTGATTACCTGTGGCAAAAATAATATGAGCGTATCACAGCGCCTACATCACATATCAGATCTTTTAAAATTTCTAGTCCAATAATTCCCAAAGCACTAGTGTTTTAAAAATTTTTATCCATGTATATTGTTTACTCAATACATTTTCTCAGTTTTTTAATAATAAAAAATATATTTTCCAGTTTCATTCCACTTCTTGTGTACTCTCTATGATTACACATGAAAGCTTGCTTGCTCAAATTTTTAATTGTTTTCCTGTATTCTCACATATCCTACTGAAAACTAATACTTCCCATTTATTTACATATTAATGCTTTTAGCATTTAAACTTCAAAATGACAATGTTTAGGGGGCTGGGGTTATAGCTCAGCAGTATAGTGCTGGCCTCGCACGTGCAAGGCCCTGGATTCGATCCTCAGCACCATAAATAAATAAATAAATAAATAAATAAATAAATAAAATTATAAAAAATGACAATGTTTATAAAGATTTAGACAACAAAACAGTATTATTTTAATAGCAATCTCTGACAGAAGCTCCACTGTCATGTTGCTTTCTGGATAGTGTATTTTTCAGGGTTCAAGTAAATAAACAAAATATGTAGGAAGAGAAATAAAATATATTTCAAGCTTATTCAATTGTAGGAAATGACTAAGAAAATCTGAAACAGAGGCCAGGCAGTCAAGAAAGGAAGATCATGATTTGGCTGAACCCCAAGAGCACTATGGGAGCACTGTTTTCTTCTGCAATCAAGAAGAAAGATCCAAAATGAGAGAAAGGATTCTTTAATCAGTTGTTTTACTGCCATGACTAGAGGATCTGACTAGAAGATCTATAGAGTAGGAAATTTTTATTTGAGGGCTCAGGGTTTCAGAGGTCTCAGTCCATAAAAGTCTTGTTCCCTTCCTCAGCACGAGAGGTGAGGCTGAACATCATGGCGGGAGGGTGTGGCAGAGGGAAGCAGCTCACATCATGGTGATCCAGAAGCAGAGAGAAAGACTCAAGCTGCAGATACAAAATATATACCCAATAGCCAAGCTCCCAATTAACCACTTCCTCCAGTCACATCTCACCTGCCTCTAGTTCCCACCCAGTTAATCCCATCAGGGATTTATTCACTGATTGGGTTAAGACTCTCACAATCCAATCAATTCTCCTCTGAACATTCTTGGCATTGTCTCTCATGTGAGCTTTTGGGGGACACCTCATATGCAAACTTAACAGAAGAAAACTGATGACCAAACTTCTCCTTGGAGTCTCTAATCTCAAAGAAGACCTGTGCCTTTTACAAAAGTCTTCCACCTGATTGATCAGGATCACCCAGTATGACTCCCTTGTATTCAATATAAAGTTAACTGATTAGAGACTTTCACTACTTCTGCAAACTCCCTGCACTCTTGCTTTTAGATTAGTGTTTGTAAGCTATGGGCCTCCTTCAAAAGGGCCGTCTGACCCTTCATACTCTGCTTTCACAAGATATAGTCTCTTACAGTACTTGGTGACATCCTGGAATCATTCTGGAAATTTTATGATGGATTTAGCCTTCTCCCATTGACACATCTAAACACTGTCACAGGGACTATTTGCTTTTAGTCTTAGAATCTCAGAATAAGTAGCTTTTGGTATTATATACAAAATAAACTTCAAAAATATCTATTAAGTTTAATTAGAACCACCTTTTATGTCAATTTCTTCAGTTATGTAGATAACTTTCTTATTCAATAACAGCAAAAAGGGCACTTAATACATACAAATGAAAAGTATAATGAGGTTAGAGTAGCAAAGTTTCAACAAAAATGTCATGTATGATAATGTTTAAGTTCTTATATATAATGATATTGTGAAGGGAAGTAGTTTAAATGCTGACATGTTAAAAAAAACAACAACTGGGTCTTTGTATTTTCCAAGAGTTTTGAAAGGTAGGATAAGCACATTTTTCTGAAGTATCATCAATTTGGCCTACATTACAAATGAAATTGAACAGCACACCAGTCCATGAATTAAACTACCTTCCGTGGCCGGAAATTCCATGTGAAAACCACAGGTAGGTTGAACCTGCAAAATATTCTTGAATGACTATTTCATCCAGCTGGACAAAGTATATAAATAAACAAACAAACAAACAAGTAAAGTTACTTTCTGTAACATGACACACTGATAATCAACATTTATTTATACACACAATCACACAATTATTTCAAATTTATTATGATTCAATTCTGTGCAAAGCAGTATGTCTGAATGTATATAAATATATATATATATATATATATATATATATATATATATATATATATGAAAAATAAGAAGGAAAGGAATGGAATAACAAAATGTAGCAGACAGGTAGAGAGGGGGAAAAGTGAAGGAAGGAGAGAGAAGATGGTGATGTGAAAGAAAGAAGAAAGGACAGCAGAAAATAAAGAAGGGAAGAGAAGAGAGGAATTTTTATACCAGAACATTTTTTCTTAACTAGTAGCCTACTACTACATATCCAAAATGAGTACAGATACAAAGGTCTGTTTAGAATAAGGAGGAATCTGGTCAAAGTTCCAACCTCTGGAAAGGAAAGAGTATAGACACATTGGCAGAAAGTAGACAACTTGTTCTCTGGAATTTTGGGAAGACAGTTGAGGTAAGGTGACTTTTGTGAACATATTGATGAGATGTTTGTGAGGGATGTTTAATGTTAAATAAATCACTCACTGATAAAATGGTTTTCCTGATGACATATTCTGATTAATATAGGGACTTTTTCTTTAATAATCTAGATATTGCAAAGCACCATACTTACTTGAAAAGTCAAGATGTAGGGTGATACTGTTCCTGGAGCTCACTGGAGTTCAGCCTAATTCATCTGCTTTGGGGGCCCCAGGGTGTGAACCAGTCAATGGTGAGCTGTGGCTGCTGGCCTCTGATGGCAAGGGCCAAGTGTGTTCATTGACTCCCAACTGCACTATCAAAGGTCACGTATGAATCAATTGTGTCAAGACTGTTTACACAAAAGCCATTGCTAAAGCTAAAATCAGTGCATTATATTATAGAGAATTTTTTGAATACTATCACAACAGTGGAAAGAATAATTCTTCAATCTTCCATGACAATTTCCTTTTATCAGTAATTCTATGTTTTACAGCTTAATAATTAGCAAATGGAAAACTCCCCACCTCAGAACAAGATTATTAGCCATGCTATTTTTCCTGCATGGCATATTCATGTTCATTTTTTAGAGTTTTTTTTTTTCCTCCTTTCATCTCCAAAACTAAACCTCTCAGACTTTTGATGATTGATTTTCTGTGAGGATGAACAATAAGGAATAACTGGTCTCATAAGAATCCCAAGACAAAGAAGATAATATTTGACAAAGTCAGATGTCTTATAAATAGATAAAGACCAAACTAGTAAGGTTCATCCTGTGATAACACCTTCTTCCTTCATTCTCCCAATGATTATTCTTATGGCAAGAAAGGTGTTGTAAAACTTCTGCGCTCTTAGGTGAAGGTTTTGCCTAAGTGTATACCTTAATGAATTACACCAATAAGTTAATGCAAGCATGAGGAGAGTATGAATAAAGTATTTTGGATGATAAATGGTAGGAGATACTATCTAGGAACTTTAAAGCAAGATGATGTTTTAGATATAGTCCCCATGAATAAAATTCTATTTCCATTTTATAGCTGAGGAATTGGGTTTAAAAAATTGAATGAGAATTCACAACACTATCAATTTGAGTCAATAACTACAAAACTTTCCACTAATTGGCACAGTATATTAAGCGTATTTTATATGTGTTCTCTGTGTTAAATATATTAAAAATTCTCATTTCACACCTTATAAAATGGAATATGCCAGGATCTCACAATTTCCCATCATAACTTTGAAACCTAAATAAAGGAGGATGTGTTAAGCAGTTTGTTATCAATAGCTCTCTGCACATATAATTTTTTTTTTCTGGTATGATGTTTAAGAATGTAAATCACTGGATCTTTCCAGAAATCTGTCTTTCATAGGACTGGAGACCTGAATAAACTAATAAGTAAGTAGAGCTGTAATTTTAATGTTGATGATTCCCACATCTATTTTGAAACAAATGATAAAGGATATATAACTGCTGTGTGTGTGGAAAAATCAAAATCCAAGTACGGAGGCAGAGAGCCTCCTGCCCACCCCTCACAAATGAACATCACGTGGCAACATTTCTTTAGCAAAGATGACACAAAAACAATGAAAAAAAAATCCTTCTAGTTCAGGTTGAGAATAAGAAAGAGAGAACTGCCTGGAATAACTTGATGTTATACAGGAGTTTTGGTATCAGTTCAAATAGAGAATTCCCAATATTCCTGAACTCTTTTTTTCCCCTATTGCCACTAAGATTCATAGAAACACATTATTTCCCTTTAATATCATCTCCTCACTAAAAATCCACATTCTGGGAAGCACTTTCATGAATAACTACCATAGCTGAAGTTCAAATAACTTGTAAAAAGGATTTATTTGGTCTCATGACAAAAAGCTGGAGGTCGGATACCAATAGGCATTTATCTTCTCTAAAATATTCTCACAATAACGCTTCATTCTCCCCCAGTATACAAATTAATCAATAATCTCAATGCTTTAAAATGGTGTGAAAGACATTTAATCTTTTAAGAATTTATTTCTAATTTTTTAATCAAATAAGTTGGGACAGCCAGAAAAATCAAGTAAATTATCACTGTAAGAAATGGGCGGACAGCCAGGCACAGTGGCACAGGTCTGCAATCCCACTGACTTGGGAAGCTGAGGCAAGAAGATTACAAATTCAAAGCAACTAAGCAAGTCTCTGTTTCAAAATACTTCTATTTCTTAAACAAAAGGTGGGGGGGGGCCGCTGGGGATCTGGCTCAATGGCAAAATGCCCCTGAGACCCAATCCTCAGTACTGCAGAAAATAAAATAAATAAATAGATGATAGATAGATAAATAACCTGGATAAAGAGAGGAAATCTTCTTGTCTCTCTAATGCAGTTTCTCCTCTAAGGAATGTGTCAGTTACCGCTTTTCACAAAATGTTACACAAACATCATTTTCTCAACAATTTAGTTGCATAAGACATCTACAATATCATAAAGTTGTTATATCTATTGAAAGAAAATATACAACTTCCCATGTTTTAGGTTTTATATTTACCAACTGAAATTACTCTGTGTGTACGTGTACATATATAAATCTTGTGGGTACAGCACTTGATAAGACAGACTCAGAAAAAAAAATCGTAAGTACTTCTTTACTCTTTTTATACGAAAGATGAAATATAAACTTTGGAGAAGAGCACATGGGTTTAGAAGTTTTATGAAGAAGGATGAAAATCTTCCTGAAAGTACAAAAAAGACAAACATCCAGGTGATTACTGGGATAACCAAAAGAGCCACTTGTGCACACAGTGGAAGGGTGAGGTCCAAACAGCCTGTCTTCTCATGAATAATTATCCCCTTGACTGCTGTCAAGCCTTCACGCTTCACCCAAGGTTACAGGGATTTCGCAGGAGCACCCAAGGAACACAGACCTGTGGAAGGGCAAGCACAAACCTGCATCATGATTTAAAATACCAAGACAGCTCTTGGAGGAAGTAAATATGAGTTATTTTGCAACATATAATAAATATAACTTTTTTTTTTAAATCCACAAAGGGAGAAGAATAAAAGATAACTCACTAAAAGTTTAAGGTTTTAATATCCAATGCTGATAATTGTGCTTGAGGTAAACCCTCATACAATATTGTCCAAACTTCAGAACTTCAGGAAGAAAATGTATAGTTTGGGGATATTATAAAAGTATGCCTACACCTAGGCCAAGAAATTTCATGACTAGGACTTTACCCTAAGGTAGAAGTCAGCAATCTTTTTTCTTAGAAAGCCTGATAGTAATATAGTACCCTTTAAAGGCCAAGTGGTCTCAACTCTTCCAGCTCTGCTGTTGTAGTACAGAAACTGCCTTAGACAAAGCACAAACAAATGAATGTGGCTGCGTTATGATAAAACATGCTTTACAAGAAACAGGGAGCAAGCCACGGTTTGCTAACCCCTGTCCTAAGGAATTAAGTAGAGCTACCAAGATTTATTGTACAGACATTCTGAAATTGTTATTTATAATAATTAAGGATTAAATGCAACCCAAATGCCAAATATAATGAAAACCCACAAAGCAGTATATTTTTTGGTTCATATTTTTTTTATATTAGCAGAGTAAATCATAAAATTATACATATAGTGTGGTTCCAATTTTGTAATATATAGAAATATTTACAGTGTAGATCATTAAAGAAAACATACAAAGAATTGACAATGGATGTTTTCCTCATTACTATTTTCTCTTTTATGCAAAATTTCTACAATTAGTAAATATTACATTTTTAGCCAGAAACATATTCTTAAAGTTAAAACTAGCGCAAACTGTTTAAAAAAATGTAACTAATTAAAATATTCATGTAGGTGATGAATAGAATTCATTAAAAATTAGAAAAAACAAATTATCAGAGAAAACATTTGGCATTTTTTTTGGGGGGGGAGGGATTGGCTAACTTCACTTAGCATTATCTTCTCCAAATCCATCCATTTACCTGCAAATGCCATGATTTTATTCTCTTTTATAATTTTTAAATTTATATATGACAGCAGAATGCATTACATATATAGAGAGCACAATTTTTCATAAGTCTGGTTGTATACATAGTATATTCACACCAATTCTTGTCTTCATACATGTACTTTGGATAGTAATGATCATCACATTCCATGGGCACATACCCCATGCCCCCTCCCTTCCCCTCCAACCCCTCTGCCCTATCTAGAGTTCGTCTATTCCTCCCATGCTCCCTCTCCCTATCCCACTATGAATCAGCCTCCTTGTATCAAAAAAAAAAAAAAAAAATTGGTATTTGGTTTTTCGGGATTGGCTAACTTCACTTAGCATTATCTTCTCTAACTCAATCCATTTACCTGCAAATGACATGATTTTATTCTCTTTTATTGATGATTAATATTCCATTGTGTATGTATGCCACATTTTTAAAATCCATTCCTCTACTCAAGGGCATCTAGGTTGGTTCCACAGTTTAGCTATTGTGAATTGTGCTGCTATAAGCATTGATGTGGCCATGTCCTGGAGGCTGATTCACAGTGGGGTAGGGAGGGGGAGCATGGGAAAATTAGAGGAACTCTAGATAGGGCAGAGGGGTGGGAGGGGAAGAAAGGGGCAGGGGGTTAGCAATTATGGTGAAATGTGATGGACATCATTATCCAAAGTATATGTATGAAGACATGAATTGGTGTGAATATACTTTATATACAAACAAAGATATGAAAAATTGTGTTCTATATGTGTACTATAAACTGTAATGCATTCTGCTGTCATTTATTTTTTAAAAATCTATTAAAAACAAATTATATTGGGCTGGGGATGTGGCTCAAGCGGTAGCGCGCTTGCCTGGCATGCGTGCTGCCCGGGTTCAATCCTCAGCACCACATACAAAGATGTTGTGTCCGCCGAGAACTAAAAAAAAAATAAATATTAAAAAAAATTCTCTCTCTCTCTCTCTCTCTCTCCTCTCTCTTAAAAAAAATTATATTGGAGATTTAGCAAAATATATGACCAAAAAAACTTAAATAAATATAAAAACAAACCAAATTAATATATAGAATGTCTTAATATGACATTATAACATTTCCCAAAGTTTATCAATAAATTATGTAATACCAAAGAAAGTCATAACTGGTTTTCTTGAACCCTGACAAAAAAATAAGGAGAGATAAGATAATCTTTTAAAAGAGAAAAGGTTCGCATCATTAGGAGATATTAAATATCATGAGAAAGTTATTATAATCAAGAAAAGGCAAAACTGACACACTGGTAGCCTGAATCCAAAATCAGACTCAGGCCCATAGAAAAGTTGGGTTATGATGGGAATTTGATGCAAAGTGCCAAGATTGGATTTTTATCTGAGCCTGTGTTACCAGAAAGCAGCAATAGTTAAGAACTCCCTGACCCTGCTATTTTGTGCTCTACAATCCTTCTACACTTTTGTGTTCCAAGAAATATGTAACTGGAGGGGCTGGGGATGTGGCTCAAGCGTTAGCGCGCTTGCCTGGCATGCATGCGGCCCGGGTTCGATCCTCAGCACCACATACCAACAAAGATGTTGTGTCCGCCGAGAACTGAAGAATAAATATTAAAAATTCTCTCTCTCACTCTCTCTTAAAAAAAAAAAGAAATATGTAACTGGAAAACACACACTTCCATATCCTCCCATGAGACTTTTCTGCCTCCTCCGTTGTGACTCAAAGTTCACCTGCTCTATGAAACTCCCAGCCCATTGTGTTTCCTTTGAGATGCTTCTCATTAGTTGATTTTCTCCCAATTACAATGGCTTGGATAAAATCATCTCGGTTTTTTTTTTTTTGCAGCACATTTTGTTTTTCATAAAACTCAAGTTGGAAATATAAACCATTCATTATATGGGTTTAGGAAAATTGGCTACTCATTTTAAGTTAAAAATGTAGCCCTTCAGCACAGTATAGATATAAATCAATTTCTACATTTGTAAAGATATTAAGTAAAAACTAAACTAAATTCTTTGGGAGAAAATAGAGGAGAATATCTTTATGACTTCCAGGCATGTAAAAGATTTCCTTATAAAAGAGCAAAAATACAAACTGAAAAGAAAAAGTAATATATTTTAATATATTAATATTTAAAATACATACTTTAAGAGATCCTGTAAAAACTGGAAAGCAGTGAAAATCATTGTATATGAAATTCATACTAGAGTTTATGATATGATTTTCTGTAGTTATTTTGTCAGAATTATTTTAAAATAAAAAAAAATTAAGTTTGAGATTTAACTTTTGGAAATTTTCCTCTCTGTGGTAGAATTCTCAGATACTACTCACCATTCCTGGCCTACCTTGACTAGTTTTCATGGCTAGAATTCAATATACGTATCTTAGCATCCTGATTTTAAATCTTTAAAAATAATATGCTAGGAGATACTCATCTGAATTACCACCACTTTGCAATAGTGATAGAGAATATTTCTTCAGCTTAGACTCTTAAAGCCCCTAAAGGGTCCTGCCCTACCACAAGCAGTACAGAAGCCTGGACAGTCACCAAAGTCATATTAAGAAGAGTCTTGAGAGTAGGGACTCACTCTTTCAAAGGCATAGTCCCCACATGTCTCCAGAGTACAGCCACAGCTTCAACATCCATCTTCTTTTAGAGATAATGAAACAGTGTATGAAAAAGGTAAGTTCTACCTTTGGAAATATTTAGTTAAAAAGGTAAATAAATTCAGTGGTATACAAACAACAAGAACAAGAACAACAACAAAACCCTGCATTATTATTATTATTATTATTATTATTATTATTATTATTATTTGTGTATCATTATTTCTTCCTAGGAACACTTAGGGATTTCTCATTCAATTATTCCATTGTCCTCATGGTAGAAAGGTGTCCAATGGAAATGTGAATATAAGGTTTTTTAAATTGAGAAACTGCCATACCAGAAGTTAAAAAACATTTTTTTTTTTTTTTTTGCCTTGTGGGCTGGAAATTGATCTTTATCCTGAGGCAGATTTTCTTTTATTCTAGAAGAGAGAACTTGAATTATTTATCCTTTTAAGTCATGTGACTATTAGGTAAATAAGAAAAGTACTTGAATTATCCTTGGAAAGTCCTAAGTCAATAAAGTAATACAAATTTTGGCACTTGTGTAATAAAGGTGAAGTGTGCTACTTAGTGTTAATGTGTTGTGTATATCTAAAAGACAGCAATTTGGGGGGGATACAAATATTGATTCATAAATTAAATTCTTAGCTAAAATATATGTCAATGTCTTATCACCCTCTATGTGTGAACATACGTAATGTGTAATAAATAGGACCTTTCCTAAGCTAAGTTGATATTAGGGTGGGATGGACTCATGTCTGGACACATAGGAAAGAAAGGTGTGCATCCATGTGGGCAGAGCTTGGAGTGGTGTCTGCACGTGAGTCAAGGAATTCCAAGGACTGTCAGCAGCCTCCAGGAGCTGCAAGAAAGGCATGAAGCACACCATCTCTCATAGCCTCCAGAGGAAACCAACCTCGTGGTCACCTCATTTTCAGAATTTTGTTTTCCAGAATTATGATAATAATTTTTCTTGTTTCTCGACCTAGTTTGTAGTATTGTGTTAGGCTACTTTTAAGAAATAAACATAATCCAAATTTAGTTTAGTGCTTTTTCACTTAGATTTATTTTTTTCTGAATCTGGGATTAGATTTTCTAATGCTTGAAATGTATGTATGCTTTCTCTTTGCTGGTGTGTATGTGTGTGTGGAGGAGAGAGAAATAAAGAGGTTTTATTACAGCAATTATTTTCATTAGATACCCAACCACAACACTTACCTAGACAACACCAGCATAAACATATATGGTTTTCTTTTTAAGTCACATTGGTTGAAAGGCGATCATAGCAGCTGAAATAAGGCATTGTATATGAGGTGTTATTTAATATACAAGTCAATTTGGGAACACATTGTCAGTTATTGCTGCAAGCTGTTCATATGGCCCAGACAGCACTATATTCATGGAAATGGACATTACACTGTAAAGTAATGGGTATTCTCGCTGCCAATCATTTTGAAAATAAGTTAAGTGGCAGGAAATGAATTTGGATTAGAATACATATTCAGTAGGAGTTCAGGACATGTCTTCTTCTTGTCTTTGGAGATAAACTAAACATATGCCCAGTCTTCTAGGCATGAGGACAATGTATATTTTCTCTAATATAAGATGAGATAGAGACTACCATGCAAAGGCCTATGTATAGTCAAGCAGAAACTTATTTGAGAGTTTTTTTTTTTTATGGGACCTAATAATATCCCTTATTAGGAATTATTTTAAACTAACTTTATATTGTTATATATGTTGGCATTGACCTTCATGAATTCTTGATAATATTGCTTCCTGGTTAAAGGTGTGCTGTGGAAACTAGTTGAACAATAGAATTTTAAGGGGCTACGATCAGGTAAGGAAACCACATTTAGCAAATAACCTGATGTAAATATAAGAATATGACTGCAAAATGAGAGAACAGGAACAGGAGCAATTGTTCTATGAGACTTTGCATGAGAACTCTAGGTATATGAAGGATTTGGTTAAAAAGTGTGAATTTTTGAACTATTAAACCATGAGCACTGAAGTTATAATAATTTGAATATTCAAACCATGTCATTTATGTGATATAGACAGAGTCTAGGGGGACACATTCTCACAATACCCCATTGTGTATGGCTGTTCCTAGGTACTCGACAAATGAGCTTCAGTTCAATTTGTTTGTTTGTTTTCCTTTACTAGTTTAAGGATAAAACAAGTGAGCAACAAATATTGGTAAGGGGCAGGTTGAGACTTTAGTACCTAAGTTTGTTATGATTAATCTTTAAAGATGGCCCTGAAATTTCCTTCTTGTCTATGTACATAGCTGCCACTCCTCAGTTCAGAAAATGGAATTTTTTACCCACTCCTTAGAAGTCCATGTGGATGCTTTGACCAATAAGTTGCTGTTGAAGTGATATTGAAGAATTAGTGACACTAACACTTAAGAGAACCAGATGCTTCTGTTTATTTCATCTCCAGTGGCTCAGATATGAATTGACCCCCATAAGTTCCCCATGCTTTGAGAAGGTACAGAGCAGTGTGGAACTTTCTTCAACAATGCCAAATTGGTACCCGGTCAAGCCAGCACCAACTCCTTTGCACTGTTGGTGAGTAATTCTCCACACTCAGCCCAAGGCCCCAGATGCCTGCAACCCCATCAAACATGTGGGGAAGAATTGTTCAGCTGAGTCTAGTAGCCCTCCTTTATCCCCAAATGTAAATTCATGTTTTAAGACATTAAGTTGGTGAGAGGAAGAGGTGACTTACTAAACCAATCCTTACAGTCTTGGAATTTTGTTGCCAAAGCTATATGATTAAGAGAATTAGGAGAGAGAGAGAGAGAGGCGTGCTGGGCTTGGGGAGGAGTCTTTTGTTTCATATTAAATGAAACACATCTCCTTTTGTCATTTTTTAACTTTTGATAATTCCTCAGGTACAAAGAAATTGCCAAACGATACTCTGAATGTGATGGAATGCTGATGATCAGATGGTGAAAACTCTAATGAATATTATCAACCCTACAATGACATTTCAGACAAGAAAGATTCTTGCAGACATCTGTCCATTTTTTATATGTGTATGAGACTTGAAAATAAAAATTGTAAATTTCTACCTCATTTATTTTTATAAGATATTTTTATTATTGTGATTACTAACTTATTGGCATTTAATTTTTTTAAAAAAGAATATGCAGTTCAATTTAATGTAAAATCCAAAAAAAAATGAGAGCCCTAGACTCATTATTTGTATGATGTTAATATAAACCCCAGAGCACTGTGCTGGAAATAATTTATTACTTTTACAGTATTTGTTCTTTCTTCAAACTGTCTTATATTTTTGGTTAGCTCTGGGAATTTTTGGGACTTTGTTATTCATGAAATGCTTGGAAAAACAAAAGTTAGATATATTATGAAGAGAAAAAGTGTTATGAGAACATTATAACTATGTATGCAAACTGGAGTGTCATTCATCATAGCCAAGTTATTCACAAAGTGGCAAATTTTCTTCTTATATGAACAATATAGACTGGCAATCAACTTAATTGTAACAACTGGATGATTTTTCAGAGACTTCATCTATGATTACTTTTCCCTCAAAAATTTACATTGAATGAAAATGACACCATAGTGCCTGAAATTATTAAGAGTAATAGACTCCATAAAAATTATGACTCTCTAGAGACTATCTATTAAAGATCTACAAACATTGTTATAGAAAATGAACCATTTTAAAATCAGCTTTTATAAAACATTTCATAAGATCCTCTCTATCTTCTTATGATTTTAAATGAAATTGCCTTAGCAAAAATCAGGGATTAAGTGTGACACATATTTTCAGTAAAATAGAGAAATGGAAGATTCCCTGATATATAATAGGGTATTTAGCAAGGTCGATTAAGTGACAACTTTTGAGTAACATCATTTAACTCTTCACTTTTCACTTCAATCCAAAATAGTGAACTGAAAATATATAATGACCAATGATCAAATACAATAAAATGTCAAACAATGAAAAACATTGAACTCTCATCTGATTTTCTTTCCTCTACTCAACCTGAGATAATTTTCTGGAAACATCATTCATCTTTAAGTTTTTGCATGCTCAAATTTATTATTCAGTCCTATCCATGATTCTACAAAGAGTAAGATATGCTGGACATTGATCGTTACTTTAATTCAAACTATTTTTTTTCTATTGATAAGACAAACCACATTAATGAGGTAGATTAAATTAACTGGAACATTTTTTTTTGTGGTTAATCCAACATTTCCAGCTTTTTTACAAAGCTTTTTCTTCAATACTGGAAATTTGTGACCCAAGAGTGTAATTGGTCATGTCGTTTTAAATTGGGTGATAAAATTTAACCATAAACTGCACCTATGATGATTAATATAAATGATACTGCTAGTTTGTCTATGACTGAGATACTTGACAAGAAAAATTTAGAGGAGGAGAAGTTATTTGGTGCTCACAGTTTCAGAAGTTTAGTTCATGGTTGACAGAAGGGAATGGAACACAAAGGCCTTCAACTCATGGCAGCCAGAAAGCAGAGAGGAAGCACAGGGAGCCAGGGACAAGATATATAATCTCCAAGGGAATGCCTTAAGTCACTTCCTTCCTCTAGTCCCTCTGTACTTGCTTACAGTGGCCACCATTATTTCATTAAAAATATTATTCCATCAAAAGGATTAATCCACTGGTTGGATTGTAGCTCTCACAACCTAATTATGTCACCTCTGAACATTCCAGCTTTGTCTAGCATGAGCTCTTTTGAGGAACACCTCATATCCAAACCATAACATTCTTCCAATGGAACTTATACATTTTATATATTACTATATATGGCATATTGAAGAAATATAAATTATCTAAATAAAATGAGATAATTTTGTTCTGTGTGGCAATTTTATGAGATTAGATATGTTGATTCAACATTAAGAGACACTATTTATAGTTAACCATTTAAATATGGAAGTTACAGAACATCTACAGTCAACCACCATATTGTGCAACCAACACACACCAATTTATGGAAGTTATATGAAACTATGATAATCACTGAGGTAGCATTACATTATTCAACTCAGTAATGTTAAATAGTCATTCTTTTTTTTGAGAGAGAGAGAGAGAGAGAGAATTTTTAATATTTATTATTTAGTTTTCCGCGGACACAACATCTTTGTTTGTATGTGGTGCTGAGGATCGAACCCAGGCCGCACGCATGCCAGGCAAGCAGGCTACCTCTTGAGCCACATCCCCAGCCCAGTGTTAAATAGTCATTCTTGCTTGCAAGTATTTCAGGTCAAAAATGTGGGCAAGAATCATAGGATTTATTTCTTCTCCACAGTGGTATTAGGTTGATATGACCAAATCCAGATTCAAGATGGCTTCACACAAGCCTGCTACCTGTGTTTGTTGGCGTAAAATGAATGGGTACTGTATAGTACAGCTGGGCTGCTCATTTTCCTTTTGTTTAGGTTAAGCTCTCTCCTATGTCTGGGGTATTGGTTCTTCTTCATAGGACCTCTTTCTTCACTTAATTTCTAATCACCCAGGGTCTTTCTGTCTATCTGGCCTTTCTCCACAGCAGGATAAATGGAGCTTCCTTTATACAGTGATTACAGTCTCTTGAATGAGGACATAGAATAATAGCCTCATAAATTTCGGGCTCCAAAGTCTCAGAACATTATTCCCTGCATTGCACTGGTAAAAGGAAATAATAAAGACAGAAAAAAATGAAAAATATGGGGAAAATAGTCAACCTCTTCAAGGCAGAGCAGCAAGATATGCAAAGAGACACAAAGAGTGGCCTGATTCGTGGGGTGCCATTGTTTACAATCCACCAGAGTTTCTTTGTTTTAAGCTAGAAAAAAATTGTTACTTTTTTGAGAAATATTCTATAAATCAATCAATTGTCTGCTCTTTTGTTTTTCTGTTGTGCTTTTAGGCTATAAATTAGCTATGAAAACATTTCTTTGTATTATCATTTTTAATGATGATACTTAAGCTGCTACTTAAAGGCTGCAGGACAAAAGCAAGTTTCAGAATTCTTTACTTATACTATACACACACACACACACACACACACACACACATATATACACATATAACATATGTGGATTCTTCACAAGTTCACTCTTTATCAAGAGTTTATGAGGGCAATATCCTTAAAAGCTAGGGGTTCTCTACCTTCCTACTGTCAAGCTGAACTCCTGTGAAGAAGTTTACTAATGTGTACGTCATGATGGGAAAGGACACATTTCTCCATTCAAAATAACAAAACTCCAGTGGACCAACAAACAAGTTATGAAAAATGTGAAAGCTTTTGAATTAGAAATCTTAAAACTGAAAAAGTAAAATTGCATATGAGAAAAAAAATTTCAGGAGTATTTAGAAATACTTTACTGGTTTCCTTTTTTCTATTGTTGCTACTGCCTACCATATATAGATTTGGGACTATTTCCTGAAATTATTTTTCTTCTGAACTTCAGCCAGTATTTCTCTTATCCTACCTTTATCTCTCTTCTCTCTTGCTCTTTTGTTAAGTTTATGACAATTATCATAATATCTTATTAAAACTCAAAGTTCAAAAAGAACTGTCATTTATTCATGGCATTAATTCAGTGAAACACACTCTTCATCTCAGAGAGTTTCTATAGGACAACAAACAAGTAAACACTAACTACATTGTAACATGATAACTCCAGCAATTATCATCAAAACAATGCACTAAGCAAAAACAGAAAACAAACAAACAGAAAAACACATTTGGTGCAAAGAATTTGGGCAGTGCCAATAAATATCATTTGTTATAGGCAGGAAGTCACAGAAAAGGTGTCAATAGATATGCCCCTTTTTTTTTCCTTCTTTACAACCTATCAAGAACATGCATAAACCAGGCGCTGGGGAAACTTCATGGTCTGTGCTCCTGTGCTCCCAGTGAGAGATAATGACAACGTGAATTAATATAAAAGCAATGAAAAGAGGAACAGGTAACAAGCGTATTTAATAAAATTGCAATGCATATATACTAAAAATAATTTTATCATTTCTTAAATTTAACATTTTAAATCTTTTTTTTTTTTTTGGTTGTTAGTATAAAATGAACTCTTTCTCCTCACTCTCAGAATTGGTGTTTGCATTTGTATTCTGGAGGGTAGAGACTGAACTTACATAAGAGCAAGTTATTTAGGGAAAAGGGGTTATAAAGATCTCAGTGATCAAGAAGCACCTTCTGTCCCAATGTCATTGTTTCCTTTTGGGCTCAGCTCTGTATGTCCTCTATGCCTTCCTTGAGGTTCCAGAGCTACTAGATGATAGTTGATACTGGGTGCTCTTGCGTTTCTCTCTACTGGAATTTATCCATACAGTTCCAGTAGTTCAAATACCAGCAGAAAATCTCTCAAGCAATTGAAGTTCTCTTAGGTTATACTCTTTCTGCTAATTTAGTAATATTCTTAGAAAAGCAGAGAATATTGCATGTTCACCCAGGCCATTGCAATATTCCAGATTGTCTCAAGACTTGTGTGTATTAATATTCCATGACCATTTCTTCTATTTTACTCTGACCACCAAAATTGTGTGAGGAAACATTCAAAGGTGTGTTGTCCACTAGATTATCACAGGAGATGAAATAAAGACCCTTATGCTTTTGAATCTCTAACTCTCTCTAGGCCTTATAGCCTACAGTGAGTTTGACTCCAGGATGATTATGGAATACTTTTTCAGAAGATGACAGTGGTGACTGCTATTCTTCTTCTCTTTTAATTTCCTTCTCCCTTCCCTGAATCAAACAACTTTTTTAAATGTGTAACTAATTACCACTAATCTATCTATTGCTTAAGTAGCACTGCAGTAAGTCCCATATGCTGCAGATAACAGATGTTTGACATCCACAGATCCTTTTCTGATATTATTACTATCATCCCTGTGTTAGACCTTAAATTTTTGTACCAATAGCTCTACCTTAATACTGATAGCATTTATTAATTCCTAAGACATAAAGAAAGGGCTCTTGATCAGCAGGAGCAGAACTGAGGCTACAGTGGAGAAGGAATGAATAAAAATTAATTGGAAAATGTTTCATAATATTAGTCTGGCCCAGATGCTTTGAATAAAGAAAGAATCTGGTCTACAGTATTTGAATGTACTGAATGAAAGAATAAGAAATGAAATATGACCTCAAGGGGCCTGAGGATGATCCTTAGTAAACCGAACAGCAAGAAAAAAAAAAAAGATTTTGGAAAGATGAAGCACTAGTCCAGATCTTACATTATAGTGTTTTGTGAATAGCAACTCAGACATAATTTGAGATTGTTGTCATTTAGTATATCATTAACCCCACAAACAAGTAGCAGTACAAAGGTTGTATGTGAGGAAAAAAAAAATAGGAGTCCATTCAACTGGCTTTGTGGGCCTCAATGCTAAATCCCATGTATGCAATGATGTTTTTTTGGTTCGTTTTCTGTATTTCTTTATAAATTATGGGGCAAAACTTTGCCGCAGTCTTGGCTGGGCACAGAATCACGAGCCACTCAAGCAGGAACAAAACTTTATTTTGAAAAAGCCGCCAATACTCTGTAGGCGCTGGCAAGCCAAACCCAGTCCTCCCACGAGGGCCTCCACCGGAACCCGGGGTCCCCCGGACCTCCCCCGGAATTCCCTCCTACTATCCTTCCCCAACCAATGGGAACTCTCCATGAGTCCCATAACATGAGTCCGGTAGCAGGCCAAGGTGAACAGCGGGAGTCCAATTTCCATATGAATGTAAATCTTAACATAATCATATCTCAGTGGCTAGCTGGAGTCACCTTACAACCAAAGGTGCCATACATCATATATTTGCTTGTGGCTCCTAGCAAAACTTGACAATATAAGCAAAGAATTCCCAAGACTCTCAGGCAAATATTGGAACCAGTACTAGATTCTCTAAGGTTTTTGCTGGTTTATGGGAGATCAGTCTGGAGAAATGAGATTAAATCAATACTTTTTTTAAAAAAAGACTAAAAAATGTCAGATATCCTTTTCTAAAATAATACTAATTCTGGCAGACACTACTAGTAATTTTTCAATATCTGCTCTCCCTTTTCCATAGTCATAAAGTTGCCTATTTTTAGCTGACTACCCTAAAACACCCATGCATTTTATAACTGCCCAACATCCCAGGCCTGTGACTAAGCTCTCACCTTTGAGATATAAGGAGAGGTGTCAGTGCTTACTTTACTTAACGCTTAGCTGGAAGTTCTGCTTGGTCCCTTCTTCATCATTCTTCCTTAAGCAAAATAGCTGGAATGAACCCATTTTCCATGATTGCAAATTGACCTTCAGAGTGGATAGTGAACAGGACAGAACGAGGCAGGTGAATTAGGGTATTCTAATGACATTGAGAGTTACATTGTCATGTCATCTTTAGACAAACTCCACTGGAATCGTTTTGAATGGAAACAGCATACTTTCTTGATGAAGCCACTACCTTTGGGATATCTGTTTCTAGAAGTCAAAACTAACTCCAAGTGCTAACAAGAATTTACTGTTTCTTTCTTTTTTTTTTTTTTTTTCAGGACAAATTGGACCTGAGGCAGAAACACTTATCTGAAACACAGGTAGAAATGTGTTAAACATTAGCAAACATCTGACCACTAGATCTCCTTTTGTTCCCTTCCAGAGAGCAATTCTTCATTCACACATTAAGCCAGTTTCTTTGGGGAATCACTATCCTTTGTTGCTTTCCCTGGAATCCTATCTTCATACAATGAAGTCTTTCTCTCTCTTGCTGATATAATATAGATCAAAACTTAGATCTCCATATTCTCACATGCTTCAAAGCCTTTGCTTACACCATCTCAAACTAAGTCATACTTAATTTATTTTGCTATTTTATGAGTTGACTTTCCTCTCAAGCCCTGAAATCTGTCCCATCAAAGATTTCTATATCCAAGTGATTTGAAACAATGGATATTTTGCTTCTTTGATTTTGTTGCCTCCTTGAAAGCTTTTAAGCAAAATAGTGTTACTACTTGGAAGTCTTACAATTTGCTAGCTGCTTATCATGGATAAATTACTTATCACCTAACCCTCATTTTTTGTTTGCTCAAATATAAAATGGAGATATTAATGAAAATAAAATTAAATAATCCAGGTAAAGAAATTAGTTGAATCTCTGATAGAATAAGGGCATTACACACACACACACACACACACACACACACATACACTAATTGAAAATACTGGTGGATTTTTTCCCTCTTTGTATTCTTAAAAAGAAAAATAAAATCTGCTATTTCCCATTTTTTAGACAACATGACATACATTAATTCATTTATTCAGCAAATATTTCATGCCAAGTATTGGAAATAGCAGACAAACCTGGCTAACACCATCACCATCTTCTCCTTTGCTTATTATTTTCATATAGAATTCACTAGCCAAATAAATCCTTCACATTACTGGCTTGATATTCTTTCAGGTGTTTTGTGTTTTTCTGTCTCATGGCAGTATTCTAAGTAAACAATGCATCACTGTTTAATTTGTTTAAGTCATTTTTTAGGTGTATGTTTGTGACTACAGAGTGCTTTAAAGATATTTGATTAAAGGTAACTGATGATGGGGTGATATTTTATAAATAAAAGAGAGATATTTGTAATACTGATCTGAAAGCTGTTGTTTTTATATTCACTTTACCAAAATTAAGTTTCTAGTAAAATCTTTGACTACTTAATATTTTTGTTTCTATTTCTGAAAAAAAAATTGAAACTGAATCTTTTTAGAAACATAATTTGAGTATTATAGATGAAAGGGATTTCAAAAATCTGAGTGGCCTTTTGTCACTCAGTGATTCAGCATAAGGTAGGAATGTCCATAGGACATTGGCCTAGCACATGCTCAGTACACATACAGCTGCAATCTCACGATGTGGACTCCAACCCAGGAGTGCTTCTGCCTTCCATTCCCTTCCCAACTCTGCTTACACAGCTTCTCATACCTTATATCACAGCTCCCACCCTCCCCCCCAAATTGTTCACATCTTATTGCCAAATTTCTGCTCCTGTCCCAGGTAAATATACTATATGTCACCATCAATGAAAGCAAGTATTTTTTCTGCTAAGACTTCATTTTTAGTATATATGTTTCCTGCCTCACCCAATGGAAGAAGTAAGTAAAATATGAAAAATCTCTATCATTTTCCCTGAAAATAGTATCAGAAAAGAATGAAAAATCCCAAAGGGCATCACAAAATTTGTACCCTAAAAGTTATTCTAGTTGAGATGATGAAGGAAGTCCATTTATTAAAAATCTGCAGCATATCACGTTATGGTGTATAAATCAACATAATGTGATGTGATCTGACATCAAGTTTAAAAAGTGCCTTTTCTGCTTCTGCTCAGACCATATGTTCAAATTATTAAAAATATCCACAAATGCATTTTTATCCTTTAAGAAATTCAAACTTGTTTCAAATCATACTGACTTAAATATTGTTTGAAGATAAAACTATTTTCTTCTCTTGACAGTTTACTATCTATTATTTTCCAGATAATATTTTAACTTTTGACCAGAAAGCTTTCATGAAACAAACATATATTCATAAGAAATAAACTGTCAAAAAGTAACGTTTTCTTGTGTAGTGGACAAATATAACTTATTTAGAAAATATTCAAGTTCATTTGTGATATCAGGTGTTCCTTATAGTAATAGTTTCTGATTATTCTAATTTACATTAGATTTTTTACTATCCAAATGTGAGTCCTTGATTATGTAAATATGAGTGGCTGTTCATTATCACTAATTTTGACCTGAATTCTGTTTACTGAGCAATCTCTAAAAACCTGCTCACCCATGGGTGAATAGAAGCTAAATTTTCTTTAAAAAAAAAATATTATCCCATGCAATTTATGGGAAAACAGCCAAGTTGGCAAGTTTCAAAGCACACACACACAAACGCTGGAACATCTTGACTGGGTTGATGACATGACAGCATTGTAGTACACTACCAGCTGGGAGCTGGCTGGGGTTCAGAAATGGACTCAAGACAGTAGATGTGGAATGCAAAGAGGAGCCTGCTCTCCACTAGCCTGGCTGCTTTGTTAAAACCAACAAGACGACCATTTGCTACGCCAGCTTTCTCTCACTCTGCCCTTAGCTGATTTCTTGTCCGCATCAGAAAAATGTGACATAAGGGGATACGGTAGCATGTGAAGTGATACTGCACAATCTGTTCAAGCTGCCATTGCAGTCTCCAGGCCTGTTTCCCACCTTGCTCTAGATCCCCCCTGAGCTGATGCAAGCACAGAGTTCCTGTAGTCCTCGGAGGCGGCTCCATCCTTCTAATAAACCAAAGAAGGGAAAGTAGAGGAAAAGGGAAAGGCAGGACAGGGCAGCCACTTCAAGTTACTTGATTCACCATCATTTTTTAAAAATAATGACCTATGAAATGTTAGGTAAAACTTAGAAAAAATGAAATAGAATTTCACAAAAGACCATTTATGAAGATTTTAGAAGTTCAGTTTTACCTTTTTAAGGTTGCTGTATTTCTGAGTTTTTTTTTTAATCTTTTAAGCTGATCCAGAGAGTGCTGAAAAAGCAGTGAAAGACCATGCATATAGTATTTTCAGTTCAACCAGCAGCATGATGCTCTCAAAATCTTGCAAGATAGCCCTTCCCCCCCCCCAGATTTGCAGTTCAATTTTGCAAACACCAGAATTTCCATAGTTTTGATGAAGTTCAAGTAAGCATCCTGCAAACAATAGTTTGCACAGGTAGCCAGAGTTCCTCTTTTAAGGAATATATTTGGACCAGAGTGAAAATTGCACCTTTTCTAAATTCACCCAGCACTAATTACCTTAATACTTTAAAATAATAAATACTGATCTGTAAACTTTCCTGGGGAAAAAAATCTGAAGCTCCCATAAGAAATAGCTTTTTATTAATATCCTTAAGGATCTTAAAACATTGGGTACTGTTATGTCAGCAAATCTTTGTATCCTGTTTGGGCAGAAAAATTAAGTATCTGGAATCACTGATACAGCAGGGGAATTTGAGAAGTCCTTTGATAGGAGGTAAGTGTAACTGTAATGAAAATATAAGGTTTCCCCCCCTCCTTATACTTCCCTTCTCAGTTTATATTGCATCCTCTCTGGTCATTAGGAAAGAAGTAGTGTAAATTTCTTAATAGCTAAATGAAACCTGAATCAGACCTACAAATTCAAAAATTTGTAACCCTAAGCATAAAGAGAAATTAACTACCTTCCAGTATTCTTTTAGAAATGACAACTTTTTGTCTAGCTATGATAATAAAATTGGAAAAGTTTATGCTTTTATTTAATAGCTAAGCATTTCTTTAAGACTTTACTTCTACTAATTCTTTATGCTTGGTCAGCCATGGGAAATAAAATGTTGAAAATCTCAGATGCACTTTTACAAATGTTTGGCGTACGTAACTATTTTATTTGTTCAAACTGTTAATTAAAACATATTTTAAAATGTGCAAGGTAAAGTGGATTCTAATTACCTTGGCTTTGAAATAAAGAACCATCCTAAATTTGAATGTTGTTACTCCTTAAAAGAGGAACACTGGGTACCTGTGCAAATTATTGGTTTTGTCAGCCTAAATGATGATGAATCAAGGAAATTGTATCCCAACTTAGATATTCTTTAAGTAGTGATTTTTCCGACGGAAAATCTGCGTCTCAGTTAATCTCTTTTTTCTTTATATCCTATGTACTCTGTTTCTCTTTTGTTATCTCAGCTGTTGGCTAGATTTTAATAATTTGGTTTTAATTTCTTGTAATTTAAGGATTCAAAATAGATAATCAGAAAAAAATCAACATCATAAGAGTGAGTGGTAGGTAGCTATGACCTATTGATTACTTATTAAAGTATTGACTTGTGCTTCATATTCTACCTATGTGTTCTCATTTACTTCTTATAATAATCCCATAAGCCAGGCATCTTTATTTAAGGAATGAGCAAACTGGGGCTCAAATAGTTGAAATAAATTTGGCAGCATTGTACTTTTGTTAGTGAATACTAAAGTCAAACTGAAAACTCGATCTCTCTGACTGTAATACATGTATTTATCAGCACTAATTTTCCCTTTTCCATTATTCATCTTCATTAGGTTTTATGAAATGTATATGCAGATCATAAAAAATTTAAAATATATCTTGTTTAGTCAGAAAGCATTCTTTTAATATCTTGTACTCATTTTCTCATCATATATCCATCCTTACACTTATAGACTTGACAATTATATCCTGTGATAATGCTGACAAATTTATGTGAGAAGTACAACTCTATAGTAAAAACTCAGAAATTTAAAAAGCTTGTTTTATTTGTTTTTATACAATTCAATTTAATTTCTAATTTGAACTCCCAATAATTTGCTATATCAGAACATTTTATCTACTTAATTCTGATTTCTCATGGCCTAAGTTAGTAATTTTTCAGTAATCCTCTTTTAATCACAGAGGGGTATGTTCTTGTCTTTGAAAGTGACCTGGACTTTATGACTATTTTTCAAAGGGGAAGAATAAGAAAAAAAAAGCTATCTTCATAGTGAATCAACATTTGAACACCTAACCATTTGATCAATGAGGTTATCAACCAGAGATGAGTTCTGTTGACATTAGGCATCTTAGTATTATGGAAAGGACAACACATCACTGTGGTATTATTCTCAAAACCCAAGATAAACCATCAGATAAACTCAAACCAACAGGCCAGCTACAAAATACCTGCTCATCACTTCTCAAATCTGTGTAGCTCATAAAGAAAAGGAAAATGAAAAAAAAAAACTGTCATAAATAAAAGGTGACATGGCAACTAATTGCAATGCAATATCGTGTACAGGATCCTGGAAGAGAAAATGTACATTAGTGAAAAAAGTTCATGACATCAATGTCAAATTTTTGATTTGGTTGATAATGTTGTATCAATGTTTAATTGATTAAGAAGTTTTGACAAAATGTACTATGGTTTTATAAGATTTTTATACCAGGAGAGGTGGGTTGGAGGCATACAGAGGCTCTATTTACTCTCTCAATAACTTTTTGTATAAATCAAAAATTATTACTAAAAAACTTCAAAGTAATTGAACTGTTTATACCCATCCATGTTCAAAATACTTTAGCTGAGGTGTAGGAAGAAACTATAAGCCTTCTTTAGTAACAACCTGTGAAATGAACATTTGCCACTTACTAAGGAAGAAGGGTAGAGCTCTACCAGGTGGTCAGGGACACCCTCAATCCTTTTTTATTTATCAGTATATTATGAAGTGTTGTGATTTCTGAAGATGAACATCTATGTATAGTAATCTCTAAATATTTTAAAGCAAATATCATAAAGGGAACTCTTGCATACCATAGAGAGATGATTTGCATATTTAATGAGAATGTACTTAAAGGAATTTCTGTAACTAAAGTTATATATATTTTCCTTCACAAATAATTATTTAAAAATTTCCACTTTTATGTTTTTTTAGTAGACAAGCAAGAGAAAGTTTTTTTTTTTCTGTATTTAGTAAATTCTAATGACAGTGCAGAAATTTTTTTATCTATTGTACAGAATGATCACTTTAATTTTAACTTTATTTTAGCTTTTTTTTAAAGTAGTCCTAAATCCACAAAATAAAATACTTATTTATTTCTGAACTTAAATAAATAGCTCTGATGGGGCTGTATTAAATATACCTTTAGAAAAGACATGGGTGATATCAAGTGTTAAAGATAAAACTATCTAAAAATTCCCACTTTTATAAATAATTAAAAAGTAGTCATTCTTTAAAGAACCTCCTGCTTTGGAGAGAATATTTTGAAAAGTGATAATTGTAAATGTGTCCATTTTTAGATAAAGGTGTTCCTGAAAACAATATTATTCAGAAGATTGAGCAAAAGATTGCTCTAAAAATTTTTGTATTACTATACTTTAGAAATTTGGAATTCTAATAATCTAAGCTAAGTGCAAATATTCCAAGTGTATCCTTGTGAGTAACTGAACAGATTTTATAAAAATATGAAAATATAGCACTAACTTGAAAGAACAACTGATGAACATCACAGAAGCTCAAAACCTAGCCAAATTTACAAAATATATAAATTACTAGTGGGTAAAAGTGATACATGAGTTTCAAGATTTTGCAAATGCAGGCAATATTCATTCTTTCCACTTAGATCTTTGAATTTTTACCACTTGACTTTTCTGATAATGACAGTCATTAAACCAATAAGCAGAGAGTCTCAGTAAACAGAACTTACAACCAGACCTGCAAATCATTCTAATGTAAAGTTCTTAAATCAAGATTTTCATGATGATCATGTATATTTAATCACATCCAAAACACAAATTTTATTAACATTTTTAAAATTTCAGCAACACTAATAGAGTCGATAACATTTGTAAAAAAAGTTTTTATTTCATCCTTATCCCATCCATTTTACTTTCATGTTTTAGTGTTATGTTATATAACACAAGCATATGACTACAGTAATGCATGAGTACCTTGTAAAGACTTTTTAATAACATATAACTATTTACATATCAAGAAGTAATTGGAAAGCCTATTCTTAAAAAAAAAAAAGAGGTGGGGGGTGAAAACAATTATTTTTTTCCTCAGCCTGAACTATATGTACTGGAAAGATCGCTCTAAGTTCTCCTCTCTGCTTCCTAACCCTAAGGAGTATATGGACAGTAGTGAATGCTGCTTAACCTGTTTTTAACTCTTCTTCCACGGTTTATCCTGTTTCTTGATAAAAAAAAAAAAAGAAAAAAAAAGACTAGTGTCTGTTATGCTACGTATTTCCCTTCAAATTTTTTCATCGTACCTTACCTCTTTAATTTACAAGTAAAACTCAGAGTTGATTATTTACTCTCTTTTCACCTTCTAATTTTTTCAGGGGATAACAGCAGTCCTCTATCTCCAATTCAAATGCAGTGGCTGTTAGAAACAACAGAATTTACCTGCTATTATGGATGCTGTTTTTTCATCTTATTTGTATTTCAGATAAGAAATAACCATTATAAGACTATGTCTTGAGGCAGGTATACCTTGGATGATTCATGAAGAAATGTATTCCTGCATTTACAGGGCTGCCTCAGCTAACCCTAGGGCATGGAACCAAAGGGCAGCCAGACATCAGGGTATTACGAACTGCAGTGAGTGTGCTTTAATACAAAAGAAAATCATCATGCAAGCTGCACGTGCCAATGTGGCACAGATTTTAAAGAATGAACCCTCAGGCCTTGAAAAAATTAATGAGTTCTGCCTCTCCTTTCTGTGACCTTTTAGTTAAGTTTTCATGGGAATTTGTTTTCTTTGCTTTAGCCTGAGCTGTTCTGAAGAGAGTCACAGTGGGATAGTGAATCTGCAAAAGTACTCTCATGGCACAGATTTTGCAATCTACCACTGAGTTGCTATCTCTTGAGTAATTGAAGGTCCTGAACTAGGCAAATTCACATAAATGTCAAATATTGTCTTACAAACTCAATGAACTGTTCCTCCTAGTCCTTTTCTTCTTTGAAGACATATTTTTCTACAAAGAGCCTCTTCCAATCATTACTAATATTTTTCCCATCTTTCAAAACCCATTTTCATTAAAAGTTATATTAATCTCTCCCAATGTACTAGAAGACAGAACAGCAGCTGTGGATCTACTGTCCAAAATGTCGCCTAAACACTGGACATTGCCATGTAAGATATTTTGTGCTTCCCTCCTTTTCTCCTGTAACAGGTTATAACATGCGTCTTCATCAGGTGCAACCTGCTGGACTCTATGCCCTCACCCTGCTCCTCATCCAGTGAACTTCATGTCGGATTGACCCCTTCCTGCATCCACATGAGGTCCCTGCATGATCTATGTTTCTTGGCTAGTTTCAACTCATTTGCCCAAAGACTGGCTCTTGGATAGATAGTAGTTTAGGACTAAGTGAGTAGACTTGATTCTTTCTACACAGTTGATCCAGGGATGAGCATGGAAACTTAATTTGCTCAATTAACAAGAAAAGAGCATATCTTTTTGTCAATTTATATATCCTATGGGTATGATGCTTAGTCAGATCCCAGAGTTGTCCAGAAATTTTCAATTGGCTATGGCAATATTAAAAATATCTAATATTTTCTAAATTCTTTCCTTCATAACATTCCATATCCTGTAGCAAAACCCTTAAAACTACCAGGAACTTCAGCATTAAGCAGGTTTAATGAACCCAGCAGCATAGTAAACCATAGTTTTTATAATAGAGAGAGGCAAAGGAAAACTATGAAACATATTTTTATTTTTGTCTATTTTTCATGAAATTATTCTGTTTTCATTAACTTGACTTACCAGCAATTCTAATTTTTGAAGGATTAAGAAAATCACAGCATGAATTAGAAATAATGAAGAAAGTAAAGCAAAGGTGGTAATATAAATTTGAGATAAAATTATGGTTAATTTAAAAACACTATATATGTATACATATGCTTGAGACAGATTATAATTTTTAAGCCAGAAAGGTAAATTTGTATATATATATATATATATATTTGTGTGTGTGTGTGTATGTGATATATAATATTGGGTTTGAACACAGGATTGCTTTACCACTGAGCTATACCCCAGTGTCCTCAAATTTTCTATCCCCCTGCCTCAGTCTCCCTACTTGCTGGGATTATAGCTGTATACCACTGCACCTGGCTGCATTATATAAATTAAAAGGTTTATATAAATTTGAAGAAGTCTCTACCTTTGGTATTATATTGAAAAAAATCTTAACTGCGTCTTAATTCTTTAGAAATATACACTTGAATAGTACCGATACCTTCTTTTGTCCAACAAGGAAAGTGTAGGTGTAAGATACTGGAAGACAGGTCTTGAGTTTCTGCTTATCACTGATAGTCATTGTACACTAAGTGGCCTTGGAAGATAGGTAGTGTCTCTCTTGGGAGCAAAGGACGGATTATATACCACACAGTTTAATAAAGTTAATGTCTCACTCTGAAGTAAAGGTCAGCCAGGCTTATTGACCAGTACACAAGACTTTTGTTTCCTACCTTGGGAATTCCTTTTCCTATAACAGGACCCCGTTTGTGCTCAGACATTATCTGAACCTTTTTGCACTGTTCTGTGGCAACTGGGCTTCAGGGAATCAATCCTACCACTGTGGTTCCTGCTGTTGCTGCAAATGATAAGGCTGTTTATCTCTCATCCAGGAGTCTGATGTCTCTACAATTGGGCATAAAACTCACAAATTAAGTCTCAGGCTGTAAGCAGGATGAAATTTCAGGAGCTTTACAGACCCTGACATAGTAGTATGGATTCATTTTTTATTGCTATGTAACATATTACCAAAATTTAGCAGCTTTTGAAAATTCCCATTTATTAGCTTACAGTTCTTTAGGTCACAAGTTCAGACATGATGTGGGTGTGGTTAGGTCTCTACTCAGATTTTATAAGGCAAAAATCAAGGTGCTAATCAGGATTTGATAACTTTTGTAGTGTCTGCATTTCTAAGCTTTTTATTTTTTTGGTCAAATCTAATTTCTTGCCACTATGAAATGTATTTCCCTATTTTCTTGCTAAGAACTGTTCTCAGCCCCTAGTATCTTCCCATATTCCTTGCTACATGACCTCATTCATCTTCAAAACCCAAACAGAGAATATACCTCAAGTTGAATCTTTGTTATTTTAATATCTTTGATTTCCACTTCATCTGAACTGTAGGTCCAGATTTACAAGACTTACATAATTAGGTCAGGTCCACTCATATATACCTAATTTAAGATCAACTAATTTCAGACCATGATTACATCTGAAAAATCTCATATTTATGAGTTCCACTAATGAACAAGAAGAGAGTATAAAAGGATGGGGCCAACAGAGGTCATGTTAGAATTCTGCTTGTCCCTGAGTTCCAGTATCTGTCATTCATGACCTACCTTTTCATGCAACCAGTGAAAACTTCATAGTGAACAGAATTCCTAAGATAACACTAACTTGGGATGAAAAAAAAATGATTCAACTGATGATAGTAACAACTACATTTAATACTTTTAGAAGTATTTGATGATCATTTTAGAAAGGAATATTTTATATTATAATGAATAACATCCTCAACAACATTCCTACCAGAGACACCATGATAGGATCCCTAGGTATGTTTCTTAGAACATCTTTCAGCATACACTGATGGAAACACACCAAAACACAGTTCAGCAAAAGGAATCATATAAAGCCTTCTTTAAAAAGGTTGGCATGCACCATGCTTTGGCACTGAGTCTTAACCCAAAGGCAAATATTACATATTGAAATATTGGTAGTATGTAGTGAGCCGTTTCTGCGGACTGCGGTCGCCATTACAAGATGGCGCTGGCTCGACTGTGGTTTGTGACAAACAGCTCCTTAATTGGGAGAGTTGGTGCGTGGTTTTCTAACACCCTATGAGAAAGCTCCACGTGGCAGCTTCGCATTGGGGCTTGAGATGCTTTATTAAGGCTGGTAGGAGCATTCGGGGAAAAATATGAAGAAGAGGAAGATGAAGAAGAGAGTAGAGTGGAAGAGATCTCGAGAACCTGAATAAACGACTGGAAGAAGATTCCCGGTGTTGCGTCTTCCTTTCGGGCAAGGGGGTCGCGACAAATGGTGCCGAGACCCGGGAAAATCAGAACTTTCAGTCGTCAGGAGTGGTGCACCCCTCGTCCCTGAGTGGACCCCTCGTCCGTGAGTGGACCCCTCGTCCCTGAGTGGACCCCTCGTCCCTGAGCGGACCCCTCGTCCGTGAGCGGACCCCTCGTCCCTGAGCGGACCCCTCGTCCGTGAGCGGACCCCTCGTCCCTGAGTGGACCCCTCGTCCGTGAGCGGACCCCTCGTCCCTGAGCGGACCCCTCGTCCCTGAGCGGACCCCTCGTCCCTGAGCGGAGCGGACTCCTCGTCCCCGAGAGCGGGACCCCGTAGGCCTCATATTTTATTGCAGCTGCTATGTGTACTTTCACTTTTGTTTTCTGTGTTCTTTTTTTGTCGTCTGTGTCTTTCGTTTTCTGTGTTCCTTTTGTTGCTGTGCCATGGGTGCCGCAGCAGCAAATTAATTATGACCCTGGGATCTATGCTCAGGGACGCCCACTGCAGCCGGGAAACGGGAGCGGGGGCCCGCCCCGGCCCGGAAGCCGGAGTGTGCGGGGATGGTCCAGAAACAGAGCAGGCTGCTGCCGCAGTAAGAGCTTGGCCAGGCGGGGAAAAATGCAAACAAAATCAGGCAAGGTGCGGTCGGCTAGGAAATCTTGGGGAACTTTTGCCCTGAGGGTGAGCGACGGACTCCGTGTTGCTTGCATCACCATGGTAACCATGGGCTGCCTGGAGGAAGAGCGACTTCCTGGTCCCACCTCCCACACTCTTGGGGGCTACCGATTGGTTCTTCCACAGTCACTCAGACAGGACTTCTAGTCCCGCCTTCCAGCCACTAACCTGTACTGCTGCGTTTCAGATTTCTACCGGAGCTACTCAGAAACTGTATTTTTAAAAATGCCTACCTGTAAATGCTAACGGAAGATATCTTTTTCAGACAAAATTTGATTCCACAGGTTTCTATGTTAAACTCATAAGATGATAAATTGAAGACCCTGGCAGAGTCTGTGCGCACTTATGGAGTGGATGCCGCCTTCACACTAACTCAGGTGGAAAGCATTTTTGATCAATCTCAAGTTAATCTCACAGGAGTTTCTTGTTTTGGCTTCGGGAACGCTCATTGTATTAGCCTTAAGACCAAGAATTTGACTAACTGGAAGGACCCATTGCGGTCCAGTCAGATCTCAGGGAGCATTCTCAGTGCTGTATTGAGCTAAGTAGCCTCAGGGGAACAATCAGGCTCAGGAACCCCCGTAAATAGCTCTGCTTTAAACATAACTACCTTGGCTATTATCTCCGAAGTACTAATCCCAGTGCCTCCTTCTTCTAATAGTCTTTATAATGCCACTCATTTTAAGGCCTCTCCTTACTGTACCCCTAATCTTGGTTTCCCCCCAACATTTACGCCTTGTCAGGATCATTCTTGGGAGAAACGTCAAGTTGCTAGGGGTTTCTCCCTTTCCCCCTCTCTTAAGAGGTATGTTTATAACTTTGACAACAGTGCCAACTCCTCTCTTTCCAGGAATTTAAGCCTCTGTATGATCTCCTCCAAGGAGACCCTTCCCCCAGCTCAGTCAGGAATCCCACACCTGAGGCTCTACAATCATTAAGACTGATAGAGAAGGCCCTACAAGAGAATCCCACACCTGAGGCTCTACAATCATTAAGACTGATAGAGAAGGCCCTACAAGAGAATCCCACACCTGAGGCTCTACAATCATTAAGACTAATAGAGAAGGCCCTACAAGACACGCAGGTTACCCAGATAAACTATTCTATACCCCTATCATTTATAATCCTGCCATCAAAATTAACTCCTACTACAGTGTTTTGACAAATAGGTCCCATCTATTGGGTCCATTTACCTGCTTCTAACTCTCGGGTAATAACTCCCTTTTATGAACTGGTGATGAATCTGATCTGGAAGGCCAAATATTTGGGTGATGCACTGTTTGGAAAAACTTTTGACATTCTCATTCAACCTTATACCCAGGATATGATTTTAAATTTCCAACAAGAACATGATTTTTGGTGTCTCTTCCTTTGTAATTTCAAAGGTCAAATTAATAATCACTTTCCCCGACATAAACTTCTAGAAGACCTTAAAAAATGTCCTATTATTTCTCCTAAAATTATTAAAGGGAAATCTATCCCGGGAGCTCAGACTGTTTATACGGACGGAGCAAGAGGGGGGTTTGCTGTTGTTTTTGATGGGTCTCAAGTAATTCGACACCCTGTGCCTAGGCTGTCTGCCCAAGGATCAGAAGTTGAGGCTCTAATTGTAGCCCTTGGGCTATGCAATTCCATCCCACTTGGTGTATGTACTGATAGTCTCTATGTTGCTAAATTAGCCTCAGTTATTGAAACAGCCCCTTATATTGGCAGACAATTTACTATCATGGAACAATTACAAACGGATCAACTCCTTAGCTCCATGCTAAATTCCATCTAAATACACAATCCTTACGCTTCTGTGCGGGGTGCTCACGTGATCAGACTCTACAAATTGTTTTCTTATGCCCAGTGTGTGCTCCATTCATTCATTCCCTTAGTCTAAGTGTTAATCCTAGAGGCTTACACACCAATGATGTCTGGCAAACTGATGTTACCCACTTCTGGTAAACAATAGAGGGAGAATCAAATATTACTATTCAGTTTACTTCCAATGGAAAACAGCAGCCAGATTGGACTCGAGGATATCTCTGGGGGCTGCGTATTTACACCCCCGGACAGTACAATCCTGGCCTGCTTTTTCGGCTTAAATTGACCACAGAACAGCCTACTGGAAGTTTAATAGGACCCAATCAGGTGCTCGGAGATCAAAAGGCCCCATCTGGACCCAAACAGCCTATAGCCCCAGCAGTAATATCTTCCCCCAGCGGTCAAACAATAACTGTGGGCTATCAAACCTTTGATTGTGCCCCTGGGCCCATACACCCTGGAACTGGAGATCGTCTTTTTGATTTGGTCCAAGGAGCCTTTTTCGCTCTCAATGCCACTAGTCCTAACAGGACCCAAGATTGCTGGCTATGCTTGACCTCCAGGCCGCCCTATTATGAAGGGGTAGCAATACTGTCTAAATTATCCTCTAATACCACTGCAGATCCTAAATGTTATTCTCTACCCAGCTATAAGATTTAACAGCCATGGCCAAGTCAATTACTGCTTTGGAAAAGTCCCTCACCTCCCTCTCAGAAGTTGTGTTACAAAATAGGAGGGGACTAGATTTATTATTCCTAAGGGAAGGAGGACTATGTGTAGCCTTAAAGGAACAGTGTTGTTTTTATGTAGATCATACTGGGGTAATCCGTGAAACTATGGAAAAGGTCACGGAAAGATTGGCTAAAAGACAAAAGGAGTTTGAAGCACAACAAGGATGGTTTGAACAGTGGTTTAAAAATACCCCATGGTTAACTCCTTTGATATCCACTGTAATGGGACCGCTTTTCGGTCTCCTCCTTATAGCTGCTGTAGGCCCCTGCCTAGGTAAGAGAATGACACAATTTATTAAAGACCAAATTAACATTCTGACTTCTAAGCCAATACAGATCCATTATCAACGCCTGCAGACCAAGGATGATCTTGCTGAAGTTTGTCTCCGACCAATTCGAAGATGATTTTTCTACAATGATCCCTGCTTCATGCCTTCCTCCTTTTGCCCCCTTTTTCTTCTTTATTTTTACTCTATGCCTTGTTGAACCGGAACCAATTAAAGACCCAATAATGACTGGCTGAATAGATACCACTGAACGCCTTGGCAACAACAAGCTGATCTTGTAGTACCCAGAGACGGGCAACTTTCACGCTTGCACTGCAACCTAAGACAGGGGAATGGGGCCTCCCCAAAGACGGGTAAGCAGTGTAGGGGCAGTGAACGACCTAAGACAGGGGCTACTTGATTCCCTTTGACGTGCAACAAACAAAAGGGGGGGAACTGCTGGCACGGATTCCCCCCGGCCCCCAGGGCTTGGATCCAGCCCTGATTTTTGTGCATGTCAAAGAGGCCAGCTCACAAGACCTTGAAGGAGCTCACAAGGCCTTGAAAGATTTGTGGTGTCTGTTTTCATATTCAGCCAATAACGGTCATGTGGGAACGTCCTGACCTGTTTGGGTCTGATAAGGTTCCTGGTTGAAGGATTAGTATGAGTAATGGCATTTCACCTCAAGTCTGGCTTGCACAGATTACCCGTGCCTTTCTTTTAGGGTGTTACCAACTTGTTTGTCGTTGTATTTCTAAACAGCCACAGTTCAGCCTCGGCTATCCCCCTCCGTCCATCACGATACAGGATGCGAGGCAAGGCACTGCACTTGAGTGATCCTTGAAGTGGACCTCAAGGAGAGCATGTCCTATTGCATGCGGGTTAGACGCGTCCACGCCCCGTCCCACGAGAAAAGCGTCGGCTGATATGGTCTCAGATCTGGGGAAGGCGCCTCCTTGGGGCTGAGCCATACTATGCAGCCACTTCTGCACAGTGGGATAGGACCTCTACTCTCGCCTGTATTGTTTTTAGAAAACAAAAGGGGGAACTGTAGTGAGCCGTTTCTGCGGACTGCGGTCGCCATTACAAGATGGCGCTGGCTCGACTGTGGTTTGTGACAAACAGCTCCTTAATTGGGAGAGTTGGTGCGTGGTTTTCTAACACCCTATGAGAAAGCTCCACGTGGCAGCTTCGCATTGGGGCTTGAGATGCTTTATTAAGGCTGGTAGGAGCATTCGGGGAAAAATATGAAGAAGAGGAAGATGAAGAAGAGAGTAGAGTGGAAGAGATCTCGAGAACCTGAATAAACGACTGGAAGAAGATTCCCGGTGTTGCGTCTTCCTTTCGGGCAAGGGGGTCGCGACAGTAGTAGGTTAATAAAGTGAAATTACCTTAATGACCATAAAGATATATAATGGTGAAGACAATAGAGAGTGTTGGCATCTGAGGCTAACTAGTGAGACCACAATTTGCTGAATGGCATTTAGTGAATTATTTTTAAAACACTACCCCTGACCAACAAAGCACATCTTCAGACTTCAATGAGGACATTTTGACTTGTGACCTTTATATCTTTGTATCATTCAATGATCTCCTGTATTGTCATCTTTTTTGAAGTTTAGATTACACTTGTCAATGAATTCTAGATCATATACATTGCAAAACTTTTGAAGGGTAGTTATCAAGAAAAAAGTCAGACAAGACTTAAATGATAAAGATTATTAGTTCTGAATTTTTGTTGTACTTTTGTGATATTTCTGTTTGAAATCTTGTCAATGGGTTCTATTTGATATCTTCATTTAAAAACATTAAGATCTGGACAAAACCACCTCTTTTTCCAATATTGTTATGCCATTTATTTGTCCTTAAGCAAATTGGTTAACAATCTTTAGACTTGCACACTTAAATCTAATTTGTACTTACATATCACAGTTCTAAGTTTGTATTGAGTAGAATTGTCAGAAATAAAGATTCAACAGATTCAAACAAACCTCACTTTGATAGTTTAGAAACATACATGTATTATATATATATATATATATATATATATATATATATATATATATATATATATATATATATATATATAAACATATCTGTGCAACTCCTGTGAGTTACTTGTGTATCTAACAACCCCACTTGAAATCTCATCTTAAAATTTTATGAACATCTCAAATTTAGGAAGGATCAATAGAACACTTCATTATATTCTCTACTCCCAGATCATAGTGTTTCTTCATTTAATAAAAAGCACCTTAGCTATTAGCTGTATCTCTCTCTGTTTCTTATCTCATAGTTTGTTCGGATCACTTCACTTACAAAATACAGCCCAATTTAATATATATCACTCCATCTCCAATGCCGCCATCTTTGCTAAGGTCAGAATCATATTTCACTTTGGACTATACAATACTCTTAATTTTTCTCCTGTTTCTATAAGGTATTGTGTTTTCCCTTCTAGAAATTCTAGATTTATTCCTTCCATTCATCAAATATAGCAAGAGTGATCTTTCTCTGTATAATCAGAAAGGGTCATAGTTTTATTTCAAATCCCTAATGGCTTCTAGACTTCAGGGTTCTTTTAACTTTCTTTTAAAATTCTTTTAAAATTCTTTTTTAGACTTGCTTGATGATCCTCTTGGATGTCTACTTTATTTCTTTCAGGCCATATTTGTAGCTTCTTCTTAGTGACACTTTTTACACCATACAATTCAAAAGGATGATTCCTATACATCTCCCTGTTTCTTGTTTTTCTTGGAATTTCGGTGGTAACACACTACATCTTCTTCCTGTTTCCATTGGTCATTGTTTGTATCTTCTACATGAGTATAAATTCAGTGATGATGATTTTGTGTATTTTATCTCTTGCTAGAATAGTCTTCCCTGCTCTTGATACAGCACTTTCACCTTCTTTAATACTCAGCTTAAACAATATGTCCTAAGAGATGTCATTCTTGACTACTCCATCTAAAGTCAGTTCACTTGAATGTAGTTCACTTAGCCATTTTTAAAAATCATAATCTCACAGCTGAAAGTCATTTCCCTTAGCTTTATGACCCCAGTTCTTGGTTCAATATTTATCAAATGACTATTTGAATAAATAGATGAATGAACAAATCAAGAATGGAATATAAATCCTGACTAAGTGAAGATGCATCAGGAAAAACTTTGTATATATGAAGAAATTTTATTAAAAATATGTATGTCTATATATATATTTACTCAAATCTATAATTCACTTAGTTTTTCCTAGTAGTAGTAAATTAGTGTTTTAACAATTGACCTTTCACATAAAGATCATGTATTGTGATTCTTTGAATACGTCTCAGAATTAAATTCCCATTCTAATTCTTATTAGCTATGCAGCCATGGCCAAGTCACTGAACATTAATTTCTTTATTAATATAGTTGGGATAATTATGCTTTCATTATAAGTTCATATGTAGTAACATTCAATTAATGGCTTTGTTTTTGTTGTTAATAGTGTAAAAGGAAATGCTCATAGAAGTTGGTGAAAGCTCTTTTGAATAAGAAATAAAGCACATGCTCATACTGCACTAAGCACCCTGGAGGTAGATAAGTTACAAAGATTAGAGTTTGCATAATTGGTGTAACTCATAGTTTGCATTAACCTTATGAAGGGCAGCCATTTTTCATAGGTGTTGAGAATGATGTTAAAGAATACCAAAACCTAAGCCCTAACAATCATGAAAGTTAGCATGGATTATTAAGCTAATTAAAACACTGGGGCTCTGGAGACCTGAATTTTAATACACATTTTGCCACTAAGTTATAATGTAACCCTAGGCAAGAGAGCAGGCCTCTTTATTCTTTGCTTTCTTCATCTGTGAAGTGAACAGTACCTTCCAGAGGTGGTTGTACTGCATAGCAATGAACTGACATGAAGTATACTGTAAAAGTGGCATCCTTATGATAATTGTGAATGAATAAAATGAAAGGGATGGAACACGGTTAAAAGAAACCCTCAAATAGGGTGTATTTATACCTCTTCAATTAGTTTACTGTTCACAGAGGAAACAGGATAATTTTGGTTCTTGTTATTTGGTTTACTCCTCCCCCACACCCCTTCAGATAGCATTCAAGAGTAAGGGCTTAACCTGTTCAGAATATTCCAATAACCTAAAGACTAGAAACAATTTATGGCCAGCAAATGTTAATTGATATCACGTCTTCATCAAATTTACCTTAAAATGCAAGGTACACAGAGTGACTTCTACCACAGCACTTGTATTTATTGCTCTTTAATTAAAGCTCTGATGTCTATTGCCACTGTTTCTCTTGACTGAGTCCCCCAAGAAGCATAATTAGGAAGTAAGATTATGGTACTAGATGATGAACGACTGTGGCACTCCCTGTACTAAGTGTTGTACTGGAATATAAAATGGATGGATGTCATCATAGTATAAAATATGGGTTTGAGTTTAAGATAAATTAGCCTACCCTTTACACATTGCAAAATTAATTTATTTTACCTGCCAAATTACTGTACCTTTATTAAATTGTTCAGGTAATGCATTTTATTATTAAGGAGAACCTTTCCATGTGATGGTAAGGTGATTCTTGATTGTTTTGTTTGCTTGTTATTTGTAACTTTAATTCTTTCTCTGAGGTTTTGCAAATTGGCTTTCAAAAACAAAGGAATAAGAACAGAAATTCAGTAAGTTCTAATTCAAAATGCTACTAGTTGTCTAGAGGAAAAAATTTTTTTTTTCATTTAAACAGCTATAATAAAAATATATTTTCTTCTCTTTAGAGAATCATTTTTATAGAAAGCCCAAACTATGCAAGGGGATATAGATTCAGCACTTATTACTCCAAAAAAATAGATATCTCTCAAGTGAACTAAATTTCCTTTTACTGTTTATTCACCCTTAGATGGTTTATTGCAATGCAGCTATCGGCTGATCATACTTCTTACATAGTATATGACCTTTTTTTTTTTTTTACAGTCATTGTGATAGAGGAAAGAAAACTTATAAAACCTCACATGAGAATATCTGGTAGCCACAAACTACTTTTGACCTTCACCACACCAAATTGCTGTGAAATGAAAGTTCAGAATCGTTTACTTAAATCTAATAAACTTCCTAAAGCAAAAAAAAAAAAAAACAAGATCAGTTTATTGTACGAAAACAGATTTTATTCCTGTGTATCAAGCATGAATACAAATTCAGTAAGAAGTGATCATAAATGAATTGTTTATGCTAAAGTAAATTGTGACATTGTTAATATTACCGCATAATATCTAAAGTCATAATATAAACCTATACTGTTCCAATATTTCCTGTGCTCCATCAGAAAAGACAACCTCAAGTACTTATGTATCCTCCAGATATTATTTGTTTTGTAGTACAAGCAGAGCTCGTAAGACTATTAGGAATCCTGAAGTGAAGGGTGAATGCATTAAACCTGTTATTAAGGTATTCCAGAAATTGTTGAATTGTTGGTTTCATTTGCTCCTTCAATAAACTAATCCATAAGTTGATGTCGACTTTATTTGACCTTCATGCAAGTGTCACACTTGGAGTATGGAATGTGGGATGACTGACTCTGTAAATGTTTTGTTTGAAAATATAGTCCAATAACATTGATTTACAGTGATGTCTAGTCACAAAACCCTTATGAATACAACATTCAAAACAAATAGGACAGTGACAGTACATCATTCTGGGGAAGGGGAACAGCTCGGCAATATGAATCACAGACATACATAACTGGTGTCACTTAAATCACATTAATATTAAGGAATGTATTTTAGATTTTAGAATTACTCAGTATGCAAATAACACCTTTCCACTTCACAGAGCATACCTAGTCAACACTGGGAAACAACACAGTAAAGATTTCAAGCACAAAGAAATGATTATTGACTTTTAACCCTACATTTCCACTGGTAGCAATAACCTCTGGATGAATAACAATCCATACCTAAACTTCTTAGTTACAACATAATCGATAAGCAAGTCATTTCAAAATCCTCATCAAATTCTGAAGCTAGGTATTTATTATTTTTTATGAGGGAGGATTTATACTGGCAACAGTCAAGATATGTTCTGGCTGAGATACATGATTCTTTACATATTTCTCAAAGGAATGTGAAATTTATATGTAATGATATACTTAAGTAAATAACAGAAATTTTGCTGTTAAAATCTGGCTTACAACCTCTGGGTTCCTCTGGAGAATAAAGAAAGAATCTTGATAATTGATGAATAGCTTTCAACAATATGCCCCAAGAGTGGACAGAAAAAGAAAAGGACTGATGTTACACAGACATTAGGAGGCAGTTTAAAGCCGCTTGTTAGTTGAATTGAGCAATGGGGAAACCTACAGTTTAACAGCTCTGCTAGCAGGTGTTCCTGTGGTGGTGGTGAAGAGCACATGTTTTACTCAATAATGGTGATAATACATCGAGTTATCCCAAAACTGTCTGTAAAAAATTCAGGTAATAAAAGCACATTATGGTTTCCTTATTACTTGAATGTTGCTTTAAACCATGCGCCCCCAAATCTGTCTGCTTTTAAAAATGTCTTATTTAGGCCAGAGGAAAAATGGTAATCCTGAAAATGGAATTTGATATAGCCTTATATACTTTATTAAAGCCATTATCTGGTGGTTTATTTTGTATCAATTTTTCTACAGGTGATTAGCAATGTAAAAAAAATCACACACAAACACACATACAGGTTAATATGTATGTATGTATATATATATATATATATATATATATATACACACACACACACACACACACACACACACACACACACATTATATGTACATATCTATTAGTATCTACATTTACAGTAATTAATTATAATAAAACACATATTGCACAAACTACAGTTTTCTTATCAGGCTTTCAAATAATACACATTGTTCTCTGGTCATACATTTTAAATCTTAGAATATTTACAGATGCAAAAAAGCTTAGCCTCAGGGTAAATCAAATCAACTCACTACATGAAAAAGATGACATTAGTTAGTTAAGCATGATTATTTTAGTTTCTTAAGAGAATAAATTTTTGTTTATCTGTTGTGGTTTAGATTTTATTTGCCATGTAGGTATTATAAAAAAGGGAGATTATAAATACAAATATACACAGAAAAAAAATAAAATAACCCCAAAAGTAATGAAACCAATGCTATCAATAGCTCTGGTCCTCCCCGTGATCCCTTCTAGAGTTTTACTTTAGACTCAGGTACATGAATAGGCTTCCAACCCAAGCTGCTTTTAATTAGAAGAACTTCTGTCAATATCATCTCAGTGGTCAGTCATTCATTCAACATTTATTCATTTTCCAAAAAGGCACCATGCTGAATACTGATGTTACACAAATGAAGAGAGGACCCAACCTTCAGGGGCTAGGTGTCCAGTGGAGGTGCAGGCATGCAAGCAAAAAAAAAAAAAAAAAAAATGCAGACAACTGTTATGGAAGAGCTGTGAACAAGGTGATAACAGAGCACAGAGCAGGGAACACAGTGCCCTGCCTGGAGGTAGCAATAGTCTGAAGATTGCACTTCCATAAGATTAGTAAATACCGTTTTCCTTGGGGACTGAGGGCATGCACAACAGAGTTGGAAGGACAAGATTTATTTAAATCATCCAGAACTCTACATACCCAGTGATGTCCATTTTCTTTTGCAACTAGGTAGTTGTTATGATACCTTTTTGGGTCTCATCTTATGAAAGTCTCACCAAACTTGAGGTCAAGTCTATGAATATATGCATTGAATAAAGAAGACTTATGAATCTTATAAACAACAATGAGATTAGTTATAACAATTTGCTAGAAATGGGATAATGGCTGAATTTTCTGCAACTATTTCCATAATCAATGCATGTTTTAATATAAATTTGTTCCAAATGGCATATTAAAATGTGGACTTCAAAATAATTCCACTGCAAATTTACCCATTGTATATTTAAATTTACTCAATCCATTTTTATTGCCTGACTTGGCCTCAAACTAGAATCATTGCTGTTGGCAACTATAGAACAGATGCATTTAAAATATCCTGAAAAAATATTTGTTATATAATATGCAATGATACAAATGAGGACAAGAGATTACACAACCAACTCTCAAAAGTGATGATATAAATTTTTTAAAATTATTATGGATCAAGTTAATGTTAAAAAAAAACAGTGAACCATCATTTTTTGTCTTGTAACATATGTGGTGAGTTAAGGCCAATAAAATTGGCATCATATTACACTACCCCTACTAGTATAGCTGATTAGTGAAGTACTTCAGAAACTCTTTACAGAACCTTAAAATGTTCATAGTTTTAATTCAATATTTCAATTTTTAGGATTTTCTACAGCAAATAATATATACACTGTAAAAATTACCTTATGTATTATTGACAAAAGAAAACAAATCCAAATAAAAACATCAACATTTGATGAAGTTTACTCCTTATACTATCACTAACATAATCAGGGCTGTCATGTGTCAGGAAATGTAATTGCTTTACCTAGATTTAATCATTTGATAAAGGCAAAAATCCCACTATGTTAATTTTTTATGCTTTTGACCTTATAGATGGGAAAACAGATTTAGAGAGGTGGAATTACTTAATCAATATAATTTAAAAAATAGTAAATAGAGCAACCAATATACAAACCCAACTATCTGTGACTCAGAGGTTACCTTTGAAAGCCCACGGCCACAGTGCATGCTAATTGTTAATATTCACAGAGATGTCATTTTTCAACTTCATGAATTACAATACCAAGCTTTAGGGAGATGGTGGGTCCATAGTCACAAAATTAGTAATAAAGCCTCAGACTTTATAGCTCTAGAGCCAGATTTTTAAACCTCTATCTTTGTTTTCTTTAAGACAAGTCCTATAGAATTTAGTGCTCCTTGACATTCTAATTTCATACATCTGAGGGCCAGATTCTGCTATGATTAAATGAGATCAGATGTGATCTACCACATTCATGAGAGTTAAGAAAATCAATAATTTAGAAAATCATTTGGTAAATAATTATTAAAACTATTCAGTCACTTAATCTTGTGATTATAAAAGCTATAATAGAGCATGGCCAATCTTAAAATGAGATGTGAATGCAGTAAAATGATTAGTGATATATAAACTAAATATGTGATAGTAACTGCACAAAGTAATCAGACCTGATTATTAATTAATGCTAATTTTAATGTTATTATTATTAATTAATACTATTTTTAATGTTATGATACTATAACAATAAAATGATAGGTGGTGATTTCTTATTTTTAATTTTCTCTCTGCTGATAACATTTTGAAAACTAAAGAACTAAAATGGAGGAATAAATATCTAAATAAATGTTAAAATATGGAAACAATTTAAATATCAGATATTAAGATTTGATCTTCCATATTGTTGTTCTTCCATATTTCTACCACAGTAAACTGGTAAGGATTATGGTATTTTCTTTACCAATATTATTTTTTATTGGTTCTTTTTAGTTATAAATGACAATAGGGTTCATTTTGAAATAATTATGAAAGCATGGAATATAATTTGTTCTAATTCAGTCCCTTGTACTTCCCCTCTTTTCCTCCCACCTCTTGTTCTCTTCCCTTACTGGTCTTTCTGATATCTACTTATAGTTTTCTTTTCTTTTTTAATTAGTGTCTTGCAGATGTACTTGGTAGTGAGATTCACTGTGTATATGCATATGTATATGAGATTCACGTTGCATATGTACATAGGAATGTTAGGTCAGATTCACTCCACTGTCTTTCCCTATTCTGTTCCTCCTCCCTTTCCCTCATTCCCATTTGTCTACACCACTGATCTTTGTTCTATTCGATTTTGTAATCTCCTCTTGCCCTATTTTGCATTAGCTTCTGCAGATCAGAGAAAACATTCGTTCTTTGCCTTTCAAAAAAAAATCAATAGGGGGACAGTGGAGAATGGGATAGACAGCAGAATACATCAGTCACTAGAAAGGCAATTTGTAAATCAATGGAAATGTAACTGATGTGACACAGCAATCTGTATATGGGGTAAAAATGGGAGTTCATAACCCACTTGAATCAATCTGTGAAATATGGTATATTAAGAACTATGTAATGTTTTGAACAACCAACAATAAAATAATTAAAAAAAATAAAATAAAAAAATAAAAATACCAACCACTGGGAAAAAAAAATCAATAAATGGGCAAAGGCACTTAACAGTTGTTTCACAGAGAAGGAATATGATTGATCAACAAATATATGAAAAAATGTTTAACATCTCTAGCAATTAGAAAAAGTACAAATTAAAACTACACTGAGATTTCGTCTCACTCAAATCAGAATGACAACAATCAAGAATATAAGTAACAAAAAATATTTGCAAGGATGTAGGAAAAAGGGTACACTCATACACTGCTAGTGGGACTGAAAATTGTTGAAACCACTCTGGAAAGCAGTATGGAGATTCCTTAGAAAACATGGAATATAACCACCATTTGAGCCAGTTATACAACTCCTCACTTTATACCCAAAGGACTAAAATCAGCATACTATGGTAATACAGCCACATCAATGTTGTAGCAGTTCAATTTACAATAGCTCACCTATGGAATCAACCTAGGTACCCTTCAACAGATGACTAGATTAATAAAATGTTTCACAATGAAATATTACTCAGCCATAAAGAAGAATGGGATTATAGTGTTTGCAGGTAAATGGATGGAACGGGAGAATAATATGCTAAGTAAAATAACCCAAATTCAAAGGCTGAATGTTCTATGTGATATGTGGATGTGAACACACAACAAGGTGGGAGAGGGGGAAAATAAAAGTGCATTAGATTAGATAAGGGGAATAAAGGGAAGGAAAGGGGCATAGGAAAGAGGAAAGACAGTGGAATGAATCTGACTTAATTTTCCTCTGTAGATATATAAATACACTACAGTGAATCTCCACATCATGAAATACCACAAGACTGGGATCCTAGTTAGAATAAGATTTACTCTATGTTTGTATAAATATGTCAAAACATACTCTACTCTCATGTATAACTAAAAAGAACAATTTGTTTAAAAAGTGAGAAAAAGAAAAAGAATGGCAGTTATCAAGAATAAGAGTAACAATAAATGTTGGCAAGGATGTGGGGAAAAGTTAACACTCATACATTGATTGTGGGAGTGTAAATTAGCATGATCCTCTGGAAATTCTTCAAATAACTAGGAATGTAACACCTAGGACCCAGCTATCCCACTCCCGGGTATATAGCTAAAAGATTTTAAATCAGCCACATCAATACTGACAGCAGCACAGTTCACCATAGCTGAACTATGGAGCCAACCCAAATACCCTTCAACAGATGAATGGATAAAGAAAATGTGGTATATATACACAATAAAATATAACTCATCTACAAAGAAGAATGACTTTATTGTATTTAACCAGTAAATAGATAAAACTGGAGACTTTCATGCTAAGTGAAATATACCAATTTTAACTTTTTAAAAAATCCTAAATATCATATATGATATGTAATTAAAATATCATATATGTATAGTATATCATCTTATATTAAATATCACATTATATATTATTATATTACTCAGGCACAAATCCCAGCTATAAATGTCCTACTTTTCTTAATTTTAAAGAAGGTTTATTTGTTCATGCTTTTGACATTAACTTTTTTTTAATAGTTTACATATATAGCCAATCTACTTTAACACCTCTTGTTGGGTGTTGTGACTCTCTGAGAAAAAAATCTACTATATACTGTTATATAACATTCATTCATCTTTTAGCAAATATATATATACAGAAAAAAATGTACCATCAAAATTCTTTGTACATTTAATAATCATGAATATTTGTTAATGCACATAGTTTTGGAAGCCTGTAAGTATCTGTGTGTGTGTGTATATGCAAGCATGTGTTATATATATGAATTCTAGATTGGCACACAAAATATTTATACAATCATATAATTAAATATCAATTAAGAACCATTAGTATGCATTTGACACATTCATGAATTCTATAAATGGATTTGATTCAAAGGCCAATATTATAGTCTTTTCTTACCCACAGTTTCACTTTCTGTGGTTTCAATTACTCATGAGCAAACATGGTCCAAATATATTAAATGGGACATTCCAAATATACAATTCAAAAGTTTGAACTGCATACCATTTGGAGTATCCAGACCTCTTTTTCCCTTTTGAGAGACTAGTCCAAAGTTCGTCCAGCATATATACACTGCATACTCTATCTGCCTGTTAGTCACTTAGCCATCTCAGTTATCAGATTGGTTGTTGAAATATCACAGATATCACAGTGATTGAGTTCAAGTAACTCATTATGGTTAATTATGGTCCCCAAATACAAGAGTCATGATTCTAGCAAAATTTAACTGATATTCACTGATGATTGTATTATGTTAAAACTTTTCCCATCATCTACATCATTCGCATTTTAAAATAAAAGTAGAAATGAGACATGAATTTAAAGTCTTCAAAAATTGTGTTGGTAATACATGAAAATAGATATATGCATTCTATCAATACAGGTAATGAATATTTTTGAGGATGTTTACAGTTTTAGTTTTTTGATGTTTTGTTTAGTTGTTTTACATTTCCATTTGGGAATCTGGTCAATTTAGACTTCTCTGTGGAATACTGAGGAAATGGCTCTGTTTCAGTAATAAGAAAAGGGTCTTGGGAGAGTTTAGAAGGTCAGAGCTTCTTGATCCCTGATAAACACTGATTAGTGAAAATGAAATTTCAAACTCCGTTACCTTGGGAACAATTAGGCAAATAAATCCAGGGGCTGAGGGAAAAAAAAATAACATGAAAATTAATATTTGTGTCTACTTTTTTTTTCTTTTCCTTGTGCTTAATTTATACAATTTAGCACCTTGTTCTTTTACATACAGGTTTTTATTCCAGATAAATGTAGTCTCAAAGGATTTTTGACACATACACAATTATACTTCCAGAAAACTTATTTTCTAGAGTATTTGATCAATATGACAGTATGTAAATACATACTGAGTGGAGAATTAGTCATTATACAGATCATCTAAAATGGGTGAGTAGTATAGCAAGATTTGAGATTTAGAGGACCAAATTACTTAATTTTGATGGCTACATCAGTCAAGTTTAACAGTGAAAGTCTAAAAACTACATTCTACATTTAATATCCAGGAACCACCCAACTACCACTTCAGGTTTTTTTGTTTGTAAAAGGAAAATAGTTTACTGAATTCCATTGCCAAATCTTTGTAAATGTGTAAAATCAATATTAGCAAGACAGTCTATAAAACAAAAAAAAATTGTCTTTATATATTTTTTAAATATGTGATAATTTAAAAAAGAATATTAAAGAAAATATAGAAATGTAATCCCTAAGACAAACACATTTCTTGTAATTTATTTTTTAATTCTGTCTATACGTATATGTGTTTTATATTATTAGAATCAAGTAGAACATTTTGTTTTATGTTCCACATTTTAAAAATTATCTTAAAACCAATGCCAGTAATTTCATTATCTTTTTTGTGGGGTGGGCTAACTGGAGATTGAATTCAGGGCCACTTGACCACTGAGCAACATCCTCATCCCTTTTTTTTGTATTCTTTTAGAGACAGGATCTCACTGAGTTTCTTAGGGCTTCCCTTTTGCTGAGGCTGGCTTTGTACTTGCCATACTTTTGCCTCAGCCTCCCAAGAAGCTGGGATTACAGGTGTTCACCATTGTGGCCTCCTTGATTTCATTATCTTGATAGTGATTTTTAATAGTTTAATTTTTCTTACATATTTAAAAACATAAGATTTTAAATTTAAAGAATTGAATACCAAAGCTGATTATTTTTATAGTATGTTGTTAAATCAACCTGAATACATCATCAAGCCTCTTTATATATTTAAACAATCGATGAATATTTATGGATATGCATAATGACATCAGATTTTAAAAGCCTGTAATATGTGGGGTTTTTTGTAAGACATGTGCTTTTATACTTGTGTTGAATATGGGTGTGTACAATTATTTACATACAAATATAATTGAACAACAAATAAAGAACTATAAGTTTACATTAGACACATGTAAAATGTTCTATTCTATATTAGTTTACTACTTTGAGCCTCACTTTTGTAATGTGAAAAATTGGAATGAAAATAGCAAACTCATAGGACAAACCAAACTCATAGTTGTCCTCAACCTATGCTGCATAAATATCAGTTGGATCTGGATTTTGATGGCTGCCGATAGATAAAAGTAGACATTATATTACCAGGTTAATTGTTGTATTAAAAATGGATTATAGTACTAATCTACTTGCTTAAAATATTTGCACACCTCTAGGATAACTGATAGCAACTTATTCTAAATCTTGGATTAAACCCAATGGTAAATGAAGAGACTAAAAGTGATAGTGACAGAGTTGATATTTGAATAACATATTTATTCTAAAGAGAAGGAAATGACAGAAATTCGTATTGAATCTTCCGTCTTTTTACCAATCAGGATGCTAACAATGGCAAATAATAGGATATTGAATCAAACCAAATTTCACTAAAAGATATATTTACTATTTGACTCAATAAAAAAAAAAACATAAGAAGTATCTTCATTCAGTTAATGTTGCTTAGAGACGTTGTAGGAGATAGAGATTTTTCCCATCTTTTTAGTCAGATGTCTTTATCATGAAAGCCTGATGCTTGTGATATCTCTCAGGAACAAATCAAAGTGGATATAGCAATTCTAATTACCATGTCCAAATATGTCCCTGAGTAAAATCTAAGTCTACCTCTTTCTTTGAGTCTACATTTATAAGAATGTTGTATGTAATGGAACTAATAAGTCCTCAGCATTTATAGAGAATTTAACTTAATCATGGACAAACTTGGCAAGCTTTTTTTTTTTTTAAAGACAGAGAGAGAGAGAGCGAGAGAGAGAGAGAATTTTTAATATTTATTTTTTAGTTCTCGGCGGACACAACATCTTTGTTGGTATGTGGTGCTGAGGATCGAACCCGGGCCGCACGCATGCCAGGCGAGCGCGCTACCGCTTGAGCCACATCCCCCTTGGCAAGCTTTTGTGCTCTCCTAAATTAATTTTAACAGAAGGAAGCAGGATAACCATGACAAGCTTAGTAAAATTGAAGATCCTTCTAAAAGGAAGCATAGGGGCTAATTAATTGTGTAAGCAACATAGACCATCTCATCCAATGTGAAAGCACTTCTTAAAACTGATTCACCCATTACTATAGGCACTTCCAAAGAGCAATAGAAACAGATGAATCACTGAAGCAGCATGGTAAAGCTAACTCTGTGCTTCAGAATTCAAATGAAATCATAACAAAACAAACACTTTAATATACTTTAAAAGACAAAGTAGAAATGACTGACTATTTTTCCAGGTATAAATACATCCCAAATAGTGCATTTCAAGCTCCCAACATGAAGATAAGTCTCTAGTTAGCTGGCTCCAGGACCCCTCTGTCTCCACCACTGAGTGGTTCCAATTTCCACCCTTGTTTTCTGCTGTGTAGAATCAACACAAGTACAAAAGTAGACCTTTTCAAACCTGCCTCATCATTTCATTCATGAGCTTAAGATGTCCCACTATCTTTCCACAGTATCAGTTGAGAATCTCCCAGTGGCCTACAAGGTTCTCCCTGATCTTCACCTCTTGCTTCTCTGACCACATCTCTCCTATTCTCTCTCCAGTCTAGCTACAAGGATCCATTTTTTTTCCCCTTAGTTACTCTAGGCTTACTGCTCGCTCAGGGTCTCTGCCAGAATTTAGCAGGTATCATCACGTTCTTTAAGCCTTTGTTGAAAATTTATCTTCTCTGCAAGGCTCAATACATCTGACTTCCTATTTATAATTCATTCATTTAAAATTGAAATTCTTTCTTTCTGTAGCTTTATACTTATTCTACTCTCTTCCTCTATTCCCCAGGTTATTTAGTACCTTCTTACATCGTATAAAGTTTACTTATTTGCTATTCTTATGTTTTATTATCTGTCTCCCTTTTATTATGGTTTAACCATTATGAGAATAATTTCTTTTTTTTTGTTTCTGCTTTTTATTTCCTGATATATCCGAAATATAAAGAACATTGCCTTGCCTCTAGTAGGCATCTAATAGCTATCTTTTCATTGAATGGATAATAATTTCTAGTTATCCAAACAACTTTTCAAGAGTGTATCTGCTTCTCTTGAAAACTGCAAACTTTCCAGTAGTCTTTTCCACAAAACTGGAGTGTATTTTTCTTGCCGCATATCCCAGAGACCCTTTGTTTCTCTGATTCACATTTTCAAATGTTCTACTATACTTTAGATTTGAATTTATATAAATAAACTGATTTTATAATTTTCTTTTTTAAAAAATATATATTTATTTTAGTTGTAAATGGACCTTTGTTTTATTTAGTTTTTAATATTTTTTGTTGTAATTGGAAACAATACCTTTATTTTTATTTATTTATTTTTATGTGGTGCTGAGGATCAAACCCAGGGCTTCACACTTGCTAAGCAAGCACTTGACTACTGAGCCACAACCTCAGCCCCATTGATGTTAAAATTTTCCCCTCATAAAATTGCCATTTTGACAAATAATTGACCTATTTATTTCTCTTCTATAAATGATGAAACTCGAACTTAGGAACATTTTTTTTTTTGCTATTTTAGCAGTGACAATTGATCAGAAAATATGAAAATTTTCCTTTCTCAAGATATATTGTAAATCATGGAAATACACACAAAAAGTTTTGATTCTTGCAGAAATTATTTTAAATATAAGAGATTCTACCTTTAACATATATAATTTTAATAAACTGTTCTGGTGTCTTTAAAACAATACTATGATCAAATTCTATTGATCACATTATTTTTAATTTTTTCCCATTAGAAGATGCTTGATTCAATAATGTTATTTACAAAATTGATGAAGTCAAGAAAAATCTTCCAAATTCCAAATTAACTTTCAGGATTTTTCCATATTCAGTTCATGTTTTAGAAATAAAAATCTAAAACAAATAGCTCACATATCTACATGCTGAAGTTAAACCTAAGTGGATTGAACACAGACCTTGAGCATGCTAAGCACATGCTTCACTACCAGCTTCTTGTCCTTATTCTTAAAATTTGTTTTTTATTTGTCAACCACTTATCTTAATCAGAATACTAGATCTACTCTAGAGTCAAATGAATCAATTATATGGTTGAATAGAATGAAATCTGCCTTATCTTCTAACTATATTGAATGATGGATCGATTGTACTCATTTTTCTTTGAATTTCAGGCATCATGAGACATATACATATTGCTTGAAATGAACTTGCCACCAACTTTCCTCTAAATTCCCTTTAGTTGTTTTTTTCTGAAAAATTTAAACACATTTCCTTTCCTGAATAGGAGGTGCCAATGTAGAAATAAGTATGAGATGCAATCACTTTTTTTCTGGTAGTATACAATTAGTACTGAAGATCAACAAAACTGTGGTATTGACCTGCTGAACTGTAAGACTTACATAGAGCTGCAGTACACAAAAAGGTGTGGTATTGGTGAAATAGTAGACAAGTTTGCCAATAGAACAATACAAACAGTACAGATGCAGACCCGAATAAATATACCCAATTGATCCTTGATGAAAGAGAAAAAAAAAGAACATGATAATCTTTTCACCCAGTTGTACTAGAACAACAGACATACACTTGCCAAGTTACAACAACAAAACAAAAAAGAATCAAAATTCAGACACAGACCTTAGCCTCTTCACAAAATTAGCTCAAAATGGATTATTATCCCAAATACAAATGCAAAACTATGAAACTCCTAGGAGGTAACCTAGATGACCAGGGGTATGATAATTACCTCTTTAGATATACCAAAGAAATGACCCATGAAAGAAATAATTAATAAGCTAGACTTTGCTAAAATGAAAAAAAAATTCTAGTCCAGAAAACACAGTATTAAGAGACTGAGAAAAAAGCCACAGAAAAATGGGAGAAAATCTTTGCAAAAGGAACATCTCATCAATGAATATTATTCAAAGTATCTAAATAATGTTTAACATTCCATAATATAAAGCAAACAACCTGATTTAAAAATCATCCAAAGATCTGAATAGACATCTCAACACAGAATATATACAAATCACAATAAGCATATGAAAATTCAACATCACATATCTTTAAGAATATGAAACTTAAAACAATGTGATATAACTACACACTTATTAGAATGACCCAAATTTAAAATATTGACATTATCAAATTCCAGTGAGAGTACAGAAAAAGCAACTCTCATTCATAGCTAGTAGGATGCAAAATAATAAGGCCACTTTGGAATACAATTTGGCAGTTTCTTAAACAACTAACCATATTCTAACTTTACAACCCAGCAATCATACAATTCACCCAAATTTGTTGGAAGCATACATTCAGACAAAAACCTTTCCACAGATTTTTTTTATAGCAGCTTTTCCATAATTGCCAGTACTTGGAAACAACTGAGATTTCTTTCAGTTGGTGAATAGATACACTGTGTTACATCCAGACGACGGAATATTATTCAGCACTAAAAAGAAATGAACTGTGAAATCACGAAAAGACTTGGTTCATAGAGGAAACTTAAATGAATAGTAATAAGTGAAAGGAGACAATCTAGGAATGCTACATAATACATTATTTCAACTGCATGACATTCTGGAAAAAGCAAAACTATGGAGACAGTTAAAAATTCAGGAGTCATCAAGGATTAGGGGGAAGGGACAGGCAAATAAAAGAGTAGAAATCATTTTTAGGGCAGTGAAACAACTCTGTGTGATACAATAATGATGGATATATATATATATATATATAATTTTATATGCATCCAAACCTAGAGAATGCATCACCCTAAAAATGAACCCTTATGTAAACTGTGGATTTGAGGTGATAATGTTTTGCCAGCGTCAACTCAATAAGTTTTATATATGTGTTTCTTTCGTGCTGTATATTGATAGCAAAGAGGCACTGGGGATATCTGGAAATATGTTTACTTTCTGTTCAACTTTGTGTAACCTAAAACTTCTCTGAAAAATAATGTCTTTTTAAAGGAGGAAAAATACAAAGGCATCAAAAGGCATATTAATTGTTGGAAATACACCACATATTGAATAATGATAAGGAGAAAAATAAAAAATAAAATCACAATGTGATTCAACTTATAACATTCAAACTGTGAAGAAAATAGGTCTGGCCAGGTGAAGTGGCACAATGTATAATCCCAATGGCTTGTGAGGCTGAGGCCAGAGGATCACAAATTCAAAGCCAGCCTCAGCAACTTAGCAAGGCCTGAGCAACTCAGTGAGATCCTGTCTCAAAAAAATAAAAAGCTAGAATGTGACTTAGTGGTTAGGTTCCCCTAGTACCAAAATAAATAAATAAATAAATAAATAAATAAATAAATAAATAAATAAAATAGATTTATATATAAAATTCCTGGTCATATTAATTGGTGCAATTAATTAGAGTTTGGTAATATCCATTGTAAGTATATACATATCTACTCAAATAGAAAATTATTTTTCTAGTTCACACATAAGAAATTATGTCCATATGCATAAAAAGACATTTATAAGAATGATTATAGCAGCATTGTTTATAATGATAAGAGTCGCCTGAATTTTAACAAAAGGAGAGTTTATGAATAAATTCTGTATGTGTGTGTGTATATATATATATACACAGAATTTATAAGTATATGTATTTCATAGAGCATTATAAATGAACTAAATTACTTGAATTAGCATAGTATAATCTCACAAATATTTTGAATAAAATTTAAATTGTATATGGCAACTGAATGCAATTAACTATTTCAGTTGGATCTTGAATTTTTAAATAAAACTACTATAAAGGGCATCAGTAAGATAACTGAATGTATTTAAGTATTGATTCCATACTAGATCCTTGAGTCACATTGTGATTACATAGATGAATTCAATCATTGTTTGGCAATACAAGTAAAGAAGTGTAAAGTTGTAAAGTTCATATTTTTGACAACTGAGACTTCTCACAAATTAAGGTAGAATGTGTTAAAACCATGATCATAATAGAGAATTGTAGTAAAACAATATAAACAAGAGATTGCATTAGTCAGGATCATATATTTCTCTGGAGAACCCTTACTAATATGTATCCATATAGGAGGAGACATGTTCTAGAATTGGTTCACAGAAGTTCTGAGGCCAAGATATCCCACAACCTCCTATCTGCAGGCTGGGAACCAAGCAAGTCAGCAGTATGATTCAGTCTGAGTCCAGAAGCCCGAGATCAAAGTGAGTTTGTAGCTAATGTTGGTCTGAGTCAGAATGTCCAAGAACCAAGATCTCTTATTTTGACAGATGAGAGATATGTCCCACCTCAAACAGGTTCACCCTTTCTCTCTCTTTTGTTCTACTGAATGGATTTGTTCTTACAAGACTGGATGATACCTACCTGCATTAGGGATGATCTCTGTTCTGTCTACAGATTCACATGTGAATCTCTTCCATAATCAGTCTTGGAGTAATACCCAGAACTGATATTTTAGTTAGTTATCAGAGCATTCCTCAGCCCAGTAAAATTGACACATATAATTAACCTTCATAGAAATAATTAAATAAAGTGAACAGTATATTTTGTTTGGAGAATCTGTGTGCCTTACAAGCAGAGAATATTAATGTATCAATCTGTCCTTAAAATATTTATTAAAACTAATCATATAGCTGGCCCAAAATAAAACCACAATTTATTCCAAAAATAATATGTTACATAATATTCCCTAAATGCAAACCAATGAAGAGTCATAACAACAACAAAATAATTTTTAAAAACCCAACAACAAAGACAAAATTAAGAAAGAATTCTGCTAGAGCAAAATTCTAAGGAAAGGAATAAATGAGTATAATTATTTTTTCACAAAAGTACACATATTCCTATTGGAATATAAATGAAGCAGGAGATAGAAGAATGGGAATACGTATTTAGGTAATGATTTAAGAAGTGTGAAATACCTGAAGATATTTGAAATTATGTAAGACTACCTTATCATGTGGAGAAAAAGAATAAGGCTTTATGAATAAAAATGATACAGAAATTCAACATTTAATTTCTTTCTGCAAAGAAAAGAAAATAGAAATAGATATTCAGAAATATTTGGATACCCATAAATTTAAGGTAACTTTTAAGATAGAAGACCATGTAAAAACTAGAGAAGAAAGGTGGATATTGAAGGGCAAACCAAAGAGTAACAAAATTTTATATGGAAAAGTGAAAGGAAATTAGGTCCTAGAATAAGCAAACATCAGAGGGAGCAAAATGCCTAAGGGAACAGGCAGAAAACCTTGAGTTTCTCTGGTAGAAAACACAAAATCAAAAACAAAGAAAGGGAAAAAGTTATATTTTGAAGTAGACCAGCGTAGTGAGAAAACAGAGCTGTTCAACTCCTCTCCACTCTATCAAAGAAAATGATTTTAAAGTAGGAAAAAGTGAACAGAAATTGTTTGAGTGGACTCGAAAAACCTGAGATAACGACTCCTGCCCATAACCTATGCATTTTCAATGTGTCTGCTTCCTTTCTGTAAGTGATGAATTACCAGCAACCATCCATCTTCTTTCATTCACTTCCCATTTGGACCAATGACACTCATTTCTGAGATAGCCATCTAGGAAAGAATTTGGTTTATATATGTAACAAATGTATTGAAAGGTCTAAATTTGTTGAGAGAACAAGGAGAAAATTTCTACTTTTCTGCAATACCTGCCTTCAATTTGCTCTTGTCCCTGTCCTATAACAACATCTCAGAAAAAAGTGTCAGAACTTTCTAGTAAATTTCAAGAATTAAAACTACTGGCCATGTATATATCATCAGCTCACATAATATAATTTTAAGATTCCCATCCTTCTCCCACCACCTAGAGTCTGAATCATGGCTTAGGACTTCAATATAAGAACAAATGATTCATCTCAACTATTTCTGATTCTTTTAGGATAGGAACAAGAATCATAAGAAAAAAAAAGAAGGGGTAAAAGATATTGGTGATTAGTGTTTAAAGGGATAATTTTTCAGACTTTATCTCTTATGTAATATGGTTGTGGAACTCTTTCACACACCTGGGAAAATAATTTATCTGTGTCATGCCAAACAGGGCAATGTTTAGCTCTTCCGCCTTTCTCATAATCTCACCTGAGATTCACAACTTCTTGCCTGTAGTTGAGAGAGAGAGACTCCATGCTCTACTCACAGGCTTTCCAAACTTTAGAGACCACATGGCAGTATCCTCCAAGAATTCTCGCAAGGCTTCATTCAGCACCAAAAGCTAACTGGTTTATTTTTAATTTAAATTTATTTATGTATTATAATTTTGTTAAATATGATAGCAGAATGCATTTCAATTCAAAGAACACATACAGAATACTATTTTTCATTTCTCTGGTTGTACACAAAGCAGAGTCACATCCTTTGTGTCTTCATACATGTACTTAGAGTAATGATGTCCATCTCATTCCATCATCTTTACTATCCCCATGCCCCCTCCCTTCCCCTCCCTCTCCTTTGTCCTATCCAAAGTTCCTCCATTCCTCCATGCACCCCCACCCCATAATGGATCAGCAACCACATATCAGAGAAAACATTTGGCCTTTAGTTTTTTGGGATTGGCTTATTTCACTTAGCATGATAGTCTCTACTTGCATCCACTTACCAACCAAAATTGTGTTTATTGTTATAGCTAAGTAATATTCCATTGTATGTATGTATGTATATATATATATATATATATATATATATATATATATATATATATACATATATATATGCATGTGTGTGTATATATATATATATCACAGTTTCTTTATCCATTCATCTATTGAGAGGCATCAATGTTGGTTACACAATTTAGCTATTGTGAACTGTGCTGCTATAAACATTGATGTGGCTGCATCACTGTAATATGCTGTTTTAAAGTCCTTTACATATAAACTGAGAGGTCAGATAGCTGGGTCAATTGGTGGTTCCATTCCAAGTTTTCCAAGGAATCACCATACTGCTTTCCAGATTGGTTGCACCAATTTGCAGTCCCACCAGCAATGTATGAGTGTGCCTTTTTTCCCCTACATCCTCACCAAAAGTTATTGTTGCTTGTATTCTTAATAGCTACCATTCTGACTGGATTAAGATAAAATCTTAGAGTAGTTTTGATTTGCATTTCTCTAATTGCTAGAGATGTTGAACATTTTTTCATATATTTGTTGGTTGGTTGATTGTATATCATCTTCAGAGAAGTGTCTGTTCAGGTCCTTGGTTCATTTATTGATTGGGTTATTTTTTTTTATTTTTTATTTTTTTGGTGCTTAGCTTTCTGAGTTCTTTATATAACCTAAAGACTAGTGCTCTATCTTATGTGTGAGGGGTAAAGATTTACTCCCAAGATGTAGGCTCTCTATTCACCTCACAGATTGTTGGTTTTTTTTTTTTTTTTCTGAAAAGAAACTTTTTAGTTTGAATCCATCCCATTTATTGATTCTTGATTTTAATTCTTGCTCCAAAGGAGTCCTATTATGGAAGTTGGGGCCTACTCCCACATGATGGAGATTTGAGCCTACTTTTTCTTGTTTTAGACGCAGGGTCTCTGGTTGTATTTCTAAGCCCTTGATTCATTTTGAGTTGAATTTTATGCATGGTGAGAGATAGGGGTTAAATTTCATTTTGTTGCATATGGATTTCCAGTTTTCCCAGCACCATTTGTTAAAAATGCTCTTTTCTCCAATGCATGTTTTTGGCACCTTTGTATAATATAAGATAACAATAATTTGGGGGGTTAGTCTCTGTGTCCTCTATTCTGTACCATTGGTCTGCTAATCTGTTTTGGTGCCAATACCATGCTGTTTTTGTTACTATTGGTCTGTAGTATAGTTTAAGGTCTGGTATAGTGATGCCACCTGTTTAACTTTTTCTGCTAATGATTGCTTTAGTTATTCTGGGTCTCTTATTTTTCCAGATGAATTTCATGATTGCTTTTTCTATTTCTCTGAGGAATGTTATTGGAATTTTAACTGGAATTGCAATAAATCTGTAAAGTGCTTTTGGAAGTATGGTCATTTTGATAATATTAATTCTGCCTATCCAAGAGCAAGGTAGATCTTTCCATCTTCTAAGGTCTTCTTCAACTTTTCTCTTTAGGGTTCTATAAATTTTATTATATAGATATTTTACCTCTTTCTTTAAGTTGATTCCAAGTATTTTATTTTTTTGTTTGTTTTTTTTTTTTTGAGGCTATTATAAATGGAGAAGTTTTCCTAGTTTCTCTTTCTGAGGATTTGTCACTGATATACAGAAATACCTTTGATTTATGGATGTTGAATTTATATCCTGCTACTTTGCTGAATTCATTTATTAATTCTAGAAGTTTTCTGGTGGATTTTTTTTTGGATCCTCTAGGTATAGAATAATGTCATTGGAAAACAGTGAAAGCTTGAGTTCTTCTTTTCTATCTGTATCCCTTTAATTTCTTCCATCTGTCTAATTGGACTGGTTAGTTTCAAGGACTATGTTAAATAGCAGTGGTGAAAGAGGGCATACCTGTCTTGTTCCAGTTTTTAGAGGGAATGCTTTTAATTTTTCTCCATTTAGAATGATGTTGGCTGGGACTTAGCATAGATAGCTTTTACAATGTTGAGATATGTTTCTGTTATCCCTAGTTTTTCTAGTGTTTTGAACATGAAGGGTTGCTGTATTTTGTTGGATGCTTTTTCTACATCTATTGAGACGATCATATGGCTCTTATATTTTATGTTTATTGATGTGATGAATTACATTTATTGATTTCTATATGTTGAACCAACCTTGCATCCCTGTTATGAGCCCCAGTTGATTGTGGTGCACTATCTTTTTAATATGCTTTTGTATTCGATTTGCCAAAATTTTGTTGGGAGTTTTTACATCTATATTCATTAGAGATATTGGTCTGAAGTGTTCTTTCCTTGATGTGTTTTTGTCTGATTGTGGTATCTGGGTGATATTGGCCTCATAGAATGAGTTTGGAAATGTTCCATCTTATTTATTTTATGGAATAATTTGAGGAGTATTGGTATCAGTTCTTCTTTTTAGTTTGTGTAGAACTCAACCCTTTCTTGGTTGGTAGCCTTCTGATGACGTCTTTTATTTCATTACTTGAAATTAATCTGTTGCATAAAGATTCCTTGATTTCAGTGACTCATAATTTTTAGAAAAATTTATTTGTCTATTTTTAAGCCAGAAGAAGGGAATAAGTGCACTTTTCCAATTTTAAGTTCAACTTAAAGTTAGTATGCTTCAATAATTCTGAAACCAATGAACTTTATTTTATTTTTCTTTTTTCTTGCAATGCTAGGGATCAAACACAGACCAATGAACTTTAAAAACTGAAATTTTCCAAAGTCCAATCCTTTCCCAGCTAAGTTTTCAGAAATTTAGGCAAGAAGCTTTCAATTATTTAAAATCAATATGTTATGAAATTATTTCTTCTGGATTTGTTTAGTACAAATCTAGATAATTATATTTCACATATAGGACATAACATTGGAGAAAGTGCAGTCTTTGATGGTACTATATGAACAGAAATTATCAGATGTATATATTTAAGAAAGTAAAAAAGGGTAAGGTTATGTTCTTTGCTCATATTGCTCAAAACAAAATCTTCTAAAAATAAGATTAAGCAATAAGCATATGAGACCATGCAGATATATATTGACTTAGTATATTTTAAACTAATATTTATAGTGATATTATGTTATGAATAATATGTGCTTGGAGTTGCTAAAAGACTTTGCATTGCAATATCTTTCTCTAGTGTTGGAAATGCGGGATCTGTGCTGTCCTGTGTGGTACCCACTAGCCACAGGTGGAAGCAAGCAAGTAAATGTGACCAGTGCAACTAAAGGAATGATTATTTTTATTTTAAATTTTATTTAAGTAAAAAAGTATATAGCTACATGTGGCTAATGGCTATCAAATTTGGTGGTTTAGCTTTCAAATGTAAATGTTGTCTTTGTGTGTGCTTTTATGTAAATGCACTTTACATTTACACAATAATACTTTGTAATCTTCGGATACACAGGAGGTTAAAAGACTCTAAGACTATTATTTTATTATCTTGAAAATGAGATTATGTGAAAACAAATTATTGATATAAATGATATAGTAGCATATTTAAGTAATATCTCTAAAAATCTGAAATGCATACAGTTTATTTTATCAATGATCACTATGAAGAATCTAACACAATGTACAATGTCTTCAAACTCATGTAACTTTTAAATAGAATTTTCTAAGTCAGAAGATTATCATACAAATCTACTATTTTAAGTTGCAAAAGTGCAATGATGTTGAGATGTTTTCATTTCTCCACTTCTACCTCCCCACCTCTACATAAATTTATGTGATTTTATACATCTATGACTGATTAAATTGGAAACATAGTAAGGTAAAATAATCCTAATATTTAGAAAACGTAAGCAGCTTGTATCTCTCATGACACATGTGTTCTCTACAGGGGAACTTTGTAGTGCTGAGTTGCAAAAGATTCCATACTTAATCTGCCCTTGGGACTGTCTGTCCTGTTTCATTTCCAAAGATGAATGTGTTCTGTGCTCTGCCAAATACCAGGAAGACTGGATTCATTCAAAGCCAAATTATTTAAAAGAATCTTTTGCATACTTCTTTTTCAGGAATTAGATTTGTTTTGTTTCTTGTGGGTTGCATTATATTCTATAGTGATTTCCAGGATAAAAATTATAAAATCAAATACAAATAGCATCTGAAATATTTTATTGAACAATTGTATTAGCTAGGAAAGTGTAACCCAAATTTAATTCATTTTTATAGAGTCAATAATAGCAATGTCTTCTTTATAGGGTTGTTGCAAATATTAAATAAACTGATATAAATTGAGCATGGAAATAACATATGGCACAAAATTACTATGCAATAATCTTCATTTCAGGTAAAATTTTTACATAGTCTCTGTTAAAGTTTATTTCAAGAGAGATGATAAATATAAGTTAAGATATTCTCCATAATATTGAACACATTGTACTTCTAAGGAGGTGATGTTTTCCAGAAATGCAATCAAGTAAAAAAAAAATCTAAATAACAAAAATAAGTCTTTTGTCTGTCATATCAGCCAGCTCTCATCACTGAAGTCAGTGCCCTAAACTATTTCTCTAGCAATAAAAATGTATTTGCTTGATTCATACACATTCCCCTGCCCAGGCAATGTCATGTTTTTGCAAGAGCGCCTACTAGCCTTATGAACACACACCCTCCCCCAACAGTCATTAACTCAGGTATCATGGTCTGTTGACCAGGTGAATGGATGTAGGTCAATCAGGAAATCATGACAGTTTCTCAAAATTCTCAATATTTCTTTCAGTTTTTAACTCATGAATTATGTTATCTTCTATTTCATGAAAATTTTAATAAATAAATATGTGAGAAGAATAATATTTATACCATACAAACTAAAAAAATCTTTACTAATATTATACTATTTATTAATGGAACGAATTTAGACAATACTAATTGAAACCTCACTTTATATAGATTTTGATGGAATATAGAAATAGCATTAGAGCAATTTCTTCTAGTATTTTCAAAAGTAGAGGATTTATTTTTTTATAAAAATACATCAATTAATAGTGAAATATATATATTTTTCTTTTTTTTACTTGTAAAATTTCTTTTTTTTATTGGTTGTTCAAAACATTACAAAGCTCTTGACATATCATTTTTCATACATTAGATTCAAGTTGGTTATGAACTCCCAATTTTACCCCATATACAGATTGCAGAATCACATCAGTTACACATCCACATTTTTACATAATGCCCTATTAGTATCTGTTGTATTCTGCTACCTTTCCTATCCTCTACTATTCCCCCCTCCCCTCCCCTCCCATCTTCTCTCTCTACCCCATCTACTGTAATTCATTTCTCTCCTTGTTTATTTTCCCGTTCCCCTCACAACCTCTTACATGAAATTTTGTATAGCAATGAGGGTCTCCCTCCATTACCATGCAATTTCGCTTTTCTCTCCCATTCCCTCCCACCTAATGTATCTGTTTAATGTTGATCTTTTCTTCCTGCTCTTCCTCCCTGCTCTGTTCTTAGTTGTTCTCATCATATCAAAGAAGACATTTGGTATTTGTTTTTTAGGGCTTGGCTAGCTTCACTAAGCATAATCTGCTCTAGTGCCATCCATTTCCCTGCAAATTCCATGATTTTGTCATTTTATAGTGCTGCGTAATATTCCATGGTGTATAAATTCCACATTTTTTTATCCATTCATCTATTGAAGGGCATCTGGGTTGGTTCCACAGTCTAGCAATTGTGAATTGTGCTGCTATGAACATCAATGTGGCAGTATCCCTGTAGTACGCTCTTTTAAGGTCTTCAGGGAATAGTCCGAGAAGGGCAATAGCTGGGTGGAATGGTGGTTCCATTCCCAGCTTTCCCAGGAATCTCCATACTGCTTTCCAAATTGGCCGCACCAGTTTGCAGCCCCACCAGCAATGTGCAAGAGTACCCTTTTCCCCACATCCTCGCCAGCACTTGTTGTTGTTTGACTTCATAATGGCTGCCAATCTTACTGGAGTGAGATGGTATCTTAGGGTGGTTTTGATTTGCATTTCTCTGACTGCTAGAGATGGTGAGCATTTTTTCATGTACTTGTTGATTGATTGTATGTCCTCCTCTGAGAAGTGTCTGTTCAGGTCTTTGGCCCATTTGTTGATTGGGTTATTTGTTATCTTATTGTTTAATTTTTTGAGTTCTTTGTATACTCTGGATATTAGGGCTCTATCTGAAGTGTGAGGAGTAAAAATTTGTTCCCATGATGTAGGCTCCCTATTTACCTCTCTTATTGTTTCTCTTGCTGAGAAAAAACTTTTCAGTTTATGTAAGTCCCATTTGTTTATTCTTGTTATTAACTCTTGTGCAATGGGTGTCCTATTAAGGAATTTGGAGCCCAACCCCACAATATGTAGATCTGAGCCAACTTTTTCTTCTATCAGACGCAGAGTCTCTAGCTCCTTGATCCACTTTGAGTTAACTTTTGTGCAGGGTGAGAGGAGGGGATTCAGTTTCATTTTGTTGCATATGGATTTCCAGTTTTCCCAGCACCATTTGTTGAAGATGCTATCCTTCCTCCATTCCATGCTTTTAGCTCCTTTATCAAATATAAGATAGTTGTAGCTTTGTGGATTAGTCTCTGTGTCCTCTATTCTGTACCATTGGTCCACCCGCCTGTTTTGGTACCAGTACCATGCTGTCTTTGTCACTATTGCTCTGTAATATAGTTTGAAATCTGGTATCGCTATACCGCCTGATTCACACTTCCTGTTTAGAATTGCTTTTGCTATTCTGGGTCTTTTATTTTTCCATATGAATTTCATGATTGCTTTATCTATTTCTACAAGAAATGCCATTGGGATTTTGATTGGCATTGCATTAAACCTATGGAGAACTTTTGGTAATATCGCCATTTTGATGATGTTAGTTCTGCTTATCCATGAACAGGGTACATTTTTCCATCTTCTAAGATCTTCTTCTACTTCTCTCTTTAGGGTTCTGTAGTTTTCATTGTATAAATCTTTCACCTCTTTTGTTAGGTTGATTCCCAAGTATTTTATTTTTTTTTTTGAGGATATTGTGAATGGAGTGTTTTTCCTCATTTCCGTTTCAGAAGTTTTGTCGCTGATAATACAGAAATGCCTTTGATTTATGCATGTTGATTTTATATCCTGCCACTTTGCTGAATTCATTTATTAGTTCTAGTAGTTTCTTTGCAGACCCTTTTGGGTCTTCTAGGTATAGAATCATGTCATCTGCAAATAGTGATAATTTAAGTTCTTCTTTTCCTATTTTTATACCTTTAATTTCTTCCGTCTGTCTAATTGCTCTGGCCAGTGTTTCGAGAACTATATTGAATAGAAGTGGTGATAGAGGGCATCCCTGTCTTGCTCCAGATTTTAGAGGGAATGCCTTTAACTTTTGTCCATTCAGAATGATGCTAGCCTGAGGCTTAGCATAGATAGCTTTTACAATGTCAAGGTAAGTTCCTGTTATCCCTAGTTTTTCTAATGTTTTGAACATAAAGGGATGCTGTACTTTGTCCAATGCTTTCTCTGTGTCTATCGAGATGATCATATGGTTCTTCTCTTTAAGCCTATTGATGTGGTGAATAACATTTATTGATTTCCGTATATTGAACCATCCTTGCATCCCAGGGATGAATCCTACTTGATCATGGTGTACAATTTTTTTGATGTGTTTTTGTATTCGATTTGCCAGAATTTTATTGAGGATTTTTGCATCTAGGTTCATCAGAGATATTGGTCTGTAGTTTTCTTTCTTTGAGGTGCCTTTGTCTGGTTTCAGAATCAGGGTGATGTTGGCCTCATAGAAGGAATTTGGAAGAGCTCCCTCTTTTTCTATTTCCTGAAATAACTTGAAAAGTATTGGTATTAATTCTTCTTTAAAGGTTTTGTAAGACTCCGCTGTATACCCATCCGGTCCTGGGCTTTTCTTGGTTGGAAGTCTTTTGATTGCTTCTTCTATTTCATCTATTGATATTGGTCTGTTTAAGTTGTGAGTATCCTCCTGACTCAGCCTGGGCAAATCATATGACTTAAGGAATTTATCAATGTCTTCACTATCTTCTATTTTATTGGAATATAGGTTTTCAAAATAATTTCTAATTGTCTTCGGTATTTCTGTAGCGTCTGTTGTGATATTGCCTTTTTCATCCTGTATATTAGTAATTTGAGTTCTCTCTCTTCTTCTCTTCGTTAGCATGGCTAGGGGGTGAAATATATTTTTTAAAAGTCAATTTTTCAAGGACATTATGGGAAAGTAAAATCATTGTTTTATCTGCTTCAAGGACCTTATAAACAAGTTGATATACAAAATATGCTCATGGAAAGTAACAATAATATAATTGTATGTATTGAGAAAAACGGCTTAATTTGGATATTCACGACAAGAGAAGTGGGACTTATCTGGACGATAAGAGAATTTGGAAACCTTTTAAGAGGGAAATCATGGAAAATGGTGTAAACAGAATTCTCTAAAGGGGATTGGAACCAGGATGATGATTTACTATGAGAGGCGTAGACAGATTTCATTTATTTTAAGAAGAAGCATACACAGGGGAAATAGATTGGTCTTTCATGGAGTTTTAAATACCAGCACTCGAAATTGAAACTAGCAAGAAAGGGAAAGACAAATATTATATTGGGATTAGTCTGTACTCTGAATATCTTCAGGTAATGCAAGAACGTATTTGAGTAGAAACACATACAGGAAGGAGATAAGTTAGGATTTCATGGTGATGAGAGCAGTACTATAATAGTAGCAATAATAAGAGCAAGATTTGTATTTCACTTTAAATTTGTTACTTGACAAAGTTCTTTTACATACTTTATCTCATGTGATTGAGTAGAACTGATAAGTGACTGATTTAGGGCTGAGGTAATAGGGACATGAAAGAGGAGATAAATGGAAATTTAAACAAAAATAGCATAGACAAAACACTGGTGTGTGGGAATAAGCAAGATACCATAGATAACTCCAAGATGATAAGAGAAACAGCACAAAGGAAACAGGAACTAGTTTGACACGAATTCTGTCAGTTCTTTTCTAGAGTGTTGAGTTAGAAATGACAGCAAAACATTAAGGTCCAAATGCCCAGTAAGCAACTAAAACCTTGCAACTCATTTTGTAGGAGAAAAGGTCATGGCTAGGGATGAAAGCAAACAATTTTCATGATTATTTTAAGAAGAAAAGTGTATATAGAATCACTTGCAGAAAAGAATGAGATAATTTGGAAAACAAAGAAAATTTGTTCACAGATAAAATGAAACTGAAGACTTTGAAACAAAGAAAGCATGGCTAATATTTTGGTCAACGTTTCAGATTCAAAATTTCAAAGGCTGAAAAAGCCTTTGGACTGGAGAAGAATATCACTAAGGATCTTCTTGTGTGTACTTGCAGATGCCAGACTGCAGAAGACATTAATGATAAGAATATTGTGTCGGACAGTATCAGAAGAAAGGCCAGAAATAAGAACAAAATAACATAATAGCTCCACAGAAGTGAGAATGGGTAAAGGCAAAAGGATAAGAAATGAGCATGATTCCATGTGCCAGAAACAGGAACAAACAGATAAGCACAATGTCCCCCAGGAAGCAGAGAACCACAAGTTCAAAACCAGAGGGAGGAAATACCTTTTCTCTTCTCTTACATTCCTGATATAATATCCTAATTAAAGATCATGGAAAGTATAAAGCTGAGCACATTTTTTTTAGGTTATCACTTCATACAATAATCATTAAGTAATTTTGTTGATAACATTAGAACATTATAGAAAAGAAAAGATTAACCTTCAGTCTTTATATAGAAGGTACACTTTGATCACAGAGTGGGATGGTCATTCACATTTCCAGAGTTTCGGAAAGTAGGCTCAAAGGACAAGTGTTTAAACCAATGATAAGATACAAATGATAAAGATATCCAGTTCAAAGGATCCCTATATTACCAAGTCATATTTTTATTCTCAGATCCTGATTTTTGCAGCTTATTAAAATGTCTTTTTCAGATACCATACGCAAATGGAATTTATAGTGTTTCGTTCTTAATACAAACCATGCTTTCTGCTTTTATTAGTTCTATCCCACATATATTGCCATGAGGTCAGATCATTTCCTTTTTACCACATAAAATGAAAAAGTTTTCTTATGGAAAATGGTGAAAAGAAATATTTAACACTAACAGAACAATCAAGTTCTGAAGAGCTCAAAAAAATAGAAGAATGATATCCCAGATACCTTTTTTTTTCACCTTGGTAGCTTTCCATGACAGTTAATTACTACACAGTGTTTGTTAGATGATGCATGCTGCCATTTTTGTTTCTGAATGAAGCAACACTGGCTACAGTGATAATCTGTTAAGTTGAAAACTCTACTAAGAGACAATGAAGTGAGCTTGTATTCCAAAAGAAACCTTAAATTATAGTCAAGGCTATGTTTATTTTCTAGACTTCTCTAGTGTCAAGGTCCTTGGAAGATCAGTATTAGTCTCTGAGACTAAATTTTCTGAAAATCACTCTTTAATCTTCTTCGGAGATGGTTCAGATAGAGTCAATTGTGAAAATACAGTTTTCATCTATCCTTAATTCTTGAAAATAATTTTTGTTTGCTGTTCTATATTGTCTATGCACAAGCTGAAACGTTGTATGATCCAGATATAGTCAGTCAACTTCTTGAAATTCAAGTCTTCAGTACATTTCATATTTACCCTGAAAGAATATTCACTTTTGCCAACAAAAGGTAAAGTATATGATATTGACCAAAAATGCTATTCATCTCTTCTTTGCTTACCTGTGATTCATCCACTTTGTCTCCCAAGAAACACAAAAGTCATGATGACAATTTATCATTGTCAAAACCATTCTATTCTAAAAGTTTGCTATTCCTGCTCATTTTTTCCTCTGGTCCCCAGGACTAAATAAACAAAATATTTTGTCCTAGATTTAATTAAGTTTAAATACTGTGCTTCAGATTAGTGGCAGCATCAATGAAATATTGGCACTATAGACCAATCTGTCTTTAAGAACTAAAAAATAACTCTTCTTTATAAATTAACAATATGACTGCTGCAATATCTGTCAGAGTTCTTGGAAAATAAAGAAAAGCAAATATATTTAAAGACTATCCATAGTGACACTTACTTTACTTTTTAGTTTGAAAGTATTTTATTTATGCCTACGTCCTATGGCTAAATCCAAGTTTCAATTCAATTAAAGTCCATTAGTGGTCAACACAATGATTTCAAAGTATTGGATGGACAGCATTTGATATGTAGTGGAAGGGAAAAAAAGAAAAAAGAAACCTCAAAGTACCAGTATTGTCACTTTTCTACCCTAATAAGGTCAATTTTTATGCATTTTTTATATAACAAGATACTGATCTCTACAGAAAGAGAATAATTAATAGTATCTAATAAGCTTCTACAAAACAGACATTTTACACACAATTTTAGATAAACTGGGTAATTTTGGGTGAAATAGAGTACAATTTTATTCACTGTTAATTTTAATGATGTCTTTTGTTGGTTGGCTTGTTAACTTGAGATCACTATAGTAGGAAGCAAAGAATATAAGAATGCAATCTCCTATGGATCAAGTCTATCTGAGATAGGCTTGCTTTCTCTTATAAATCTTATGACTTATAACTAACCTTAATAATTAGAAACACCCTCTAATCTATGGATTTCCTGTTGGTAAAGTCAAAATGGAATTCACTGAAACTAAGAACATGTTGACTGACTATATCTGGATCATACAACACTCCATCTTTGTGTGTAGACAATATAAAAAATTAATAAATGCAATTAAAGTCGAAACACTGCTCAAAGGGCATAGTGTGTAAAATGTCTGTTTTGTAGAAGCTTATTAGATACTATTGGAAGAATTTCTTATTCTTCCAATTATTCCAACATCGGTGACTGGTGCTTATTCCCACCCCTAGTTTGTACTCTTTTTTAGCAACCGTTTCCTTTTTTTTTGCCTATTGTTTTCAATTTCCAAAGAGAATATTAGTCTTGAGGCACCAACACATGTTCCTTCCTCTCTTTCCTTCTCTTTCCCATTCCTTCCCTCTCCTGTCCTTTTCTCTTCTCTTTCTCTCACTTTTTCTTTCCCCTCTTTTCTCTTTCTCATTTCCTCTGCTCATGAACCAATTTTGACAAAGAGCTGGCAATGGCAGAATTCTTCACTGAGAGTGAGAAAGATAACTCTTCAGGGAAAGACTAATTTCCTTTAAAGGGTGAATAATGTTGGTAGTGGGAGGGAGGGAAATGTCTATGAATACTCCTTTGTTGAATGTTTTTGTCCTCGTTGGGGGAAAAAAAAATATATATATATATATATATATGTGTGTGTGTGTGTGTGTGTGTGTGTGTGTGTGTGTAATGTCAAAGGATTCATATGACTAACTTTGACCTCAAGAGACAGTCCTAAATGTAGGTTAGACAAAATGTAATCTTAAATTTAACATGTGTTTTGTAGCTAACAAGATTCCCCAGTTTGAAATAAATAAACTTTATTAGATATAAAAAAGTCAATAATATCTTTTTCCTTGGAATTTTATTCAAAGATTGAAATGGAACCATTTAAGTCATCAAGAGAATTGTCATTCTATTGTTCTGGGCATCCAAAGAAAATATATTCCACACATAAACTTTTATTTGACTTATTAAAAAGAGGAAAATGGAAATAATTCCAATTTTACTTACCTGGTATGCTAGGCGAGAGAAACTATGGTCAGTAATGCTTTATTCTGCACAATTTCCTAGATCTGCTCACTTACAGTATTGCATTTGACCCATAGAACCCCGTGAGTTAGCTATTATTATTTCAATTTCATAGATGTGGTAACTGGAGCTCAGAGAGGTTAAATGACTTGCCCAAGTTCAGATAGTAAGTGACAACAGGGCCTGGAACCTATGACTTCTAAAATTGGCTCCAAAGATAGCTATTCATTTTCGCAGACAAAAAAAAACGAGACTAAAATTTATTATGTTGAATAATGGGTTATTCATTGCCTTTGTGTTTTCTCACGAGGAAGAGACACCAGGACTGAGACACTTGACATACCGAAAGTGATGTGAATTAGAGAGATCAAGGAGGCTGGTTGGACTTTTGGGTCTCTGTATTTCCCAATATGGTGCCTTATGAATACTGTATGACACCTGCTACAATAGCCCTTGTACCTTGACTCTTTTAACAAATCATGAAAGATATAATGATTGGGTCTCTATAACCATAGCAAATTGAATGTCAAAGAAAAACCTTTTTTTCTTCTTCTTCTTCTTTCTTTCCATCCAATTTGCCTGGAGTCATCCTATGATCACACAAGCAATGGGAATTGCAGCTGTAACTCTGACTGAGAATATGGTCACATGAATGAATGGCAGCAGGGCCAGAACCCACATGGTCACTTTAACAGCCTTAACTATGGCTGTGCTCTATCTAAATACAGTGGCTGCCTAATAAGTGGCCTATGACTGAAGTGTGAAATGAACACAAGAAAGTAGCACTGTGGTCTATTGAAGTGGATTCCTGGAGATACAGTACTTATTTCCTCTCTCACACATGATTGCTTGTACCAGCCTAAGGCTCATTCTTAGTCACAACTCTGCATGACAAAGCTTTTTCAGAATTCTTTTAAAGACCACACTAGGACAGTCATTAGTTAACCCATTATGTCCTATTGTCCTATATTTAGGACAGTGATAATAACTTATGTTGAGTGACAATACAGCTATCCTATAAAGTTTTATAGGTTTTTTTATAGACGTCGTATAGAGGAGGATGGGATGTAATAGGTTGAGTTCATGTATCTTCCAGTCCCAACTAAAGCTTAGGTTTCCACCCAGTCCCACTCAGTTCTCCTGTTCTTTCCTTTGTAATTATAACTTTGAAAAACATAATTTTCTCTTTTTTTCCCCAAATATTTTTTTTCTTCTTTAAAGCGCAGTAATTACTATTTTATGAATACCAACACAAATGAAGGAAAGGTAATGACAGGGAAGCAATTTCTCTCTGGAACAAAAATATATTTCCTTCTATTATTTGTAAGTAAGGTACCTGATGAAATAAGCAACTTTAAGGCTTGGACTTATCTTGTTCATCAGTTTCTACTCCAGTCCATGAACCTTTAGAGAAAGACTTTGCTTTGAGACCTATTGAGCCAGGTTAATAGGATGCCATAAATTAATAAAAGAAGAACTCTGCCAGTTACAAAGCCATGTGACTGGCCAATGTACCACCCAGAAACTCAGTATGTAAACAAAAATAATTATAAAATCATTTACATAAATGTTTGTTTCTTTCTGATTAGTTTTCCAATTCCAGATAAAAGTTTGAAATCAAAGTAAATGATCATATTATATGAGAAACAAACCTATGTAGAGTCACTTATTCAGTAAGTTCAAAAACACATAATTTTGTAAGCATAACAATTCAGAATGCTTTAATTATTGTTAGTATGAGGCAAAATGAAAACATTTTGTGCTATGATTAGGGTAGTTTTTGTTGCCAAATATAAAGATGTTTGCTATTTTGCTTAAACAGATGTTTTTATATTCTGGGATGGTCCCTCATTAGTTGAAGGAAAGTAATATATCTTTGATTCTTAACAACACTTCTACAAGACTTTATTATTCCCTAAATAAGCTGTATATTTAGACTTCATGCTATTTGGAAGAAAATCTTGGCCTTTTAAAATATACCTTGATCATAATTTTTGTTTAATTTAAATTCCTTAATTTATAATGCATAATAAATTATATGCCATCATAAGTATCATTTTGTCACTTATAGTTGGGAAAATGTATATTCATAGATTAAGATGGTTTCATAAAGTACAAGTACATATATACTTATACATACATATGTTATATATGTATATATGCTACATATATGTGTATATAACTCACATGTCAAAAATCTATCCAGAAGTGTCTTTCTTATGGGATAAATATGTTCCTTAATGATACTCAGGTAGTAGCTGATTATTTGCTATTTATCTGGTTATGTTTTGTACTTATTCATTTTTTTAAATTTACATTATCTTATAAAATACATTATTTTCATCATTTTATAATAAAATATATATAAAACAAATGAAAACTTCCAAATCCTCATCTCTGTGGTTGAAAGAATATTAGTATTTTTAAATTAAATAATAGTTATTTAATTAAAGAAAATAATATGCCTATATGACTTTGTGAACTATGGCGCTAAATATTTATGCTTCAAACTTTAAATGAGATCTCAGCAGTATTCTACAATGCTTTTACTGACTTCTCCTAAGACCCATTCCCAAACCACGACTTTTCTCTACATTCTTTTTCCAGCTTTACTTCCTATCCTTCCGAACTCTCTTCTTTCTACCTCTTTGTGGTTTTCCTTTTCCCTCCTTCGTTAACCTCTTTCTCTTCCCCTTTCTGTTTATTTCTACTTTCTATTTATTTCTGCTTCTTGAGAATGAAATTATACTTGGAAATGCACAGATTATTGTAACATATGTATATGATTTCATGTGCATTTAAATACTGATTAGATTACTAACTCTGAAAATACGGGTTAGGGAGTTTATCATGCCCATTCACTATTTAAGTTTGCATTGGGTTACACTGAAGACGCACGTGAAGCCAATCTAAGCAACAAACCTCAGAATATTATTGTCCTAGCTAAAAGTTGATCCTTTCCTTGTGATGTTTAGGTTAGATCTTATCATAATAACGAACATTGTACACTTGTATCCCAGAAGTGGAAATAAACAACAACCAAACAAATAAAATAATATCAAAACCCCAAACCTCCAAACCATAACTGCAAAACCCTCAACAGCATAATATAAAAAAGAGTCACTGTTTATGTATGCGAAGTTAGCTTGAGTACCACTGCAGGTAGCTCTACTGATCCTGGTTCACTTTACTCATGTGTTATGAAGTTATATGAAAAAGGCATGGTTTAGGAAAGAAAGAGTATTCAGAACTATTTTTGCACCTCACCATATGACTGTTTAATTTTATCTGTAGAGTTCTCAAGATCTTTTTTTCTTACTAAAATTGAGTGCTGGTCATTTGGAAAATTATGTTATATCTCTAAATTAATTATTTGTAAAATAATTATAAACATTTTTTTCATTGGCATGAGCAATATACAGTTAGGGGGTTTTGTTTTTTATTTTGTTTTGTCTTGTGTTTAGTTTACTTCTGCTTTTAAATTCCACTTTTGACAATAAGTTCCATAGCAATTTTTGGGCTTCATACTTGAATCTCAGAAACCATATGACATAATCTCAAGTCTGGTATTAAATTTACCTGACAAACAGGAATACCATAGGCTTTAACTTTGAGAACAGAATATAAAAGAAAAGGAAATTCATAAGTCCTTTCTGCAAGTTTTTCATGCTTTAAAGTTAAAAGCTAGTTTTAGGTTGAATGCTTCCAGCATTTTATAATTTGGCTTGTAATCAGCTAGGAGAAAGGAAAGTAATCACTAAAATGGAATTGTTTACCAACTTGCAATTGAGACACCAGAAAGAGAGGATTTAGTATTTCTTAACAACATCCAAAGAATACCAAAAAATAACGTTTTTTTATTTTTTATAACTGAAGGCTTGTGCTGTACAAAATTGTAATTTTAAAAGTTAAAGTCAGGAACTCCACACATTATAAAATCATTTTTACAAACCAAGCTTTGTTTCTCAAAACCAAAACCAAAAAACAAAGAAAAATAACCCCTCAATAAATTCCAATCCATTACATCTTCTTTTCCCCTAAAGAAAAAAAAAAGGTAATAAACATTAATCTACCAAACCAAGAATTTCCTGGAAAATAAAGAATGACAGATACAATTAACTAAGCTATGTGAACAGGGCTAGAATATCCACAGAGCTATGTGTTCATTGTATTAGTTGGGCCATAGATCGGCTGATGGGAAGTTGGAAATGTATTTCTCTTTTATAGCATTTACAATGTTTAACAACTCCTTTTGAAGTTATCTGCTGTGTGGAAGCGTTTTATAAATAAACTCAGACAATAATGACCTTTTCCCTCAGAGCAACTGGTCTCTTTTGAATGGAGGAGCACACTCCAAGTTGGTTAACTTTTTTAAGATATTTAATTGACTCTTCAAAGATCAAAAGCCAATAGATTGACTACTATTAAGTCCTGCACAATATAATTGTTTCTATACCTTGAGTTCATGGGGTTTAGCAATATAACCTCCTAGATGTAATTTTTTTAAAAATCCCTAATCTGTTTTCCCAATTCTGTTTCTAAGAGTTGATGCTTAGTATAAAGAATAAAACTTAGCAGTTCATTGCCATTTCTTCAAAATGAGTAGCAAAGGATAACAGCAGTTTCCTAATCATACAAAGTTCTCCTGAAGTATTTTCCACTTATATAGTACCTTTCCAATTTTTTCAAACCTATTTTACCTTAAATATGAAAGCACAATTCACTAATACTCTTAAATTTCCACTTCCAATCTATTCTAATATTATTCTTAAAACTGACTCCTTTTTTAGAAGTCAGATCTTGTAGATTTTCACTTAGAAAACCATTTTCTCCAAACCATACTTTTCCCAAACTTTAGCTTTCAATAAAAATCATGCCTATATTCTCTGGTAAGTTTAAATGCTGAATTGATTATCTTCTTGACTTACAATTGCTTATATATTAACCTTTTAACTTAGAAGCAATTTTAGGACAGAAGTTGTGTTTTCCCATATTCGTATACCCAGAGCTAATCCTAATACTAAAAAAATTGTTATGTTAGTGATACCAATTATTGGGATTTGCTGTGAATAAGCCAATAGTGGTCATAAGGAATAAAAATGAGATTTGAAATCTGAATAACTTCTTATTACTTTCCCATCGATGATGACCTCATAGTTCGTAGTATGAGGAAGGAAGATCAAGTACTTGGCACATGTCATGTCATAGTAAAGCAGTTGTTAAAACTTTCGCTGAATATAAACTAGAACAGAATACTCGTGTAAGAGAACACTGGTGGATTGACTTAGGTATTTAAGAAGTGGAAAGGAGGGACTGGGTCTATAGCTCAGCGGTAGAGCACTTATCACACATGCAAGGCACTGAGTTCAATCCTCAGCACCACATAAAGATAAATAAAGATATTGTGTCCATCTACACTAAAAAATAAATTTTAAAAAAGTGGAGAGGAAGTTGTAATAATAAAGACTATGAAATTGGATGGTTGTTGATGGATGTTTCTGTGTTAGAAAAAGCAGAGCAAGCCTGTGAGTTATCGATAATCTACTTAAGAAATGTGTGAAAGCCAGAAGCCTTCCTGAGCAGCATACAGAGAGACACTCTCATATCCAAAAAGTGGCTTTCCCAGCACTAACAAACATGGAGGGAAATGAATTACAGTAGATGGGGTAGAGAGAAGATGGGAGGGGAGGGGAGGGGGGATAGTAGAGGATAGGAAAGGTAGCAGAATACAACAGTCACTAATATGGCAGTATGTAAAAATGTGATGTGTAACCGATGTGATTCTGCAATCTGTATTTGGGGTAAAAATGGGAGTTCATAACCCAATTGATTCTAATCTATGAAATATGATTTGTCATGAGCTTTGTAATGTTGTGAACATCCAATAAAAAAAAAAGAACCATAGGCAAAAAAAAAAAAAAAAAAAAAAAAGTGGCTTTCCCAAGGTGACAGACAGCCCCATGCTCATGACCTTCCCCTCGCCTCTGCTAGAAAGGTTTCTCATAGTAGCACCTGGAGATGGGCATAATCTATTAGGAACTGAACAGCCCACCTTTAACCTTTTTTGGAAAAGAACATCCTATAGAATTTTTTTGATGTCTCCTGATATAAATAAAGACAGCATGGGCTCCATTTTTCAGAAGCTCAATCTTTCTGGTCAGCTTGCCCGTCCTGCCCCCACTTTTAAAACTGCTTTCTGTGTTTTGTGCGTTTTCACCATTCTATTTTTCCTAGCTTGTATTTCTCAGCCAGCCCATTCCACCCAGGAGAACCCCATTCCCATTGCCTGTGAGGACAGGGGTGGGAAGTAACGATTACATTAGAATGCCAATACATTGAATTCCCAAACTTGTAAGTTTTTTTTTTTTTTTTTTTTTTTTTAAGCTGAGAATAGATTCTGATGGGGAAGGTGTACTTGAGACTGGCAAAGGAGACCACTAAGTTGATGTGAGGATTTACTGACCTTACAGAAGAGCTTGTGAAAAGTGTTCACCCCTTTTTGCCCACCCATCCATTTTACCATGTGAGGCTATGGAGTTCATTTTCTCTAAAGGATGGATACTGATGTCTTGAACTTAAACTTCTCAGTCTCCAAAACTGTGAAAAGTCAAATTCCATTATTTGCAAACAACCCAATTTTAGGTATTTTGTGATAACAGCATAAAAAGACTAAAATTAGCCCTCTTACTGATTTTGATGGTAAATCAACAGAGGTAGCACAGTCTGAGAAGGAAAGGGTAAGCAGGGAACTTAATCTGAAGAGTCATCTTTAGAGATGAGGGTCTGAGTAACTCCCTGAGGTAAACCATGTAGACGAGCAAGGGTGCTAGGCGAGGCTGAGTTGAGCAAAACCCAGTATGGACAGCACAGGAAGAAGCAGGACTTCAGTTTTGGTTTCAAGGTCAGCCAGAGCAGCAACATTCTTTGTTGCCCAACTAACTTTCCTTTTGTATCTTTGTCTAACAAAGGGGACAAGTTAGAATTTAGGAGAATTTCTATCTACATGACTAAAAGTAGATAGACCCACATGGCATCTATTATGGATACAGTGGCTTCTTATGCAGATTTTCCATCTTCAACATCAAAACATTCATTCAGCTACTCTGAATGGATGCCCCAGCGAATCATTATTCATCATCTTACACCATCCTGGAAGGTATTGCTTTAGCCAAGTTTCAACTCTTTCACTGGGTCAAAGACTTGTCTACAGATGTGAAATACTGAGATGTCTGACTCAATTTGGAAAACCCAAGAACCCCTTTTGGTATAAACTAAATCTCCCTTTGCTTGATTCTATATCTCCAGTTGATTAAAAATGTCATTTTTTAGTACAATCCCTAAAGGTTTTTAAATACAAATCTCCTTCTCAGAGTTTGTTTTTAGGAAAACCAATCTAAGAAACTGCAAATAATTTTTATACTTACCAGTTGGTGAAAATATTTCTAATTTCCTTTATTTTTAATCTACTAATAATTTATATTATATGTTTTTCAGCATTCATTTAACTTGTTTTAAATTTTTTTTGTCTTATATAGATTGGTGCTATAAGTTTTAGGCAAGGGCATGAGTATAGTAACTTAGTCTAAATCCTAGCTTTCTACCCACTAATAAGTAATCAATATTTAAGTCTTGTTAGTTTCATTTTTAGAAATACAAAGAGCTGCCTATGTCACAGTTTCTATGAAGACTGAGATGATTTGAAAATAAGCTATTTTCAAATCATCTGAGGTTCTGTTATGTAGCCCTCTTCAATCTTCCATTTTGGTTCAATGCATCTTTCCAGAGTCATATGATTAAACTTAACCAAAAGTCATCATTGTCACAAAGAACTCCATACCACATATTTCATAGCACCATCATCTGGGCACCAACTCATTATTTTTTAATTTTAAACTAAGGCTGGCAAACGTTGTTGGAGAAAAATGAGGACCATCTTGTATCTACAAGAAATAGGGCCTTTTATTTAACTGAAAGTTTGATCAATTTAGAACTGTTCTTATTGAAATATAACACAGAGTAATATGCAAAAATATACAAATTTTAAATGTGAAATTCGTTGAATTTTAAATATAAACACATCTGAGCAACCATCACATGTTATCAATATAAAAATTTTTCAACACCAGAACTCTTTTTATGTGCTCTCTCCATTCATCTCCCACTTCAGAGGAGACCATTATCCTTATTTCTGTCACCATAGATTAGTTTTGTTCATCTTTGAATTTCATATAAGTAGAATTATAAAATACATATTCTCTTTTCTTTTTTTTTTTCTCATTATATATTTGTGAGACTCATTCATTTTACTGAGTTTAGAAGTAGTTTATTCTGTCATATTGCTGTGAAGTTGTGGAGTGTGGAGAAAATATGTTTGTGATTTGCAGAGTGGGAGATTTTTCAATACATTTCACTGGAAACTTGGAAACCTGGACTGAGAAAAAACATTGGGTAGTTAATTTGCAGTTGTATAGATAGAGAACTCCAGAGAGATTTATCTAACGCCAGAGGAATGTATTTGTGTTTAGAAAGAAAAGGGAAGCCCAAGATTTTGGCCTTGTTTCTAGGCTGTAAAATCTGAAGGCACTTGGGACTATCCAACCTTAAGGAGATATTAATTATATTCCAAAAAGTTAGAGTAAAAATCCAGGATCCTTTCTAACTCTTCACTAAGAAGCAACGTTTTTCTCCCTCCTTTTGAGAGATAAGAGCCCTTTTCCTCCCATACATAAGCATACAATATCTACTTTCTTCATTGGTTGCCTAGAAAATGGACTTCTAAGTTTTTATATGTTAGGATATTTGGTCTGGCTCCCATCACACTACCCTAGGAGTAAAAATTGAGTTAGGGAGGACAACAGAGTCATTATTTGAGCTGCTATGAACATTTTTAACCTTTTATTTTAGTGGTCATGTTCTCATTTTTGGAGAGAAAATTAGGATTTAAATGGTGATCACAGTTTTTATATGTGTTGATAAATTTGCTTCACATTTTTAGTAACATTGTTCTTTTTACTTCTGGTAAATACTTTTCAGTGCTATGAAAATGCTGTATCTTCTGTTTTGACAATATTGGTTCAGAAGTTAATGCTCACATTGATATTGTATCTTTCCAGGTGATATTTCTGCTTCTTTAGCTACTTTTAAGATTCTCTCTTTCTGTACTCCAGGAGTTTACTGAGTATTTAGGTCTTTGATCTGATTTAATCAATTTTTTTCTTAAAAAAGTGTTCTGTTTGTGATTTTGTGTTTTTTTCAGATATGGGATTTGATGTCTTCAAATTGTTCTGGAAAATTCGTAGCATTTAACTCTTTAAATATTGTACTGGATCTAAACACTCTTTTTCCCTTTCAGATTTCAAATCATGGCAGATTGCAAAAACGTTCACAGTTCTTTTGGTTTAAAATTTCATCATTCATGTATGCATTCTTTTTTGCAATGAAAATTTGTTGTCTTTACCAATAAAAGTAAAGTCTGTTTTTCTACTCTTCAAGTGTGGTTATTGGAATAACTGTGAGCACGGGCAATTATGTTTGCTGCAAGAACTTTAAAAGCATTTAACACCAGGGTTTTGTCTCTCTTGTATACTTAGAATCATGAAACTATCTGGATAGAGTGGATTTGAGTTAACCTCTTGGAGAAGGAAAGATCAGGAAGAGGAGAAATGAGGTATCCATCCACTACCCTACAGTCTGCCAAGTATTTGTCATAAGAGGCATTAGTAGATGAGACAGCCACTACCTGATCTATCTATAATTACTCTGTTCTTTTTTGTTGTTATTCATTCTGTAATTCACACTGAATGTTTTCTTTTGACTTGTCTTTCAATTCTTTACTTTTTAAAATATTATTTGTTAAATCTACCCAATGCTTTGAAATTTAAATATTAAACACTTCAATTCTAGAATATCCTTTACGTTCATTTTATTATAGATTTCAATATATGTTGAATTCTTTATATACTTTATCCATTTTATCACCTTTATCTACATTTAATATATTAATGATGCTATTCTAGTTATCTTTGCTAAGATTAATCTCTGAACCATGTGAGGGTCGGCTTCAATTGCTTTTTCTTTCTCTCGACTACTAATCACATTTTCTTGAATGTTGCTATGATCTAAATATTTGTGTGGCTTCAAAATTTATATGCTGAAATATGAATTGTAAGAGTTAATTTTTTTTTGTTTGCAAGCTACCTAGTCTACTCTTTTTTGTTGCAACAGCCTGAACAAAGACACATGTATAGTAATAATTTTTTTTTTCTAAAATATTGTCTCATGCTTTATCAAAAAGATCAATATATGGCCGGTTAAACTCATCCACCCATAAAGACTCCCCCTTTTACTCTCATAGTAAAATTAGATGATGTTCTCTAGCAAATCAAAATTGGGCGTGAGTTCTACTTTGAGCATGATCTTAGTACAAATCTTCCCATTATCTTTGGCCTCTCAGTTAACAAAGGTCCAAAAGCTGGCAGACATAATAAAGGAAGACTGTTTGTATATTCAATGGCTACTTTTTGTCTACTTCATCAGCATGGCCATGGCTTTTAGACTAGCCCCATTTCTCCTACTATCAAGATTGAAAACAGTCCCATATGAAAAGCTAGTCATTTTGGGGTACTTTTTATTTCCGATTCATGTACCAGTAATATAAGACCATCAAAAGTGATAATTGTTTTAATGGAAATATATTTTTAAGGATGATATTGTTTCACTGTTGTCAGGCTTAAGAACTCTATTTAAACAAAAATTAATTTGTCTTCCCTATTGATTTATCAATTATTTCTCAATTAGCATGTGGGTGCATGCGTCTGTACACATGCAAATTCTTCAGGCTGCATTGCTCTGAAATTTCCAGGAAGAATAAACTTACATTCTGCAGTCTGTTTTTTAAGTTCATGGAAAATAGCAGGAAGCAAATCATCTCAAAGCTCAATGTTTATGTCAAGCACCTCATTCATTCACTCAAAAATATTTATTAGCACTTATTATGTTACAAACATCATTCTCAACAATGGCATATATCATTGAACAAAAACACATAAATCCTTTTCTTGTGAGGTTTACATTGAATCAAAAGAAGTAGACAATAAACAATAAACATAATAAATAATGAATAAATATGCCACATAAACATGCTATATAATGTTAAAACATGATAAGTGCTATAAAATAAATAAATAAGCAGGCTAAGGAGGATTGGAAGTATATAAATATTCTGGGAGAGAGAGGGAGAGAAAGAGAGACTATGAATAAATGAATAAGGCAGAGACAGAGATAGACATACACATATGTGTATATATGTGTTCAAGTGGGTAGGTAGGTATATTTGATATTCATTGTTTACAGATTTCATATTTGAGAATTACTTATTGTGGGTTTCTGTTCTCTCGACTAAAAGGCTCAGGGGTCACTCCAGTTGAACTGGACTGACTGGGCTGTGCAAAATAACCACACAAGAGACACAAATACCTTTTTCTTTGGGGTCACTGTGATGGCTCCTCTGACCTTAAGGGTCCACAGAAAGAGAGAGAGCAAGAGCACGCACTGACCCCTTTTATTGAGGAGAAGCTATTCAAATGAGGCAAGGGGTCAGGTTTCAGGGGGCTGAGTCTATCTTCATGATGTCCACTGTCAGCAGGTTGACTGACACCTGGGCAGGCCACACCCAAGGGCACAGTAAGAGAAGGGGACACACACAAGGCACTTCCATGGAACATTCTATCCTAAACAGGCAAGGGGTTATATTATAAAGGAACAGGTGAGCATAGCTCCACCCATGGGGCTGTAGCAAGACACACCCATACAAGAGACACTGACCCTTGAACCCAAGAAGGGTGGGGAAAGCTCTGCCACATTTCTGTGACTGAGTGCCTCAGCACCCACAGCTGGGGAGTGTGACTCAGTCATGTGTAAGGTTGGTCTCCCACAACTTATTACAATCTATTTACTGATTTACTCTTTACAATTTATTTGTAACCCTCAAATAAATATAAAACAATATTTATGCCACTTTTGTAAGTCATTCATGGACATGTACAGAGTGACAACAAATTTGTGTCATCCAATACAAATGTGTCCTGTAGTTTCAGCTCTGATACTGAGGACTTGTCTTTCAACAGTCTTATGTTATGCCCGCTTTTTACATTTTTGTGGGTTTTTGCTGGTCATTTCACTGTTTAAAATTGTTCTGAAGCATAGTGTCAAGGTGCTGTGCAAAGTTCCTAAATACAAAAGTTAGTGATTTACTTTATGAAATAATGTCATATAAGCTTTGTGAAAATATGGGTGATGATGTTGTTGGCTGTGAGTTTAAAGGTGATGAATGAATATCAAACATTTTAAAAGGCTTACTTAAACAGGAACACATGAAAATAAGTGTGTGTTTTCTGGTAGATGGAAATGTTGTAACTAATATTTAACCCGTATTTCCCACTGTAGCAATGGTACAGTATTTCCTCATTCAGCATTTGTGGTGCCTTTCTACAGCATCATTACTCTGAATTACAAGAATCAGAAATAGAAAAAAAAATATTACAAAGAATCAGGTTGTTTATAAGACACTGGGAAGTGGTTAGGAAAGTGTAACATCTGTAGAGATGTCAGGAAGGGCAGTCCAGAAGGTGTCAGAAGCTGATGCTGCAGTCTACAGGCAGAATTTCCTCTTCTTTAGGGAACCTTAGTTCTGCTCTTAAATCTTTTCAAGTGATTGGATCATACTTACCCAGATTATCCAGGATAATCTCCTTTACTCAAAATAAACTCACTTTAGATGTTAATCACATCTACAAAAATTCCATCACAGCAACACTAGATTAGTGTTTGGTTGAATAAAGGGTACTATAGCCTAGCTGAATTGACACATAAAACTGACCATCACAGGAAAGAAATCTGAAGATACTTGAGGAGAGAGTATTCCAGGTAGAGAAAGAGACTGTGAGTCATTATAAGAACTTTGGTTTTTATTCTGAGAGAAATAGGGATTTGTTACATGGTTTTTAAGCAAAAGAAGCATATGGTCCGATTTATATTTTTGCATGATCAATTTGGCTGTAGTACTGATAACAGAAAACCAGACCACAAACATGGAAAAGAGTTAGGTAGGTTATTAAAGAATTTGATCAGGGTGATAACAGTAATGGCGATGAAAATTGATCACAATCTGAATATATTTTGTATTTAGTAACAAAAAGATCTGGCAAAAGAGACAGTATTCAAACATGGCTCCGTGAGTTTTGGTTTAAGTAACAGGAAGAATGAAGTTGCCATTAACTAATATGAAGAAGACTGAAAGTGAAACTTTGATTGCAGAAAAAATCAAAGATGTAGCTTTTAAATATAAATAACTAAAATGAATATATTGAGATAGTGGTTCGATATATGTCTATAATTAGAGATCCATAATTTGATGTTTTTGTCTTCACTTTACATTGATAATTTAATCCATTATACTGGATGATATCTCAAAGAGGAATAAACAAGAAGAATCCAGCCAAGGACCAAAACCTGAGACACTTTAATGTTAACAAGTTGGAAAGAATTTTTACAAAATGACAAAGAAAGACATCAGAAATATTGATAAAACAAACAAGATATGGAGTCACCTGGAAGCCAAGTAGAAAATTTTTAGAAGAGAATTATTGAGTGTTCAAATTGCTCCTGATAGTGGATGGTGGACAACTAATTTAATAATGTGAATTTAATAATGTGGATGTTATTGGTGACCTGGTTAACAGACAGAAAATAAACTTTGATTGGAGGGCTTTTAAGGGACAATGGAAAGAGGGATCATGTACACAGGGAATGAAAACAACTCTTTTTTTTTTTTTTTTGCTGGACCATGTACATAATAAATTTATTTGGAACACTGAAAATTATTAATCGTAGGCAGACTCAAGTTATGATCACTGCACACTGTTCTTTAAATACGTTCAAGCAAAAATGAATTTGCTCAGACAATTTCCAGTAATCAGCATTACCACCAACTTTCAAAAATCCCTCTCCTGTCCACTCCATCTTATTAAGGTCTTCTTATTAATGAATTATAACATAATTAAATTTACTTAATATAATTTCCCTTTTTATTTAATCTAAACCCCATGCTATTTTAATAATCCCTCTTTTCACAGTCATGTTCTGACATATATGTTAACTTTTACCTACTTTTCCTGCCCCTCTGCTAGGTAACTGAGGACAGGAAATTTTTCTTCTTTATCTTTGTGTTATTCTTTTAATTTTTTTAAAAATTTGTTATATATGACAACAAAATGCATTACAATTCATATTACACATATAGAGCACAATTTTTCATATCTCTGGTTACACACAAATTACAGTCACACCATTTGTATCTTCATACCTGTACTTAGGGTAATGATGTCCATCTCATTCCACTATCTTCCCTATAGCTCCCTCGCTCTCCCTCACCTTTCCCCCTTTGCCCTATCTAGAGTTCATTTACTCCCTACCCCACCCCCCCAGCAGCATGTTAGCTCCTAGTATGAGGCCTTGCTTATAGCAGGTTTTGAACACCTTTTTATAAGGCATAAACATTATATTTCCTATTCTTTGAATAAATAACCATTTCTGATAAAAAGAAGCAAAATAATCAGAATATAAACTTTATTATATTTTAACTAGTTTTTGAAAGGACAATATTAAAACATTGAGTTTAAAAATATCTCATTATTGTTTTTGAGATTTGCATTGTCTGATAAATTTCTATTTCACTTTCTAAAATTATCTTCAATTTGCTTTTTTCTTTTTTACCTTTTTAAAAATTTCACAGTCATGTTTAAACCAGACTCCTCAGTATCATTTCAAAAAGTAAGTTTATGGAAAATTTAATAACCCCATTTCCTGTAATTTTTGCAATAAGTTAAGACCATTAAACTAAAATTCACTGCTATACTTCATTAATAACCAAACTTCTTTTAACATTTTATGGATGCATCTTCCTAGAGAGCATAAAATAAATATCTAACAATTACATTTCTTTTTTTATATGTCATAAATGCACACAGTAAGTATGTGAATGAAACTTGAAAGATCTAAAAACTCTCAAAACAGATAATTTTGTTAATTTAAAAACACATATTACAACAAAGGAGCACTTTCAAAGCATCCTTCATTGTATAAAATCAGGTAAATCAATTTTTTGTAATAAAAATGGACTATGGCTAACAAACTAAAAAAAAATATTTGTTAGAAGGAAAAATAAAAACTGGGACTCATGATGATAAGAAAATGTGACCTTCCTGAATGGATGGCAGAACTTCTTTAGGATACTGTTGAATGAGATTCATCTCCAACAAGGTCACAGTTTCAAATTATGAGGAAATATTGGATTAGTTTAGCTAACTATTAGTTACAGCTAGATAACAAATTTTGGTCATGTAAAGCTTACTTTTGTATGTCAAGTGTGGTCTTTAGAAAATGAGGAATCTTACATAATGAGGGAATGCACTTTCAGAGGTACAAATTAAAAATGTCTTTTGGAGATATTTTTATTGTAATATGGATTTATAACATATTGACTAATTTAATTTGTATTATTACTTTAAATAAGATTTCTGATTTATTCATTTTATCATCCATGCATTTATACACCCATGGACTGATTTATATTTAATACTATTTATAGTGTTCACATCATGCATTTGACTAAGCACTAGGAAAGATGACAGAATATATTAACTTTCAAGGACATTTAGTTGAGCAAGTATAAAAGTATGTACCCAAATAATTGTAGAATAATATTAAAATTCATGAAAAAATTTGAGCCAACTGAGAAGAAAGAGTAAATTTCATTGATGGGTACTTTTACCTCTCAAAAAGTCATAAAATTGCAAATTTGTCCAATTTTGCATACCATGTAACCTTAAGTTAGTAATCATTGTCAATCAATTCTTGATATTTCATAAGACTTGGGGGCAGTGATCTGAAATGAAAAGTTTGAAATCCTAGTACCATTTCTAAAACTTCTCAGTCTGAAAAAAAAAAGAATTTTGTTTTGTTTGATAGCACTTCTTTAGTTCTACAATATGATAAATAGCAGAATATTACTGGAGTTTAAATATTTCTGAGAGAGCAATTCTTCACTCCCTGCTGTTTACAAGTAAAACACTGTCTACAAATAATACATTACATTAGCTGTCCTCTTTATCATAAAGCCATGTTGAATACTTGTAACATTTATAAAAAGACACCAACTGATTGCAAGATGAGCGTTACCCTTGAGCAAATTATGAACACATTTATTTCAGTCTTATGCGTTTGAAACTAATTTTCTGGTAATATCAAAAGTGTTCATAGAATTAATTTCCTGTCAGTTCAGCAGTATTCAAGTGAATATTTTATGATTTTGCATTAGCTGTATTTGTCTAGAGTTGTGACATGATCGAGTCATTCTCTGAGGGAAACACATTAATAATTAAACTCTGTCCAATGTGGAGTGCTAAAGATGACAGCATAATTGTACATTTCCAGAGACCATTTCGCAAGGCTGAGGAGAATTGCCCTGCCACCATTTAAATGTCAATTTAGAATTTCTTTCTAAACTAAAACAGCCTTTAGGAAGGAAAAAAAAAAAAAAAAACAGGATGGGGGGAGAATTTATGTCAAATTTGGAAATGGTTCCCTCTATTTTCTCTTTATTTTAAAATGTGAGATAAATGCAAATAGCCTCCTTCTCTCTTCCCTTCTCTTGCTGAATAAACTGTCAGTTAGAAATTCTTTCTTTTGGCAATATAACATCATCTATGGTCTTTGAACGGAGGATTGTTTAAATGATAAATACTACTTGCATAGATTAGCTCCTTTGGAAGTAGTGAAGCTGACATGAGAAACTTTGATTGGTTTCCGCTCTTATATTTGAGATTTTTTAAACTTAGATAACTTCAGCAATAATTTAAGATTTTGATCTACTTCCCAGTCAAATAGTTATGGATGGATCACTATACGTGTTTTTATTTATGCTTCCTATTCTGATTCTTAAAATAGAGTTATTGGAATTTTAGAAGTGGGATTTTAAAAATTTGTGAGTCATATATATTATACACGTTGAAACTCACATTTGTGTTCCCAGTCTAGACAAACCGTGGTTAAAAATTGAGACCTGAGGAAATTGCACAAAATTGAACTCAACAGAAACCAATAGGACCGTGGGACGAGTTTCAAGATAATTTGAATTGAAATCTACTGTGGAAGAGTCAACATCTAACCCTCAATGAACTTCAGTATATTTCAGACATATATCTTCCTTAGTGATAACACATACTTTCTTATTATCTAATTTTGGCAGAATAATCACATAGTTTTTAAAAATTTTTTACTTCCTGAAATTTAACCTAAGAAATAATCCTAAGTAGTTTGAACCTAATGCACTTCATGATGGTTTTATTTATAAAGGAAAACAGAAAGAAATTCATTCATGTTAATGCCTAAAAATAAAAGATCTTTTAACTAAATAGGATATATTTGTATCATTAAATATTTGAATGCTATAAATAAAATTTTCAGTGACTAGAAAATGTTTTTCTTCAACTTTTATTTATTTGTTCATATGCATTCCATAAATAGTCACTAAATGCCTACTAAGTGCCAAGCAACCAGGCAAAGTTTTTGATATTGGTGATAGGACAGTGGGGAAAAAAAAAAACAGTAATGCTGATTTAATGAAGCTAGCATTCTCATTATTATAAAAGAATAAATATAAGAAGATATAACATTTCAAAAAGGTGTCCAAAGCTAAGAATAAACATCTAGGAAATTGAAGAGTGAATTGTTACTATTTTCTTCAGATCAATGACCAGTGAAGATTCCTAAGAATTGAGAATGAGTTAGAACCAAAGGCATTTGGAGGCAGGTCACCCAAGGAGAACGGATGGGAAACATAAAGCCTGAGATGGGAGTTGACCAGTTTATTGTGGCTGAGACATAAGAATAAGGCAGGTGACTTTAGTGGGTAATGAAAAATCTGCAAGGGAAGGAAAACTTACAGAGAGCCACCAGCATTTAGTGCCTGGTGGACTTGGGACATGATTTTGATATCAGATGGGAAGTCAATGGAGAGTCCTGAGCAGAGGGCTGAAATAATCTGACCTTTGAAAATAATACTTTCATGATACATTACGTGGAATATAAGCAGTTTAGAAAGCAGTCTGTAATACATATCATGTGCAATGAAGTATGTGCTGGGTTTTGGTTTTATCATATCTCTTCCTCTTCTGAATACTAAGCTCCATGGGGGCAGAAACATAGACTCATTTTCTCATCACTATCTAACCAGCACTCAGCTCAATGCCTGACTTATATTAAGTGCAAAACAAAGTTACATTAATGAGTGAATCAATAAGTAAAATAATAAATATTTTTTAAACATTAACATGTAGATAGAGTCACTTATTTTCCTTTCATCTTCTGGCTTTAACTCTGATGTTACATCGCTGGTTCCTTTTGACATACTGAACCAGTTAGTGGTCCTAGAGGGATACAGGAGATATATTTATTCCTACTTCCTTTATAGCGTTTTTGAAAAAAAAGTTAAATGAGTTCATTTATGAGTTCCTTAGTAGAATGTGTGGTACATTAAGGAAAAAGGACACACTATCTCGTGCACAACCAGGTTGTGCTAGGCAGTGGAGTAGGTTGTTGAGAGGCCAAGGAAGGCACCTTGAGATTGCCTGGGACACATGTGCTTTCTCTAGGAAAACTTAAAAAGGAAGAGTCAATGGTCAACCAGAGTCTCTGTCCCTTAGGACACAGCTCCAAAGACAGTTTAGAGATGACTCAGTTCCTCCCAGTACCTCTTGCTCTTCATGATGCTGCTCCAGAAAATCACACCTTCATCCTTCAAGGTGTCTTTTCTAGTGGCAGCCACTGGAGGAAGAGCTCTTGTCCTCTCCATTGTCCCCAACTCTACATCAGTTACCACAAGGAGCAGGTTTTATAGGGTAAACACCTGAAGCAGTGGCATCATTTGCTTGATTAGATTGCTTTGTTCCTTGTATGACCAGCAACCAGGAGTGGCTGTCCTGGCGTTTATGCAAGCAAGCCACATTCTACAGATAACATGAACTTGTCTTAGCTCCCAGCATTCAAAAACAACAAAAAAAAAAAAAAAAAGAAAGAAAGAAAGAAAAGAAAAAAAAAAACACCCAGCATCCTTCAAAATAGTACCAATCCAGGCATTCACGCCCAGGCTCTCTCATTGTTCCCTTGACTTGGCTGAGGTCTGAGGAACCAAGAGCCATCCCCAGAAATATGGTATTCTGTTGTTGCCACCTTTCCTAAGGGACACACACACACATACATACATTCTATATTTTTAAAATATATGTATAAATTTATATATTTCATATTTGTGAAACTTTCCATAAAAGCTACATTGTTCTTGGGTTTACAAAACAGGACTAAATGGTAAAAATATGTCTTTTTAAAGATAATCTAGGCAATTTACTGGCTTTATATTTTAAATTCATCCTAGCAAAGGAATATTAGACAACCATTTCTCAAAATTTACTTATTTAGAATTTAGATATTGGATTGGAATTTTTTCATTGCAGTAGACGACATAAAAATAACTTTACCAAAGAGGTGAACTCTGCAAATAAAAACCCAAAGGACAGTGTATTTCTTTTTAAACAAACCAGCTCCAAGTACTATTAAATCACAATTAATGAAAACCTCAATCTCTCAGAAAACTCAATGGTTAGAAATTGTGACTGCTATTTTTATTTTGCTTTTTCAGCACCAACTTTTAGAAGAAACAGGCAAATGACAAAAATACCCCCAGGCAATTTTTGGAATTTATTCAGAAAAAAACTTCTAGACTGTATTATGCTGTCAAAACACATCCCTACCTTTCTCCACTTTCTATATCTACATTTACACAACCATGCAGTGATTGCCAATGTTTCAAATAACCAAGAGGTTTTAGATTTCATGATGTTTGTTAGCCTAGACTAATTTAGAAAGAAATATGAAACACTGAATTTTAGAATTATTTTGTCCGTATTTGGGAATTAACATACATCTTATCAAAAATTCAATTAATTAACACTCACTCAATTTTGAAATCGATAATTCAAATAATTCTATAGTCTATGCATTCTATTTTCAATATAATAAATAAGTACTTGTCATAAAGTAAAGTGTTGTACATGGAGGATTGATTTCCTGATTATTTAATAAAGTGGTTTGTCTTAAGTGACATATATAGAAAACATAAGTTAGCAATCCACAGGATATTCAAAAATAATACAATCTATAACAAAAGAATAATACTAAATATTTGATAATGCAGAAGACCCAAAGGTTAATTTTAAAATTTCATCATGACAGAACTATATTTAAAGAGGTTCTAATATATGCAGAGAATAGATATATAATTTTACTGTAATCTCTACTGTGCAACATTTTATTAATCTACTATTAGTTATTATTTGTTATTGACATTGTAAAAATTGGAATTTCCTTGATGAGAATAGTATTTGTACATATGATCCTGAATACCAATTCGTGAGATTTTGCTCTGTGTGAACCATGTATTAAATTTGTAATAGACTGTGAAAGTTCATAACTCTGAAAAACAGATTCTTGTTTCCAAGTGATAGAAAAATAATCAATAGATTTCATTCAATTTTGAACCCCTAAGGAGCAAAATTTTTTAACATTAAAATCATTATCACAAACGTATTATGTTTTCCTACTGTAATACTAACAGTGCAGAATAAAGTGTTGTCATTTTCATTTTTAGGAAAAGCGTAAGGGCTCTGGGACTATCATGGCCCTATTAGGAATCAATGCCAGTCAGCTTAGAAAGCTACTATCAGCATCTTTCTCATTCTACTTTGCTTTCTGAGTTCTTCTTGAACATCTTTCCTTTTAGATACGTCTTTGCTATTTCTTTGTTCCCACATCCAGCCTGACTGCTGATCATTCATTGGGCCAACTTACTTTAAACACATACTTGTTTTTTAATTTAAAAATTAATGTAATAACATGGTTTTAAAAATCACAGAAATAGCCAGGCATGGTGGCTCACACCTGTAATCCTAGCATCTTGAGAAGATGAGGCAGGAGTATTGGGAGTTCAAGGACAGCCTCAACAATTTAGCAAGGCCCTAAACAATTTAGCAATACCCAGTCTCTAAAAAACGTGTATATATACACGTCTTTTAGAGATATAAAGGATGGGGCTGTGGTTTGGTGGTTAAGTGCCCCTGGTTTCAATCTCTGGTAAAATAAATAAATAAATCACAAAAGTAAATATACTTTAAAAGAAAATATCTCCCTATTCACTTCAAGCCCTGGCTGAACTCTTGAGAGCTAAACAATGTTAGTCTCTAACAATGCTAGTCTCTAAACTTTACAGAAATTCTCTTGTGTATGCATACTTGTGTGCATTCTAAATATCCTTTTTCTACAATAACAAGAGTATTATATGTATTGTTCTGTACCTTGTTTTTTCACTTTAGCTATACAGTTTGGCCATCTTTTCATATTATCACAGACCAGTCAACTTCATTTAAAAAATGGAATACTATTCCATTGTATAGATGTTACAAAATTATTTAACTATGTATTTACAGATGGAATTAAGGATATTCCATCATTACTATTGAAAACATGGATTTAATAAATACTGTGTAAAAGGATTTTTGTTCAAGTGCAACATTTTCTTTTTATCCAAAACAAACAAACAAACAAACAAAAAGTCTCTCCATTGGTTAAATTCCTACAATTGTTTGTCAGGAGGAATCCACAATGTCAGTATTTATGGAGTATTTATGGTTAGTATTTATGGAGTATTTTCTGACTGCTCTGTCTACAAAATGATTCTTATCCCACATGAGAATATTCAAGTCAGAGTACTTTATTTTGTGTCAAGCTCTACCAATTACTAGCATTAACCTTGGAAAAGTTACTGGATCTTCTAGTTCCATGGTTTTGCTGTATATTAAATAAGCATAATAGCCATATGAATTTATAGACATGTGCACAACAATTAAGAGTGTCAGGTACAATAGTAAGCACTTATAAGTGTGAGCCTCCAGTATCACAATTGCTGATTGTTATCATTTTATGTGCCACTGAGCAATATTAAGGAATTCCAATTTATTTGTATTTTATTTAGTGATCTAGATGAAGAACGTAGTTTAAAATTTTAAAAATTCCTCCAAAGCATCTATTTAAATGAACATATAATTGTTTTTCCTTCCCTATTAAGAATGTATATTCATAAATAAACTTGTTTGTAATTTTTATCTTTATTCTTTGAAATTTCTCAAGTTTTCATATTAATGTCATTCTTTCTTTTAAAAATGTATAGTGGCTTTCTTTTTCTCTGTATGGTGGAAAGCATTTATGTGACTGCAAGTATCTGTCTACAGACATGTGTTAACATTCCCCATGAATCTTCTTAATGAATTACTTTGGGGCTATCATCTCTGTAGGAACAGCATAAAGGCTGTGGGACCATCGCTGCTGTAGCAGTAAGGTATCAAATGCCAGTCCTCATAGAAAGGTCAGGATAGGTCAGGATAGATATTATATTGCTTTGGTTCACAATTGCAAAAATTTATATTTTCTTATATTGATAATCATTTCCTGCAATGTATGAATTAAAGTGTATTTGCATAGGGTTGAATTACATCTTTTAAAAAAATTGTCTGACTTTTCTTGCACTTTCTTACTGATTTTCTGTTTATTTTATTTTATTTTTCGCTTCTTGTTTCAGAACACTTTCTCAGCAAATCTGCTGAGCTCCCTGTGATAAGTGTTATGTTTTGTGGGGAAAGCATGGCTTTCAGTGAACTCCCTCCCACCCCAACTGCCCTTGCAACCAGAAAACATTTCTGTGCTAATTTACAATTCTGTGGCTCATCCATGACCTGCCAAGGACACTACTGTTGCAAATAAGAGATTTAGTCACCCTCTATACCTCTAATTTCACAAAAATATAGTCCTTGTTTAAGATTTGTGGAGGTCTATGTCTGCTCCTTGTGCCTGTCCTTGGATTAGTCTAAGTTTTACAGTATTTGACAGTTCCTTATTAGAAGTTTAGGTTCAGGGTTGTACTAGCTCCTCCTTTCATTGGTGAGGCTTATATGTTTGTTCTTTTGAGTTTTCTTACTGGTGGTTTTATTTGACTTTATGTATGCAGAATAGCATGCTTTTATTGCATCTTATTCAACTGTAATTCTTCATTTTCTTTTTTGTTGTTACATGTAATTCCACCACTTCATCAATGTCTTTAAGAAGCATTTCTAAGCCTCACTCGATTAGAAAAGATGTCCTTCAAATTTTGGTCAATTTTAAAGATGTCCTTCAAATTTAAAGTCTCTTTTTATTTCTTACTCTCAATTTTTATACCTTCTTGTCTGTTTGTATTTTCCCCAAATTTGCCAAACTGAAAGATCAAGAACAATTTCAATGTCAATGTTTACCAATGTATTTATAAAACAGTGTTTAGCAGCGTGTGGTAACAGCCTCTAAAAAATTAGTTAACCAGTGGGTATTTCCCCCCATTTTTTGTCTATGTTTTTATTTGCTTGTGTAGCAAATCATTTTTAGTATATCAGAAAATACTGCTTTTGCTCTTTGATAACATAACAATTTTGATCGATGAAATTTTTAGGTATTAAAGTAGTCTATTTTTAGGTATTGGAGAATGGTACTAGTTTTGGGGTCACCAGAGGATCCATTTCACCTAACTCCCTTATAACATCCATCTTTGTCAACAACCCTGAGCACCATCACCTATTATGTCACTATTACAGGTAATTTTCCTCTAGATAACCAACATTTTTATCGTCAATAACCAATCTCTCTTCCTCTCTCCCGCACACAGAAGTGGTGAATGCTCTTTGGAAATATATTTATGTGATCATTGGGTCAAAGGTAGGTATTTATTTCATTGTGGTATATAATTCAAACCTATTTAACATCCCATCAGCAGCACACACACACACACACACACACACACACACACACACACACACATACACACACCCCTCTTGAATGAGTACTTCTTTTGCAGTTACCAGCTATCCACTGACTAGGTGTACAACTTTAAGCAGTATGCTTAACCTCTCTGAATCTTAGGTTCCTTTTTAAAATATAATTATGGTAGTTTACTTATTTCATAGAATGGTGTGATTTACATGTAAAATGCCGAATGCTATGCCAGGCGGATTATAACTCCAAAACAAATGTTTGTTTTTATCAGCAACTTGCATATTTAAGAAATAACGAACAGAGAGCAAGTTTTTAGGAATGAGATTAGATCTCAGATAAGCACTACTGGTTTGGGCAGAAAAGACAATTTGATCTGAAAAACCAAGGCATTGGTGTACCTGCTTCTCAATTTTGCCACAGGCTGACACTGTTAGAGCAAAGTAAATAGCCACAAAAGCAATGAACTCCAGCAATCTTGAGTTTCAGTTCCCTGCTCACACTTCAAAAGTTCTAGTGTTTTTTAAACAATCATAACCTTGACCTTCCTTAATATCACATTAAAACCATTTACTATGCCATGATTTTTTAATGTTAACTTCAAAATGTGCAAGAGGGAAATATATGTCTATAGAAGGATAAATCACAAGGAAAGATGATGCAGGGTATCAAAGGGTATCTGTAGGAGCCCCGCAAATTTCTTTTGTCACAAAGTTCTCAGAGCTATCCCTTAGGCTAGTTTCAACTTTACTTCTATGTATTCTATTCTATGTTGTCACTTGAACAAGTATCTCTGAATCACTCAGTGTCTTCTTCTTCTTTTTTTTTTTTTTCTATCTTCTTCTTTCGTCTGTAATCAATCTGAAATCCTACACAACACAGTTAGGCAGTCTTCCTATCAGAATATGAAAAAAAGAAAACATTCACCGTAAATTAGTCCACAACATCAGACCTGTAGATATTTTTCAAGAATGATAGAAGCAGTGATTGACAACTAGGTTAAAATGAAGACTTCTAATTTATCCGTCCATTCCTCCACTGCAAAGACAATCAAATGTCATCGCTCTGGCAGTTTATCACAGCACTGAAAGGAAAGGTTCCATGTCTTGTAGAATTGCGAGAAGTTCTAAGAAGGAAATATCTTTTTTTTTCCTTAGACCCAAATGAAGAGGAAAATTTTTAATGTGGAAGTGTTAGCAAGGGATTGACTATAATGTCTAACATTTTGTTAACATTTTGCAGAGCCGAAAGATTTGACAAGGACCACTAAACAAGAATGAAAAAAGCAAGAATCCATGGTTACATAAAGGAGAAAAATGAGAAGAAAGAAAGAAAAGGCAGAGGTGCAGAAAGAAAGACTTAACACATGAAAGCCTGAAGCTGTAAAATGATATTTTCCAGTAAGGGATAGCTGAAGGGCATTCAGAACAAGAGGGTCCAATATTCACTTCTAAGTAAGTTACCCTGGTTCCATCACGACCTTTCCATGCTTCAAAACCTTCAGTAAAGCCTGCTGTGTCACATGACTAGTGAATGTCCTTGGCTAGGTGGTAGGGGAGAAGAATAAGGGCCTGAATTCTTTATATGGATCACTGATAAGCAAAAAAAAAAAAAAAAAAAAAAAAAAGATAACTATGACTGAGAATGAGATGCTTGTGAAATCTAGAGTTCACTGGACCAAAAACTTGAAATAGGAAATAGTAATTAGAAAAATAAGCAGAGATGGGGATCACAGGATATCCCATAGAATACCAGATAGAAGAATTTTTTAAAACTTGAAAAATAGAGTACTTCATCAGACATCTGGTACTTAATAGCTTAGTATTTCTGTTCTTTAAAATAAGAAAACAACTATATGGTATGATTGTTCTGAAATATTATTAATATGAGAGAACATTGTTTTTCTCCATACTGCTCTTTTCATTCCCACCTATTACATACCAAGATCACTGTTTAGAGTAATTCCAATTGCTAAGGACTTTATGAGTACAGGAAGCCATAAAATGAATCTCTGGGAAGGGTATAGTTAATGAGTCCTGAAAGGAAGAGACCAAAGGAGATTTAGGAAGTAAAGGTACGTGGAAATAACTTAGCTATTGTTTTTGATGGACAGATATTTATCAAAGTCCTTCCATCCTTTCTAAACAATAGTCTGTCTAAATTCATTATTATCACCTATACTTCTGCTTCCCAATGAATACATATGCAAAGGTACATGTCTGAAACAAAACCATAATATCTAGTTAGACACTATGACTTTAAAGGAAAACACAAAAATATGACGGTGTTGGCTATTGTTAATAATTATTGTGTATTCCAATTTATTCTTTCTCTTTAGATGGTTATTTCGTTTGTTTCGAGATGGAGTTATCAATAATGTTTCTGTAAGGATTCTTGTACATACATTTTAGTATATGTATATTCAAATGCTCTCTGGAAATATGCCTAGGTATGTGATTGTTGGGTCATTGTAATACATAGTCCAAAATAATTTCACATCCTATCAGTAATATATGAGAATTGTAGTTATTCCTCTCTGGTTACAATAGTTGATATTGACAATCTATTTAGACGTTTGTCCATTCTGATGAGTATGTATTTATCAATCATTATGTTTAACATTGCACGGCCTCCTGGAGAAATCTGGTCAAACTCTTTGTGTGTGATTGTTGGCTAATTCAATATCTGTTTTGAAGAGTGCCTGATCTTTATCTTTTTTTTTTTTTTGAAATCGAATCATTTGTCTTTTTTTAATTGACTTCAAGAGTTCTTTATACATTACATTGTGATTTATCTATCTTTCAGTTACAAGTATAGAGATACAAATATCTTCTCCCAGACTCTGACTTGTATATTAATTTTTAATGACATATTTTTTGGTAAACAGAGAATCTTAGCTTTAATTAAACCCAAGTTATTTTTAAATAATAAAGCCTTTCTTTTGCCCATTTTAATAAATATGTGTTTACTGTAAAACCAGGAAGATATTCTTTTGTTTTTTTTCCTTAAAGATACATTTTTTCTTTTCATAGAAAGTTTTATAATCAGCATGCAGATGAATAACCATATTATGGTCTGATCACATAGTGGGCTACCATATAGTAATAAAAGAATTCTGCACAAAACATGTATGAAACTCATAGAAATTAAAGTGAGCAAACGAGTCCAGAAATAAATACTGCATACTGTATAATTTTATTTGTACAAAATTGAATATGAAGTAAACAATCAAATAGAGAATATTGAATGGGAATAGACACAAAGAATCCTTACAAATGGGTGGTGGAATGTTCAATTTTTATTTGAGATGAACTGTATACATACATAAATATTCATTAACTTGTGCCTTCATGATTTGTGTACTTTATATGCAAGTTAAGACTCAATGTTAAAAATAGAGCTTAAATTTAAAAATACAAGTACAATCTTATATTATTTAATTCATTTTTTCAGAACCGTCCTTCAAGTTATGCATTTTATAATTATTTAAAAAAATTTAATTAGTTACACATGACAGTAGAATGTGTTTTGACACATCATACAAAAGTGGAGTATAACTTCTCTTTCTTCTGGTCTTACGTGATGTGAGATTACATTGGTTGTGTAATCATATATGCACATAGGGTAATAATGACCAATTCATTCCACTACCTTTCCTACCACAATATCCCCTCCTCTTCCTTAACTTCCCTCAGTCTAAACAAAAGTACTCTATTTTTCCCTAGCCATACCTTTATTGTGAATTATCATCTTATATCAGAGAAAATATTCAGGCTTTGGTTCTTTTAGATTGACTTAGTTTACTTAGCGTGATAGTCTCTAGTTCCATCCATTTACTGGAAAATGCCACAATTTCATTCTTCTTTATGGTTGAGTCATATATATATATATATATATATATATATATATATATATATATATATATATATATATACCATATTTTCTCTATCCATTCATCTGTGAAGGGCACCTAGGTTGGTTCCAGTTTAGCTATTGTGAATTAAGCTGCTGTAAAGATTGATGTGGCTGTGTCACTACAATATGCGGATTTTAATTCCTTTATGTATAAACTGAAGAGTGGGATAAATGGATCAAATGATGGTTGCATTCCAAGTTTTCTGAGGAATCTCCATACTGCTTCCCAGAATAGTTGCACCAATTTGCAGTCTCACCAGCAATGTATGAGGGGACCTTTTACCCACATTCTCGCCAACATTTATTGTTGTTTGTATTCTTTATCGTTGCCATTCTGACTGGAGTAAGATGAAATCTCTGTGTAGTTTTAATTTGTATTTGTCTAGTTGCTAGGGATGTAGACCAATGGTGCAGAATAGAAGATACAGAGACAAACCCACATAAATACAGTTATCTCATACTAGACAAAGGCATCAAAAACATACATTGGAGAAAAAATAGCCTCTTCAACAAATGGTGTTGGGAAAACTGGAAATCCATATGCAGCAAAATGAAATTAAACCCCTATCTATCACCATGCAGAAAACTCAACTCAAAGTGGATTAAGGACTCGGGCACTAGAACAGAGACCTTGTGCCTAATAGAAGAAAAAGTGGGCCCCAATTTCTGTTATATCAGCTTAGGAACTGACTTCCTTAATAAGACTCCTAAAGTGCAAGAAATAAAACCAAGAATCAATAAATGGGTTGGAATCAAACTAGCATGCTTCTTCACAGCAAAAGAAACAGTAAAGAATGTCAAGAGAGAGCCTATAGAATGGGAGAAAATCTTTACCACCTGCACCTCAAATAGAGCACTAATATCCAGGATATATAAAAAATTGACCTTGAACTTGTCATCCTACTGTGTCAGCCTCTCAAGTAGCTGGGATTTCAGGTGTACACCATTGCACTGGCTTTTATACCCATTTTTAAACCTTACACTCAAGGGCATTAAGTGGCTGCCTAATCTAAGAACATGAATAAACACCAGAGCCACTAAACAAGCTTTTATTATGAAGCTTGACTTTTCAAAACATATTACTAATCTAGATCATAAAGAAGAAACTGAAGCCTTTTTTTTGCAAGTTTAAGTGTAGATTTTAATACTTTATAAAAGATTCTTTCTAGCATGATTTTAAAATCTTTAATAGCTCTAATTTGTTTTGTCATGAAAGCCAACATTTTGATTGGGGACTGTTTTGTAAAGGTGAATATTCATTAGGAAACACATTTCAGTGTTGTGATGTGCTGACATGAGCTTCTCAAAATGGGGAATAATTTGACAAAAGACTATATGATTAGTGAATATCTTCACCACTTTATTTTCTTCATGTAAAAAACACATGAATAGAGACCCACAGTTTTTGTTTTTTAGGGGTGCTGTAAAAATATGACAAAATGGGTGACTTTACACAACAGAAATCTATTGGTTCACTGTTCTAGAGCCTCAGAGTATGAAATCAGATGTTAACAGGGTTGGTTCCTTCTGCTCCAGGTCTCCGATCTGGGGTTGGAGATGGTCACCTTCATGTTCACATGCCATTCTCCCTGTAAATGCACACCATCCATATTTCTCCTTTTGAAAACGATACCAGTCACACTGGATTAGGGACCCACTCACCTTCAGGATGCCCTCATCTTTGACAACTAAGTATGTCTGACCCAATTTCTAAGAGCATATCAAATTTTAAGGTACAAGAGGTTAAAATTTGAACACATGAATGTTTTGGAGGAGGTACAATTCAATCCATAACACATGGCTATGGTATTGCAATGTCCAACTCAGAGAAATCATGGTGCATTTTGAGATGTTGAATTAACCTTAATTTTTCATGAAAAAAAAATTGCTGAGAACGTTTTATAAAACTTTCCCAAAGATGCATCTTAAAATATGCAAAAGAACAATTTATCAGAATTCTAATTATGAATCATTATATAGTTCAAATGTACTTGTCTTGCATTTTACAAATAGCTATACTGAATTGAGTTTATTCTGACCTTTGATTAAAATGATATATAGAAAATATTAAAAATGCAAATAGCTCACATATGAAATTAAGCAGAGATATTTGATTTAGCCAGGCATCTAAAGAGCCCTTATATTGCTAATGATTTATTCCCCTGAATAACTACATAATAATATTATAAAATTTTGATTTGGGCATGGGAGTATATAGAACTTGTATTCCCTTTTTATCCATTGCTTTCTAAACTTTTTCTAATGAAAGTTATTGCTCAATGCTTTTAGTGTTTATTTTGAATTAGATTTCAAAGGGTTGAAATAAATTTATAATCACAATTCTGATTGACCAGCAATGTTGTACATAGTAAAACTTTCCTCACCAGAATAAACTGCACTCTTACTTTCACATAATCTATGTGTCAAAAGATATAGTATCACCATATCCAGTACTGTGGAAATCATGGTATTATTCTTCATAGAAAATCATAATCTATGTCCCCAAAATAATGTATTTTGTACAAATTAGTAAAAATAAAAGAGCTGTATTTAGTCAAATCAATGCAGATATTAAAATTAAAACAAAGAAATATTTTAGAGATTTTGCTTTGTTTTTAATATCTGTAACTCCATAAAGTGTATCCAACTGTGTTATTTCATCATGTTCTTCTCACTTTTACGAGTTTCTAAAAACTAAGATGTGTAACCATGCCTCTTATTTTCAACATTCACTAAAAATTTTATTTTATATGAAAAAAAATTTGCAGGAGTCTTCCAGAATTTTTCAGGCCATTTTTCATTTTCTCAATGTATCACTTTTTCTCCTGTGAGACATATATCAAATATTATATTTACCTACATCAATTATCTAGGAGCAAAAAATATTAACAGAATAAAACATGTGGTGGTCAAATATAAATATGGACTAATAGTAAATATGGGGTAGTACTAAATGTAATCCCTAAAAATTAGGAGTAAATGTTCTACAAAAAGGCAGTTGCTTTAATCAGCATGGCCACACACACACACACACACACACACACACACACACAGTTATACTCTGTCTTTGGTTGCTTAGGAGTTGGCCCTCAATGTCACTGGCCATAATATAATGAAACACAATTTATTATTAGATAAATGTGACCCTCTCAAATTCATATGTTGAAATGCTAAAGTTGAGTGTCTAAGAATGTGACTGTATTTGGAGATAGAGCTTTTTGACAAGCTGATTAAGGTAAAAGGAGCCAATTTAGACAATGCTAATTCACTATTACTGGTGTCCTTATAAAAATAAAGAGACCAGAACACAGACAAGACACAAACCAAGTCAGGCATGGTGGCACTCACCTGTAATAGCAGAAGTTTGGGAGGCAGGGGCAGGATGATCGCAAGTTCAAAGTCAGCATCAGCAAAAAAAATAAGGTGCTAAGCAGCTCAGTGAGACCCTGTCTCTAAATAAAATATAAAATAGGGCTGGGATGTGGCACAGTGGTCGAGTGCCATTGAGTTCAATCCCTGGTACCCTACGCCCCAGAAAACATGCACAGACCAAAAGACAATCAAGCAAGGATACAGAAAGAAGACAGCCATCTACAAAACAAGGAGCAGGTCTTCAGAAGAAACCAAACTCCCTGAAACCATGATTGATCTTGGACAGAGTGCCCAGCCCCCAAAACTGTGAGAAAATATATTTATGTTGCTTAAACCACTAAGTTTGTCACATTTTGTTTGATAGTAAACCAATTCAGTCATCCCTTAGTAACCATAGAGCTTAGTTCTGGGACCCCTCATGAGTACCAAAATGCATAAATGCTCAGTCTCTTATAAAAAATTCACCAGTGTTTGCATTTAACCTACTCACATTTTTCTGTATCCTCATGTCATCTCTGGATTACTTAAGATACCTAATAGAACGTAAATAAGTGTTTCACTACATTACTTAGGAAATAATGAGATGAAAAAACAATTTGTATATATTCAGTGCAGACACAATTTTGTATGTCAGATATTCTCTGTCTAGTTGGTTGAATTCATGGAATTCATGGATGTAGAACCCATGGCTACAGAGAGTCAATTATATATGTATGTGTGTGAGAGTGTGTGTGTGTGTGTGTGTGTGCGCGTGTGTGTGTGTAGAGAGAGAGAGAGATGTATCAATAGTGACTCTTAGATCTTTATTAATTTGCGTAGCTGGAAAAGACATTAGTAAAACTATCTTCTGTTTCTCTGAAAGCACATGCTTACTGTTAAATTATAATTGAACTTTAACATCACTAGCCCTTACCATTATTCGAAAAATAATTGGATTTATGTAGCATGTTCCTACCTGCAGACTTACAGCTTCTACAAGGGAACTCATAGTATTTTATTGATAGGGCACAGAGTGGATGGATGATTTCTCCTGTCACAGAATATGTGACAAACATGTGTATGATTAATGCAAAAAAAGTTAATCTTTTATATATATATATATATACCTTTATTTTATTTATTTATTTCCATGTGGTGCTAAGGATAGAACGCAGGGCCCTCACATGTGCTAGGCAAGCAGTCTACTGCAGAGCCACAACCCCAGCCCCCCAAATGTTAATCTTATTCAGAATTATTCATTAATAACACTAGTTACTATTTGTTTTGTGGAAGTTGATGTTTAGAGAGATTATAGTTAGTGCAGTGAAAATTCCATGCCAGGGTCACAGATTCCAAAACTAGTTTCCTTTATGCTGCTCTTTAATCCATACTCACACATGATCATTTGTGCTTTCAGGTCATCTCTCCATGCACAGCAGGAGCCAGTGGAATCCTACTGTGTGAGTCCTTGGAAGAAATCCTCAGTAAATATTTATTGGTGCATTTGAGGCTGTAGTTGCTTTTCTATTTACTCATTTCTCAGCCCTAACCATCTAACAATGGAACCAACACAGGAAAAACTATCTTAAAAGTAATTGTCTAAAAGTGGTTCATACCAAGCTTTCTCATAAAGTTGTAGGAATATCTAGAAGATGGTCAAAATATTGAAAGAGTTCTGGGATTCCAATTTACAGCAAACAAAAGATTGGCACATCATCAACAACAACAAAAAAAAAAAATAGGAGAAAAATGTGTTGTTCTTTTACTTTAGGAGCATTGTTGATATCAAAAGAAATATGAAACTCAGATAGACATCATTTAGTTGAGTCTAACAAAGGTCAATGCGAGAGCATTTTAAATTGCCTGCATCATTCAGAATTGGGAGGAACAAAATTACTTGGGTTAAATGAGGTTTTTCTAATTAATGATTACAAAGTACCTTAGAACTTATTGTGCTATACAAAGGCCAAACAAAAATTATAACATCTGGTTTGAAAGAGTTTGCCCTCCTATAATGTCAGACTCCTTTACAGATCTGATTGCTTCCTCCCCTAAATAATCTGTCTGGATTGGAATGCTGGTTTATTTATTGGTTTTCTACTATTTAATGGTATTTTAGTTAAGCTAGTATTTTATTAAAAAGGTACAATATTTATCCAAGCACTTGATCTATGTTTAAATCTATGAAATAAAAAGGGTTCTTGTAAATTCTCAATTTGATTTATGGGACATTTCATCAAGTAAAATTCTTGTTATAAATAGGGGGTGATAGTGGAGAGAACTTGGGGGGTGGCAATAAAGGAATGAACGTAATTTCTGATCTTTATTTTTCTAGTCATCCAATTTAGTATAGGCTTTCACAGTTGGACTCTCAGCTCTATAAAATAAAGTGAAAGGGAGTAAAGTTGTCTAGCTGCAAACTAGAAGGAGAAACAGAATAGTTTCCCCTAAGGGCCATTGTTAGCAGTGCCTCAGGGCAGCAAGGTAGGAGTAGGTACATAGGGATTTATCATTTAAAAAATCACTTTGAATATTAATAATTTAACTTCAACAAATATTTTAGAGTCCACATATAATCATTCACACATTACAGACATGACCACGTAATTTATTGAAATTTTGTTAATTACTCAAGGTCATCTTGTTAGTGGCAGAATCCAGGATAGAATTCACTTCATTTGCTAGTTATCCACAAAATGCATGAATAGAATGAAAGACTTTTTTATAATTAAATAACATTTCTAATTTTTTTCTGTTTGCCATATTAGTTACTGATACTTGAAGAACAACTAAGAAAATACCTTTTCTCTGCTACAAAATTGGAAGAAATGAAAATAAAAGAGAAAACCAGAACACTTATTCCCTTATATAAAGAAAAAACATATTTTATTTCTATTTGTATCATTATTTTGCTTTTCTGTTTTTAAACAGTATAATAATGCTGTTTAGAGTAAAAACAAAGAAAAATAGAAGCTAATATCATCTAAAAATCTACTTTTGCATATTAAAAACAGATTTCTTAGGAGCAAACTAATATATGAAAGTATTTGGTAATATTTTACATTAACTAAAAAGGTGAGATAATCCTACTAGTAAAAGTAACGTGGAATTTGATTATGGAACAATTGTAGACTTTTATGGTGGATAAGACTTTTTTTTTCCTTTTTTACTTTAGCAGATTTTTGGTTATATTGAATTATATAATTGTTTTTCTAAATTGTGCTTCCTTTCACACTTTGGCATGTAGAATGCTCATAAGCATGAGTCATATGTCGTATAGATTTTCAATTGTACTTGTCTCATAAGTGGAACAACCATGATTTTCAACATGACTATGATGAAGTTGCATTGACTTTGCTATAGGAATTTATGTAGACTTAACTTTGTGGTGATACAAATGCATTCTGAAATTTAAACTTTTTTGTTTTCATTTTAAACCTTAACTTTCACCAATCATTTATGCACTACTAAATAAATAAATAAATAAACGAATGCTATTCCAATAAGAAGTTGGCTTTTTTAGAAATTCTCAACATTTGTATGCCATATGCTTTCAAAGAATAAAATATTCAATATTTAATAAAATAATCCCAAACTAAATTCACCCATAACAGCTAGAGTTGTTTCTTTATTTAGAATGGTTTATTAAACTTTAGCTGAGAAGGAGATAATTCAGGAAGAAGCCAAGCTTCTCCCAGTAAGACCACTTTTTCTCATGCATGTTGAAGGTAATTTTACAACTCTCTATTAATGGAAAGATCTAAGCAAGATTAAGAGGCCTCTCCAGGTCCCTCCCACAGCCCAGCATGCACTGAAGTACTTTAAAGGAACTGTTTGCATTGGAATTCTCCCATGCATTAGCAATTAAATCTTTAAAATATCTTTGAAGCCCATCTGCTTCAGAGCTCCATTTTTAATGAAAATGAAAAGGAGAAGCCACAACTGTCTTTAATACAGTAGACCTTTTTCTATAGTTTTAATTTATTGTACCATAAAAGAGATCTTTAGACCAAAATTATTATTTTTGTTCATAAGGTAACGGAGCTGTTGTAAACCAGTTTTACTAATAAAAATCATAAGAAATGGAAATACATCATTGATAAGTATGCCATTTTCCAATCACTTTAGAGTTACAATCTGCAGTATAGAATAGATTAGTTTGTTGCTCATTTACAAATTAATATAAAATCTTTATATGGTGTCCAATAATATTTGTACCCTCAAATGCAGTAAATGCATCATATTTTTGAAATAATTATTTTAGAAATAGAAGTTTTTTAAAAATTCTAAAACATAAAAGAATAATTTCCAAATAGAAATTTCTAGATATAGGTATAATCACTGCAATAGTACCACAAAAATTTGTCTCCTTTGTCCTAAGTTGGGATATATTAGTTTCAGATGAAAGAAAGAGAACAACTTCTTAACTTTGAGTATATATCTACACACACACACACACACACACACACACACACACACATGTCCTATTTATATTGATAATGCATAACTTTGGGACTTTGAAATTAAACTCTTCACAACCTACCTCCATATAAAGCCCTAAGTTACTTTTAAAAAAAAAAAAAAATTATTCTTAGTTTCAGTAAAATGGAAGAAAAAGGGCATCTATGCCATAGGGCTACTAGGAACTTTTAAACATGTTAATACATGTATTCTATACTACTGTATCAATTTATTTTTCACTAATTTTTTTCATGGGTTTTTGGCCATTGCTACTCGAGTACATTTTCCTTTACAGAGAGTATGAGGGTAATACCACACAATGCCCCCATGGGACAAATACAAACTCCAGAGTCACACTGACTTCTCTGATTTAAGGCCTATGAAGGTATGCTTCCTTTCTCTTACTTGCATCTGCATCAGAAAATACAATCTTGTAATAAAACCACAAGCTTTCCTTTGTAAGACAAGGTGATCTTGATATCTGTTTCCTAGAGACCAAGTGTCCATGTAATTGACTGGAGTAATTTCAGTCCACCTATTTAAAGTGGCAAACATTATACATATTCTGAAATTTTATTATGAGGAATAAATAAAATGATATGTAATACAGTAATCATCCATCAAACATTTCTCTACATACATGTTTTTTGAGAAATTAGGTACAAGAAGATCTACTCCAGAAAGGATAAGGGAGCTTGTCACAGATAAACATTCCAAAGAAAAAAATTAAAGACAACTCAATAAGAACACAGAAATCATTACTACCAAAAAAAGTAAGGATGATGGAGCCAAAATCCTAAGGGAGAAAGAACTGAAAATTCCATGCTGAATTTCTGTAACTGCATTTTTTTTTTTTAAGCACTGCCAGATTTTTAGTATAGGGCAAAAGAGCTAGGAAAATGGGCTTTCATTGGGAGAAAAGCCACTTTAAAAACCATCAGTATCTATTGAACTTTGAGTGCTAGAAGTATACAATGGAAAACTCAAGGGACAAAAATGTCAGTATGTATGATGAGAAAATCTGAGGTTGACATGCAGGAAGCTTTCGCCAAAGACATTTTTTTAAATGTAAAAGTGAAGAGACAACAAGCCACAGGCTAATTGGAAACAATTATTTTCCTCCTAACAAGATTAAAAATCATAGTTTAGGATCACCCGAGGAGCTCCAGTGAACACACGTTTCTTGGTTGAATTCCCTGAATTTCTATGATCTGCAGGTCCAAGTCAAACTGAGTTAATGGGACTTTCCTCAAAACCCAAACTCCAGCCCTGCTCACCTCAGTTTAGCTTCTGATTAGAGTCAGGTGATTATTCCTAATCTTCCAAATAGTAGAAAGGGTAGGAATTCTCTACAGAATAATGACACAGCCTGGATCTTCTGTGATTTTAAATATATAATGTCCATATTTTAATTTAAAAATTATCAGAAGAGACAATAGACCAAACTAGGAAAAATATGGTAAATATGGTGTGTGTGTGTGTGTGTGTGTGTGTGTGTGTGTGAGAGAGAGAGAGAGAGAGAGAGAGAGAGAGAGAGAATAGGGAAAACATGAAATGTCATGGAAGAATAACATCTAGAAAAAAATGAGTTTTCTAGAGCTAAAAAAGCCAATTAAGAACTAGAGAAAAAAGTTTCACAGCAGATGAGTCACAGCAGAACATGAGATCAGTTTACTGGAAAACAGGTCAATAAAAATACACAACTTGACATTAAGAGGAGAAAAATTGATACTAAAAGAAAAGAATTTTAAAATACTAAGAGTTTGTGACAAGAAAGATTTTCATAAAAGGTCCAGCATATGGACACTTGGGATTCATTTCCGAATGGGATTACTCCCATTCAGAATAATGTTGGAAGAAATAATGTCCATCTGTTTGAAAAACCAGTGAATGACACTCATATACATATTTTGGTGTTCTAAATACCTCAAGAGTATAGATACAAAGAGATTGAGACCAGACATATAATAACAAAATTGCTAAAAACTAAGAGAAAATTAAAAGCTATCCAAGGAGGAGAACACCACACATTACCTTCAAAAAAGCAATAATAGGATTAAAAGTGACTTTTCAACAAAAACAAAAGGAAACCAGAAAATAGTGGAATACTTTCTGAAAATATATAAAGAAAACTGCCAATAAAAATCTCTATACTTAACAATATCTTTCAAGATCAATGAAAAGACTTTGCGATAAACACTGAGAATAGGTGCTACAAACTTACCTGCACTAAATAAAAAGTATGGGTCATTCTTTAGTCACAAGGAAAATAATTCCAGATGAAAACATCGAAATAAACAAAGGAAAAGAAAGTAAAGGAGTGGGCAAAAGTAAAAGAATGTGGAAAGGTAGAGTATCATGCTACTTGAATTAAGCCAATCCCAAATAACGAAAGGTCAAATGTTCACACTGATATGGGGATGCTAACACACAAGAAGGGGAGTGGGAGGGGCAGAATAGAAGTTCAGTGAATTAGACAAATGGGAATCAAGGGAAGCAAGTGGGAATAGGAATAGGAAAGACAGTGGAATGAATCTGACATAATTTTCCTATGTTCATATATGATTGATTACACCACAGTGAATCTCACCATTGTGTGCATCCACAAGGTTGGGATCCTAATTAGAATAACATATATTCCAAGCTTGTATAAATGTATCAAAGTGAATTCTACTGTCATGTATAACTAAAAAGAATCAATGAAAAAAGCGATTACACACACACACACACACACACACACACACAGACACACACACACAGTACCTTGAAAATTAAAATGCAGGAAAAATTTCACCTTGTTTTCCATTTTACCCAGTATTGGCCATTCTGTGCTTCTGTTTGCTTGTATTGTATTTCTGTTCTTCTCTCTCTCTTTGATTACAATATTTTGTGTATTTCAAGTATCTCTTTTAAAAAACATGATTGGATTTGACCTTGGGTGGTTGTGCTATTGATTATATCACCTTGCCTGCCACATCATAGTCGAGTATTCTCTTTCATTTTAAATGTTTTAAATCTTAATATTTTGGGGCATTAACAATATAATTGATTAATACTTATTCTTTTTAGTTTTCTTATTATATATTCTTTTATAAATTTCATGGCTTTGAGATTATGCACATGTACATGTATATATATGTGTTTTTGTCATAATCACATAATTTCTTCTTCTGATGATCCTTAAAGTATTTAAACATTTTTAAAATTAAAGTTTATCATATCACTAACTATATACATCTTGGAAACAGTATCCAAGATACTTTAAATTCTTATCACAACACTTCATTTTGATATTATCTGCTATTTCAATTTCACTCTGTTTCAGTTATTTGATATGTGACAACAAGTGTTTGGATTTAATTTTTGGTTTTACTGGGCTCTTTGTGCATTTGTATTTTCCTTTATTTTATTAATTCTTATTCAGTTTCAATTTTTAATTTTCCTGGGATATGTTTGTTTTAGTGATTCATGTTGTATGCTTGCTTATTGTGCTAGAAAACGTATGTAAGTATTTCTGGTATACTAGCTCATCTTATAGGATGATGTTCATATTTTAATGATTTAAGAGAAAAAATATCAAGTGCTACTGGGTTGGGTGCATGATATCTTTATTTTGTAGGATTTTCCTACCTGTGGAACATCATTATTTGCTGACAGCACAGCTTTTCAATTCTAGCACAAATGCGTACACTTGCAAGTTCAGACTCTTAGTAAAATACTAAGTAAAATTGCTATTTATTGTTACATACAAGCTGTGAGATAGGAAAAAGAAGCTATAACCAATTCTGTAAGATTAGTTGCCCTGACAACACCATTGTTTGTCTTCTATCTAAAGTGACTATTGCTAATTCATTAGCATATGCTTTTCTCTATAATTTTTTCTTTTCTTTCTTTTTTTCTTTTATTTTTGTGCATGTATGTCTTTATTGGTTCCTAGAGTCATTTGTATGCTCAACTCAGCTAGTTATCATTGTTGTAGAGATTATTTCTTTCTGGGTTTCTAGGATTTGAGTAGTCAACAATATGAAGTCACATTAATTTAGTAACTGATAAAAAATATAATATTTTAAAGGAATAATAATGTAACAAATGGTCATGCTACTTGAGTGTAGTTGTTATCTTCCAATTCTTTCTTTCAAATCTGAATATTATGTATGGACTAAATTGTGTTCCTCACAAAATATGTATGATGATCCTCCTATCCCCAATGTGACTGCATTTGAAGATGAGGAATTCAGGTCATGAGGATGGGCCCCTAATCTTATAAGATGCATATTCTTTTAGGAAAAAGAAAAGACACAAGAGATCTTTCTCTCCCTCTCTTCCCATATACAGAAAAATAAATGGTCATACGAAATACAGCAAGAGGAAACTCTGTAAGCTAAGAGGACCCTTCAGATACCACACCTGCTAAAATGTATGCCTCTAGTTACCTACATATCTTGTTTTGGAATTGAGATAATATATAAGTATTTCCAAATCACAAAAGAGAAAATAAAAATCCATTAAATTAATACTGTAATAAGGTAATATTATATAAAGCATAATAAAAATAGTATGTAGCAGCCCATCAAATTACATTCATGTTTTCTATATAACATAAAATATAATTCAGGGGGACTAAAATAATGCTGTGGGTGCTATCTGATAACATTAACTTCTATTTCCTATGATCTTTCACCATATTCACACATATTAGGAAGTTGAATTTATAAATAATACATGAAATATATAATACATTATCTTTTTAAGCTATAATTTTTTCAGTCAATCTGTAGCATAGCCTACCATGGTTTTTGGTATTTCTCCATTGCCTAGTAAATGCTGATTAAGTTTAATTGAATATCAAGTGAAGTTTATCTAAAGACATTTTCATACAAATCGGTCAATTTTTCTTCTTTCAAGTTTTCAAAATGTTAACTATTTTGAACTTACTTTTAATTGTCTGAAATAAAAGCATTCATGTTTTTTATCATCATCCACTTCTATCTTGACACTCTTCCTCCTACAGACATCTAACTACAGTGCTCAAAGGACCCTACCCATAATCTAATTCACCTCATTGTCAGCAAGAGCCTCAACTTAAATCTCTGCAAGTTTCTAGAAACTTTCTTATCAGACCAAGTGTCAAGGAAATAAGAAACAATTCAGTTGACCTCTCTTGAGTTATAGTAAAAAAAAAAAAAACCCTCATCCTCTCCATAAATGCATGAATTGGTTTTAGATTTAATCGTTAATACCAACCTGTTATCTACAGGTATTATCCTAGGGAAAAACAAATGCTGATGTAATTCAAATTAAGATCTTTCACTTGGCAAGATGAGCCTGGATTGCCTAAGCATTTTCTCTCCATAAAAGCTTCAACTATTAAAATATGCCCAATCATGGTTGGTAGAATAGGGCAAATAGATGGAAAATTTAAGTAGTAACAGATGGTAGTGAAAAGTTCAAAGAAGGCAACAAGGAAACTAAGCAGGTGGATAAGGCCCAGGGAGATGGTATAGCAGAGAAAAAGACCCAATTTATGCATAACATTTGTTTGGTACCTAACAACAGTTTGCCAGTGAAGTAATGATGAAGGTTTTCTGCTCTGAAACCAAAAAGAGCTGATTAAAATCATCCTTGCTCCACAATTTAATATCCATACCCTTGACAGCCCTGTTTTCTCACTTACAAAAGAAGGGTAGGAATAAAATCTGAGTCAGAGACTTAAGATGAGAATTAAAAATGAAAATATAGCCAAGTAATATTAGTTATTATTAGCTATTATCATTATAAACCATCTAAGGCAGACAAGATAAGGGGGAAAGAAGTGGACAAGTTTATGGAGTGACTAACTAATCAGTTCAAACTGGGAACAACAACAAGAGAATTAGAAAGCACAGGGAGTAGCAGCCCAAACTGCTATATTTCAGACAGGACATCATTAATATTAGGGGCTCTGTGAAGGCAATTTCCTAGATTAATATCTTGAACAAACTGTGCAGCTATTCCCAGTGGGCCTGCTACAAAAATGCTAATATTTATATAATAAATTATCCATCTAAGTTGTCAAAACTAAGGCAATTACTCAAAATGTGAATTTGGTCATCCATTTCCATGTTTAGTGTGAACTAGAACCAAGCAATTGCCTTGCTTCACAAAGAGAAATATGGTCTATGGATATTCATGATATCTTGGAACAACTTTATGTGTCCCAGAGAAGAAAGAAACTCTTCCAGATGATAAAGAGGATGTTCTCTGAGTGGGGTCTGGCAGTACTTATAGTAGCCCTGTAGAACTCAGCATAAGATGATCACAATTGGGAAACACGTCCCAAGGAATTAATACTATGCAACTGTACAGTCTTACCTCTTACTCCAAAGTTTTAACTTTCTACAGCTATAATTTTTATTTTATTTTTAAAGATGCTAGTTTATCACACATCTTTCATGACTTTACCACTCAGACTTAAGCATTCTTAAGAAACTCTCTGGTGGCAAGCCCAGCCTTACATGAAGATTGGATCAGAGTCACATCAGTGATGGAAAGTTTGGTTGTTTAGTTCAATTTCCACCTGGAAGGGGGAGCCTATTACATAAGGGGGCTCCAGTCCATGTACTACCTTTAATAAGATGAAGGGAAAACTGTCCCTTAGGTAACCATGATGAATGTTTGCCATAAATTAGCTTACAGCTCAATATGTAATTTATTTCTGTCTGGGATTTTCTCCCAACTAAGTTATGTTATATACTACGCAGACATACATACAAGGAGAAAAGAGAAAAAAGTCAAGAGTTATAATTACATTCACATGTTGGCTAATTGGGCCCTTCGGGGCCTTCCTCCTAATTATAAAAGGGCATACAAAAAAGAAATATCACTAAAAGCAAGTACGTATAGAATGAATATGAGTTTAAATGACTTGTACTGGCTATATAAAAGCTGTAAAACTTGATAGGAAAGGAATGCTATTACTTGCCAAACATCTCCTACACTTAAAAAAAAAAAAAAGGGCCCATAGCAGTGTCATTGACAGAATATGAGATTAAAAAAAAAATTATGTTCGCTTTAAAGAGGACACATTGAAATAAAGAAAGTTTCCTACTCTATATTCTACATGTGTGTTTTATTTCATATCTTGTTTAGAAATGCAAGGAAATTATGGATTTCAGACACCATTTGAAACTTTTTAAAAATATACATTTTTAAAAAATATATAAATTTTAAAAATATATATTCAACCTTTATAAAGCTGAAAAGAAAATTACACAGATACATGACAAAAATATAAGCTTGAAAATCTTCAAAGAATTTATTCATTGTAATATGTAAATTTTGATATTATTTTGTAATAAAAGCAAAAATAAATTTTTATCCCTGGCATGAGAAAACTATATGTTATTACTCTGATAAATCTTAAAGTAAAATTTACAGTTGTTTTCCTTCACTTTCTCCTGGGGATTTAGGATGGTAGAAAGGGTGGAGGAAGAGTGTACCCATGTTAGAGTAAATGACGAGAGGTTTTACAGGGTTGTAATTCATTTTATTTCACATCGAGTGGTACCCTTTTGACATGTCTATAAAAGTCTGAATGTTTATGGTAGCTGTGTATATAATATCACATTACACTTCATAACCAAGATAAACTGGCAAGAACCCTAAAGCTCAATAGGAACAAGATTGCCTTTATCTCTTAAAACTGTCATTTTAATTTTCCACACCAGACAATGCCATAGATGTAAAATGACTGAAGTTCCTGGTGGCTGTTAGACCACAATCTTGTAATGTTTTGAATTTAGTACCTAATCAAATTGCTTTGCTTTCAGTATTCTTATCTTGATTTATGTGAATTGGTATATGGTACCCTCCTTAGTATACCCCAAGGAACAGTGTATTTTGTGGCATTTTAAATGCAAATCCTGCTCCTAGATTTATGCTGTGGACAATGCTAACACACCATGAGAAAAGGATTTAAAATGAAACCCAGAAAAATGAAATGACAATTGTAGAGTCAAACAACCTGCATTGTGGCTGGCTTTTATGCGCCCTGGGCTGCCATGACCAAGCCACAGTGCTGGAGCAGGACACAACCCTCAGCCTGCAATTTCAAGGTTACTTCTGTGGCATTGGAATTAAATGCCCAGTTAGTACAAAGGAAAATTTCCCCTGTGCAAAATCTAATCAAATGTAATATGTCTATATTATAACTACCATTTCTATGACTATTATGATTCAAGTTCCTAATTATGAGTTCAGTTCATAAAAAGAAAATTGGCTTTCATTTGAGCAGCATTTTCAGTCAGAAATGGGAAATACACATTTAAGTACACAGGTTTCAATTCATTATTCTGTTTATTTCAATACCCATTATGGTCCCAATTCAACCCTCAGACACTGATATTCAGTTCCCTATGCAGTAAGATTTATACACAAATCTTGGACCCAGCATAAGTAGAAACAGTGGAGAAATGTTTCCTGAAGTGGGTGGAGGATAAACTGTTCATATGGTAGTTTCAAACAAAATTTCTCTGAAGCAAAGCTTAATATACAGAATTAGATAATCTTAACTAGGCATGTTTCCGAAAGTAATAAAATCTCTGGTTTCTGTGGCTTTCCATTCATTGCTCTAGTGAAGTTTTATCCACATATGCAACTGCTCTATCTTATTTAATGTGGGGTTAACTGAGTATGAGATGGTTTTAAATGGTACCATTCATTATCTATTACCTAACTTTATAAAACTCTAAGAATTGTTATTTTTAGACAAAGTTACAGTATTCACTTTAAAAAAATAGATTTTTGAAAATCTACTTATAATTTTTTGTTTTAGATCTCAATGAAAAATCTTCTACATAAAAAAAGATGGTTTTGAAGCCATGCCACAAAAGCAGATTTAATTTATAATGGCTCAACTATCCTAGAATAGATTGGATCTCTAAATATTTCTTGTCTGCATATGAAACATGAATTTTAAGTGTCTATCAGTCTGCATTCTCTCTGACCCCAAACCAGAGCACTGATATTAATTTATGGTTGATTGGAACTATGCACTTGGTTGAAGTTAAGTTGAAAAGAAGACCTGGTAACAAAGCAGCTAGCAAGACAAGTGGTATTGCTCCAACAGAACAAGAGGTTGGAAGAAAGAATGGATACAAGCTTTCTAGGTTTCCAAGAAACAGAAGAGGAAATCTGTGGAAACTTGATCAGGAAATGAGAACACAACACCAAATAGTGTTGTTATTTGGGTAACAAGGGAAGGCAGTAAAAGATAATGACAACATAAAAGCTCATCCTTATGTTTGTGAAACATTTAGTTGTAGATGTAGGACTGTCAAAAAGGAAGTGTTATTTGCAAAGTTCAGAAGTGCCTATGTGATAGTGTCTTGTCACATCTAGAAGAAGAAACATACCTGTCACTGAAATCAGGACTGAACAATCACACAAAAAATCCTACTTTGGGTTCTTATTAAAGTCAAACAATGTCCACTGGAATTTCCAAGTTACAAGAAATATACTAGTGATGATCACAAAGGAATATATACTCCAAACTCATTTACTTCTGTTTCTTTATGGTGCATTTTCCCATGAAATGAAAGATATGAAGACATGAACTATGCCTATTTTATTCACCATCATACTCACCCAGAACATTACAGGGCTTTATTAAATATTTCTTAAATTAATATGCAAATGGAAAAATGTTGTTCTTAAACTTATTTTCTCTCAAGCTTTAAAAATACATAGGGCCATTAAATGCTGAGTACACTGTTTAGAAACATTGAACAAATTGATAATTCATTGTTCAATGCAAGAAAACAGAAAAGTAAGGTATTTCAAGAATTTGAGGGATTATTGAAGCCATGGTCAGACTGGAAAAGTTGAGGACTTGGTCAGTAGCATTTAAATTATGATTCTCAAGAACAGGATGTTGTTATTGTTGTTCAGAAATCAGAAAATATTATTTTATTGTCACAGCATTGAGTCTGGTAATGGAGAGTCATAGAATTCTTAAAAAACAAAATGAAGTCCTTCCAGAAAATGAGTAAGCTGTATGAGTTGCTACTCAACACTCAAGTAATAACTGAAAACACATAGAGCACCCACCTCGGAACAGATTGAGGAAAGACTGGATACATTGTTTATGAATGCATGAATTATTTAGTCCTAAACAGGGGACAGCTTGAGTGTAATTGGAAGTCATTGAGACCCTATGAAACAGAGAGAGAATTTTAAGATGTAAAATTTTAAAGAACTAGATGTTGAGTTATACAGCAAGAGAAAAAGCAATCATGAAATGAGCCTACTTCAAAAATCACATATTTAACCTATTAAGTATGTATTTGTTAAGTACAAAATCCATTTGATATTATAAATCTAGGTACAAATTGATGAATTCTACTCTACGATGATTGAAATACTCTGCTAATCAGTAATTGTGGCTACCAGTTGTTTACTGGGCAATTTTATGAGATCAGCAACTCTACTTTGCCACTTTCTTCAAATATCTGCAGCACATGTATGCTTTGAAAATGATACAGCCAGAATTAAAAACCCCATTTATGAAAAGTTGATATCTACCAATAGAAGAACCTTGTCAACGACAACAGAATAAAACTTGTAATAGTAAATTACTAAGATAATTCAATAATTTTCATACATAGTTTTAATGAGCTGAACATTTGAAATAAATGTCAATTGAGATTGTTAGATAATAAGAGTATTTTGTAATATAGATATTTTTTGCAATACTTTAAAATTAATATATAATTCATTTGTTCCCATCATACTTCTTAAAATTACCTGCAATGGTTTAAATTTACACTTTTTTCTACCATACAATATAAAATAGACCCACTTGATTGTTAAAATAAATTAAATGATACAAACTGTATAGAAATGGTACATTAAAGAATGTATGTGAATCATTATAAAAACAAACAATTGTTTCTCCTTTACCAAATGGCAGTTATTCTGCTTAGTGATTTAAATGCATTATTTTATTTAATACTCACACTTGTCTTAGTACTATATCAGTTGTTTTAAAAAGCATATGAAGTATTTAATAGTATTACTTTGTTTTAAGATAAACAAAGCAAAGCTTAGAGATCTTCATATTTTCCTTAAAATCACACTTATATAGTGTTGTTATGGGTTGACTTAAGCCCATATTTTTAAATTCTAAGTTATGTAAATTCTACTTATCATTACTATACTACTTATGTTAATCTATAATGAGCTTTGTACAAGTTAAATTTTTATTTGATATTTTGAAGGCTACAGAAGAGTTCAAAGGATAGTGCAGAGAATACACATACATATCTTTTACTTTACGTGTTTATCCTTTGCAATGAGGACTACAATAAAAGGAAACCTAATGTATTGAACTTAATTGAATTTAACAACAAACTCAGATTATGCAGAAATCCTCCACATATACTACCACTGAGAGGACATTCTGATTTAAGTTCTTTATTTTTCCCCAAGGAATCTCAACCAGCTACAAGTACTTAGCAGCATGACTTTTGAATCATTCATGTTTTTATCAGTGAAGAGTTATCACATCCCTGCAAGCCATGGTACCATAAATCCATGCCAACAATTTGTTTGTCATCTTTGCAGAGAATGTCCATTGAAACACTAGATGCCTAAAAGGCAGTATCTCAGTGGGTGAATTTTTGGTATTTGTGCTTAATCCATACAACTTCCATAAAGATAAGAGTTTAAAACATTCTGGTGGTCTAATAACAACAGTATCCTGGAATATCATAAAGGATCCTACATGAGAGAAGTTCCAAGAATATCACCGCAGTAGAGACAAATTGATTTTTCAGGAAGTAATAGGTCCAAATATACCTTGTTTTAAGAAAAAAAAAATAAATTAGAGAAAGAGGACATTTCTCATAGAGCAAAGGGATTTTGGCTTACTCTTGTATAACCAAATGTTGCAACCCCATAACAATTACATGAAAGAATCCATTTCCTTACTTACTAATGTGCAATGGAATTGCAATATATATGAAAAATGCATTATGACCTGGAAATGCATGTCCTTTATGATTATTGAAAACAATAAGGTAATGAAATATCTCCCTGGAAAATCCTTGAGACTACAATTCTTTGGAAAAAAGACAAATTGGTCTCTGCTTTTAAAGTCTTGAGATTTGCAATCCAAAGTAAAACCTAAAAATGTCATGTGCTGAGCACACCTGTAATCCCAGAGAATTGGGAGTTTGAGGCAGGAGAATCTCAAGTTTGAGACTAGCCTCAGCAATTTAGCAAGACACTGTCTCAAAATAAAAGAAATGACAAATAAATAAATAAATATAAATAAAAAGAATAGTCATTATTTACAGGTTAAAGTATTTGCAGAGACTGCATGTAAAATGCCATTGTAAAACTGATTTTTTGGTTTTGGTAGCTTGTTTTTTAGGTGAAGTGGAGTTTAACCAAAGGCCTCAAAGAGTACAATAAACTGTTTTATTTTTATGCCAAAAAAAAAAAAAATTGGGCAGGGGATGTAGCTGAGTGGTATAATACCCCTAGGTTCACTCCCCAGTGCCAAAAAACAAAACATGAAGTAAGAGGTATCTCAGAACTCAATCATTCCATATTAAAATCACATACATACATGAGAAATAAACTAAAGTTAAAAACAAATCAATACCAAAACCTAAGTTGCCTTCAGAATATTTTTAATAGAAATATGAATTCTAAAGTTCCCTTTGGTGATGTCTCAAAAAAGAGTGAGAAACTTGATACAGGTATTTTTAATAATGTTGATGAAAGCCTAAATTACCATAAATAGAGTTTTAGTATACAGACTATTATCATTATTGTTATTATTTTAAAAGACAAGTTATTGGAAGTCAACAGTAGTTATTTAAAATAGTTCAGTCAGATTTAAAAGAAAAAAGCAATTATATGTAAAATTAAATCACATATAATGTCAAGAAAGTCTTATCTTTAAAATTTGAGAAGCTCTGTATATTCCCCTAAAAAATTCAAATTGCAGGAGAGAACATAGTACATAATTACTTTCCAAAAGAATTGTATTGTAAAAGTTCCTGAAATTAAATTTGGGATTCATCATTTTCCCTGAATTCTGTACAGAGAATATGCTTTTATAGTGAATCATTTTTAACCACATGCACATTAGATTAGTACACTGTATCTTAAATCTAATTTTCATGTATATATAAACCCAGTTCCGTTTTCTGTTAATGAATTTTGATGTGAAGTATACAATTTAAAGTGGCATATATTCCAAGATAAATTTTTAAAATCCTTCTTTATGTAATTGAATCAAGTATTTCAATGCCTTATTATGATAAAAGGTTTTAAAATGCATTGTCAATGTACCACTGTCTATTTACATTGGTTTCATTTTATTTTCAAGAGTATTCTTACTGAATAGTTCCTGATGTATCATTATTCTAAGTCTCATTTCATTAGTTTGGGTGCTTAAAACACTATTCATTGAGGATTTTTGCATCTAGGTTCATTAGAGATATTGGTCTGTAGTTTTCTTTCTTTGAGGTGTCTTTGTCTGGTTTCGGAATCAGGGTGATGTTGGCCTCATAGAATGAATTTGGAAGAGCTCCCTCTTTTTCTATTTCCTGAAATAACTTGAAAAGTATTGGTATTAATTCTTCTTTAAAGGTTTTGTAAAACTCCGCTGTATACCCATCCAGTCCTGGGCTTTTCTTGGTTGGTAGTCTTTTGATTGCTTCTTCAATTTCATCCATTGATATCGGTCTGTTCAAATTGTGTGTATCCTCCTGACTCAGTCTGGGCAAATCATATGACTTAAGAAATTTATCGATGTCTTCACTATCTTCTATTTTATTGGAATATAGGTTTTCAAAATAATTTCTAATTGTCTTCTGTATTTCTGTAGCATCTGTTGTGATATTGCCTTTTTCATCCCGTATGTTAGTAATTTGAGTTCTCTCTCTTCTCTTCGTTAGCATGGCTAAAGGTCTGTCGATCTTATTTATTTTTTTGAAAAACCAACTTTTAGTTTTGTTAATTTTTTCAATAGTTTCTCTTGCTTCAATTTCATTGATTTCTGCTCTGATTTTAATTATTTCTTGCCTTCTGCTACATTTGCTGTTGTTTTGCTCTTCCTTTTCTAGGGCTTTGAGATGAAGTGTGAGCTCATTTATTTGTTGTTTTTTTCTTTTTTTTTGAGGAATGACCACCAGGCGATGAATTTCCCTCTTAAAACTGCTTTCATTGTGTCCCATAGATTCCGATATGTTGTGTCTGTATTTTCATTTATCTATAAGAATTTTTTGATTTCCTCCTTTATGTCTTCTGTAACCCATTGATCATTCAGTAACATATTGTTCATTTTCCATTCCTTTATGATCAGATAAAATGCATGGTATTATCTCCACCCCTTTATATTTACTGAGGGTTGCCCTATGGCATAATATATGGTCTATTTTTGAGAAGAATCCATGTGCTGCTGAGAAAAAAGTATATCCATTTGATGATGGTTGATATATTCTATATATGTCAGTTAAGTCTAGGTTATTGATTGTGGTATTGAGTTCTATAGTTTCTTTATTCAACTTTTGTTTGGAGGATCTGTCCAATGGTGAGAGAGGTGTGTTGAAGTCACCCATAATCAAGTAGGATTCATCCCTGCGATGCAAGGATGGTTCAATATACGGAAATCAATAAATGTTATTCACCACATCAATAGACTTAAAGATAAGAAACATATGATCATCTCGATAGACACAGAGAAAGCATTCGAGAAAGTACAGCATCCCTTTATGTTCAAAACATTAGAAAAACTAGGGATAACAGGAACTTACCTCGACATTGTAAAAGCTATCTATGTTAAGCCTCAGGCTAGCATCATTCTGAATGGACAAAAGTTGAAGGCATTCCCTCTAAAATCTGGAAAAAGACAGGGATGCCCTCTCTCACCACTTCTATTTAATTTAGTCCTTGAAATACTGGCCAGAGCAATTAGACAGACCAAAGAAATTAAAGGCATAAAAATAGGAAAAGAGGAACTTAAATTATCACAATTTGCGGACGACATGATCCTATACCTAGAAGACCCAAAAGGATCTACAAAGAAACTACTAGAACTAATAAATGAATTCAGCAAAGTGGCAAGATATAAAATCAACATGCATAAATCAAAGGCATTCCTGTATATCAGCGACAAAACTTCTGAAATGGAAATGAGGAAAAACACTCCATTCACAATATCCTCAAAAAAAAAAAAAATAAAATACTTGGGAATCAACCTAACAAAAGAGGTGAAAGATTTATACAATGAAAACTACAGAACCCTAAAGAGAGAAGTAGAAGAAGATCTTAGAAGATGGAAAAATATACCCTGTTCATGGATAGGCAGAACTAACATTATCAAAATGGCAATATTACCAAAAGTTCTCTATAGGTTTAATGAGATACCAATCAAAATCCCAATGGCATTTCTTGTAGAAATAGATAAAGCAATCATGAAATTCATATGGAAAAATAAAAGACCCAGAATAGCAAAAGCATTTCTAAGCAGGAAGTGTGAATCAGGCGGTATAGCGATACCAGATTTCAAACTATATTACAGAGCAATAATGACAAAAACAGCATGGTACTGGTACCAAAACAGGCAGGTGGACCAATGGTATAGAATAGAGGACACAGAGACTAATCCACAAAGTTACAACTATCTTATATTTGATAAAGGGGCTAAAAGCATGCAATGGAGGAAGGATAGCATCTTCAACAAATGGTGTTGGGAAAACTGGAAATCCATATGCAACAAAATGAAACTGAATCCCTTTCTCTCACCATGCACAAAAGTTAACTCAAAATGGATCAAGGAGCTTGATATCAAATCAGAGACTCTGCATCTGATAGAAGAAAAAGTTGACTCCAATCTACATATCGTGGGGTCGGGCTCCAAATTCCTTAATAGGACACCCATAGCACAAGAGTTAACAAGAATCAACAAATGGGACTTAATTAAACTTAAAAGTTTTTTCTCAGCAAGAGAAACAATAAGAGAGGTAAATACGGAGCCCACATCCTGGGAACAAATTTTTACTCCTCACACTTCAGATAGAGCCCTAATATCCAGAGTATACAAAGAACTCAAAAAATTAGACAATAAGATAACAAATAACCCAATCAACAAATGGGCCAAGGACCTGAACAGACACTTCTCAGAGGAGGATATACAATCAATCAACAAGTACATGAAAAAATGCTCACCATCTCTAGCAGTCAGAGAACTGCAAATCAAAACCACCCTAAGATACCATCTCACTCCAGTAAGATTGGCAGCCACTATGAAGTCAAACAACAAGTGCTGGCAAGGATGTGGAGAAAAGGGTACACTTGTACATTGCTGGTGGGACTGCAAATTGGTGCGGCCAATTTGGAAAGCAGTTTGGAGATTCCTGGAGAAGCTGGGAATCTAATCACCATTTGACCCTGCTATTGCCCTTCTGGGACTATTCCCTGAAGACCTTAAAAGAGCGCACTACAGGGATACTGCCACATCGATGTTCATAGCAGCACAATTCACAATAGCTAGACTGTGGAACCAACCCAGATGCCAGTCAATAGATGAATGGTTAAAAAAAAATGTGGCATTTATACACCATGGAATATTACGCAGCACTAAAAAATGACAAAATCATGGAATTTGCAGGGAAATGGATGGCACTAGAGCAGATTATGCTTAGTGAAGCTAGCCAATCCCTAAAAAACAAATGCCAAATGTCTTCTTTGATATAATGAGAGCAACTATGAACAGGGTAGGGAGGAAAAGCAGGAAGAAAAGATTAACTTTAAACAGAGACATGAGATGGGAGGGAAAGAGAGAGAAAAGGGAAATTGCATGGAAATGAAGGGAGACCCTCATTGCTATACAAAATTACATATAAGAGGTTGTGAGGGGAATGGGAAAATTAGCAAGGAGAGAAATGAATTACAGTAGATGGGGTAGAGAGAGAAGATGTGAGGGAAGGGGAGAGGGGATAGTAGGGGATAGGAAAGGTAGCAGAATACAACAGTTACTAATAGGGCATTATGTAAAATTGTGGATGTGTAACCGATGTGATTCTGCAATCTGCATTTGGGGTAAAATTGGGAGTTCATAACCCACTTCAATCTAATGTATGAAATATGATATGTCAACAGTTTTGTAATGTTGTGAACAACCAATAAAAAAAATTAAAAAAATAAGATAAAACACTATTCATTAATGAGAAAATTTTAATGATGCTTATTTTTGTTCTCTTGTAGCATTTTGTTATCATAGTAATATTAATTTAGATACTAACCCAAATGTATAGTAGTTCAACATTAAAAATTGAATTCCTCTTTTCTAATTATACATTAGATTTTTAAATTCCAGATATAAGACAAAGAGACTTCATTTTATTCAATACTTTCAAATAAATAAAATATATTTTTGTCACATGAAAAATATGCATGAACACAAATTTGCCTTTATCTCTCATATACTATATAAGAACATACATTTTTATATAGTGCCAGTAATTTTTATAAATTCAAATGTTTCTTCTCTTATATGTGAAAATGATTCAATAGCTAGTCATTTCTACAGTGTAATGTTAGAAACATGGGTTAGGGAGTTAGATTGACTTGATTTGACTGAAGATATCCCTATATAAAGGCTATGGAAGGTCTCTCACCAATTCCTTTATTAGTTACTTTTCTGTAAAAGGCAAAATATTAGCTCTACTTATTACAATGGTTTTGAAGAGTGTACAAATTAATATATAGAGTTAGAATGGTACTAATCATAGAAAACATGTGAAATATTTTAATATTAATATTAAAATTAAGAAACTTACACAACAAACATGTGTTAAGAATTTATTATGTGCTGGTCCCTTTTTCGTGAAGAGGAAGACTATCTGAGCTCCTAAAGTTGATCTGGAATTTCATTATAAATGAAGACTCAGTCATATATCTAGGATCTGAGTTTATAAAGATAAATGAGCTCTAATCTCCAAAGATTTATAGCCAATGGGGTAACATAATGGTTATAATACATTGTGATTAGTATTATGATAGAATGTACAGGGCCTCCTTTGGAAACATTAAATAGAAATATAATGATATAATGCAGATCTGTTTAGGTCATTTAGGCCAAAAAATGACCATCTACAAAGTGGCAATGTGTGTACTGATTGAGATAGGCTAAAGGAATAGTGTTTAAAAAGTGTGCGCAATCTTGAAACCTATATGTCAAAAGCAATTTTGCCAAAGAAATAATGAGAAAGATTGTATTGCTTCATTCTTAGGACAGCAGCTACAGTTACAGGTTAATTGCTAATGCTGGTGCTGATTAAAGGAGCACACAAGGTCTCCTCTATCAATCCCCTAGGGCAAAACTTGCAAATGTTACAGAGCCTCCTTAGAAAATGCTGGTCAATTAAACTGCTTCTACATACAGTTCCTGTGTAATGGCACACAGCAAAAGCTTTATGTGACTTCCTTAGTCTAGGGGATTCTTATTTACCTGTGAAAAGGAAGGAAGAAGGGATTGGGGAATTTGCAGTGGGGAAAAGCATAGTACACCTTCAAAGTAAAACCATGTAGGAGAAAAAGTGAGCAGCCAAGAGCAGTCATTTACCAATGACTAACTTAAGCTGGAGACAACACTAACTAACAGTGACTTAAATACCTTATATATGTCAGAGTGCAGATAGAATGTGTACATACATTTCTAACACAAACGTTCCAATTAATTTGGTGCTTTTTTTCTTTTTTTTCTTTTATTTATTTTATTTTTTTACTTGCAAAAATTAGTAGTAAGAAAGCAATTAAGCTTTGTAGGGAAGACCAAAAAACTATCAAGGTAGGAATAAAGAGAGAAATCTAAGAAAAGAAGCAAAATGTAAAAAAAAAAAAAAAAAAAGACTCAAAAATATTATGTGGCAGAGTTTTTAAACATAGGTAAAGAAAAAAAGTTAATTGAATATATTTGGCACATTATCATCTTTAGAAAAAAACCTGCTTCATAAAAATGGCACTGTGAGTTATATTCAGGTACTTTAGCAGGAGAATTAACTCCCAAGTAATTTAGATATTGGAATGACATGCTCCAGTTCGGGACCCTCAAAAGACCACCAGAGACCAAGATCGATGTTAGCAGCAAAGAGGCGTTTATTCCAATACTGTATATGTCCATAAATAAACAAAAAAAATTAAAAGACTATATTTTATGTATGTGTATTTTTTTCATTTTCCTTTTCTAGTAAAAAGTTCTTGTTTTACTTTCCAGATCTGAAATCCATGACAAATTGGAAAGTTTGACAATAAAAATAGTTATTACAGCTGTTAACTGGAGAAGTGTTGTCCTGAAATTCTCATCCTTGGGGAAGATGTATAGTAATCATCTTTTTTTTTATTATGTATGATAAATCAAACGTAATAGAAAAATGGAATAGGTGACAACAAAAAAGATTAGAAATAATTAAAAAGCAGGAGAAAAGCAGAATTAATGATAAAATTTCAAAATGTTTAAGGAGACAAGAAAATTAAAAATAAAAAGAAATGGGATGTTTGAAAAGAGAGGGTAAAGGGAAAATACTAAATAAGAAAACTAAATTCAACAATATTAGTAATCCAATAAATATAAATAAAATAAGTATTTTATTTAAGCAATGTTATTTTTTATATTTTTAATTTATATATGAGAGCAGAATGCATTACAACTTTTATTACACATATAGAGCACAATTTTTCATATTGTTGGTTGTATACAAAGTTTGTTCACAACAGTTCATGTCTTCATACATGTACTTTGTATAATAATGTTCATCACATTTCATCATCATTTCTAACCCCATGCCCCCTCTTTTTCTCTCCAACCCTTCTTCCCTATCTAGAGTTTTTCTATTCTATACTTTTATATTTTATAAAATTTTTGTATAAAAAAATTTATAATTTTTTTATATTTTATAAACTTTTATAATTTATAGAATTTTATATTTTTATATTCTATATTTTTATATTCTATATTCTCCTTCTCCCTATCCCATTATGAATTAGCCTCCTTATGTTCAGAGAAAACATTCAGCAAGTTTTTTGGGGGGATTGGCTAACTTCACTTAGTATTATCTTCTCTAACTTCATCCATTTACTTTCAAATGCCATGATTTTATTCTCTTTTATTGCTGAGTAATATTCCATTGTGTATATATGCCAATTTTTTTATCCATTCATCTATTGAAAGGCATCTAGGTTGGTTCCACAGTTTAGCTATTGTAAATTTTGCTGCTATACACATTGATGTGGTTCTGTCCCTATAGTATGTTGTTTTTAAGTCCTTTGGGTATAGACGGAGGAGAGAGAGAGAGATGGGTCAAATGGTGATTCAATTCTCAATTTTCCAAGAAATCTCCATACTGATTTCCATATTTGCTACAGCAATTTGTAGTTCCACAAGTAGTATATGAATGTACCTACCTTTTCCCCCACATCCTCGCCAACCCGTATTGTTGTTTGTCTTCATAATAGCAGCTATTCTGACTGGAGTTAGATGAAATCTTAGAGTGGTTTTGATTTGCTCTTCTCTAATTGCTAGCCATGATGAACATTGTGTCATATGTTTGTTGATTGTATATCATCTTCTGAGGAGTGTCTGTTCAAGTCCTTGGCCCATTTATTGATTGTTTTGTTTTGTGTGTCTGTGTGTGTGTGTTTAACTTTTTGATTTCTTTATATACCCTAGAAATTATTGCTCTATCTGATGTGTGAGGAGTAAAAATTTGCTCCCAAAATGTAGGCTCTCTATTCACCTCACAGATTATTTCTTTTGCTGAGAAGAAACTTTTTTGTTTGAATCTATCCCATTTATTGATTCTTGATTTTAATTCTTGCTCCAAAGGAATCTTATTAAGGAAGTTGTGGTGTAATCCCACATGATGAAAATTAGGGCCTATTTTTTTCTTCTATTAGATGCAGAGTCTCTGGTTTTATCATTTTAATGGATTCAAAAATAAGACACAGTCCAATTACCTGGCATTAGTAGGCTATCTGACAGATTGGGATACAGAAAGCTTTCAAGTTTAAGGATAAAAAATAGATGGGAAAAGGTATATATGGCAAATATCAAGCATAAAAACGGTGGTGTTGCTTTCTTTTTTTGGGGGGGGGGATTAAAAACAGCTACTATATATTGGTAATGACATAAATTCACCTGCAATTTTACCAGAATATATTCATAGAAGGAAACTAAAAGCATGGAATACATAAAGGAAAAAGGTGGAATGTTAGTAAGTCTAGCATCCAATGTAAGATGATGTAAACTGGAGAGTATATAAAATATATAATACACGAAGAAAGATAATATAAAGATAATAGTGAAGAACACAGAATGAAGAGGATCAGCAAAGCTACACTTAATTTTTTGTGAAGATTAATAACAAAAAAATATTTTCTAGGATTGATCAAGAATGAGAAAGACCAAATATACAATTATGTAACTAAAAAGAGGTCATAAAATAGATGTAGCTGAGGCTTTTAAATGATAAAAGAATACTACGGATAACTTCAGGGAATGAAATTATAAAATTAAAAGCATGTAACAATTCATTCTCTCCCATAATTGTTTATAATGGACTCAAAACAAAAATTATATGTTTTAAAAAAAGAAAGAAAAGTTTGAATAAGCTTATAACCATTAACAAATTAAATTCATAGAATTTGTAGTACTTCATGTATATCCACCCTGTAAAATCCAGCAGGTCCAGAAAAATTTTAAGGGATTTTTATCAAGCATTTATCCTTTAAAACATTTTCCAAAAATAGAAAATTTGGAATGCCTGCTAATTCTTCTGTGAGAATTCATAGAATCTTATAAAATTCATATTAGAATCTGATAAGAACATTAATATTAAAGGCTGATTACAGGTCAACTTCAATAATAAACAAGAGGTTAAAAAATTCCAAATAGTGCACCAGAAAAATAAAAACATTATTATATTTTAAAGAACTAATTATAAATAACTGTTTATCCTAGAAGGGTTTAGATAGTCTATCTCTAGGAAACAAATAAATATAATTGACCATAATATTAAAGAAAAACACGTATTATGATTTAAAAAGATACAAAAAATCATACTATAAAACTTAACATTCATGATAAAATTATATCCTATTATTTAAATAATAAAATGCAACCTTCCTAAACTGATTATAGGCAACTACCAAAATCTAAATCACATCACACTTAATCTTCAAGTGTTAAAAGCATCTCTTTATAATCAAGGGGAAAAAAAAAAAGTCTGCTATCACTATAGTATATATGTGTCAGTTACATAATTGTGTGTGTGTTCATGTGTGTGTGTTTGTGTGTGTGTGTATACACATATATGTATGCTGACATTATCTAGTATATAAGTGTTCATTATATTGTGTCTCTATATATACACACACAATAGCATTATACAATAATTTTTCTATAAATATAACTATATGAGAATAAAATAACTAATGATATAAGTTTAGATTAGCAGAGTAAATGAATATATAGAGATGATGGTACTCTTCACAGCTAATATGATTTACTACAATGCAGACCTAGTTATTTAGTAGCCAAATTGTAAGTATTAAGGATATGTCAATTTACTTAATAAAAGAGTATGTGTATGCAAAATATTTACTTTTATATAATAAAATTATATTAATAATGCTATGGTTTGGCTATAGAATGTCCCCCAAATGTTCACGTGTTAAAGGCTTGATCTGCAATACAGAGGGGGGACTTTATGGAAGTGATTGAATCAGAAGGGCTCTGACCTTATCAGTAGATTAATCCATTAATGCTGAATGGACTACTGGGAGTTGAAGGAAGTAGATGTGACATGAAGATTATTTCTTGTCCAGGCTCCACTCTCCACCCCACTCTCTGAACCAAGGTCTCCCAGTTGCCATGAGCGGAACAGCTTTCCTTTCCCCATGCTTCACCACAGGCCCATAGCAATGGCGCCAGATGACCACAGACTGAACCCTCTGAAACTGAGCCAAACTATATCTTTCTTCCTCTAAATTATTTATGCCAGGCTTTTTGGTCAAAGCAACAAAAAATGAACACAATTAATTATATATCATTAACTGTTTAAAAATATTATCAGATAATATTTTTATGTAAGTTTTTTGAAGGTAATTTCTTAGTCATTTCAAGTTACTACAATATAAATAACATAGATTGAGTAGCTTAAACAACATTTATTTGTCTCAGCTCTGTAATAGGAAGCCTAATATCTAAGTACTGGCAGACATGGTTTCTGTTGGATGTCCACTTTCTGGCATGCAAGCAGCCAACTTTATGTACCTTTACCTGGGTGAGGGAGAGAGACAGAAAGAGATCATCTCTCTCATGTCTCTTCTTAGAGGGATACTAATCCCTTAAATGGAGATTCCACCCTCATGACCCACAGGTTCACCTTCCAAATGCCATCATATTGGGAGTTAGACTTCAAAAGAATAGTATTGGGGAAACAAACATTCAATCTCATAGCATGTAATAATTACAAAAGCCACAAAAATATTAGCAGAGATTAAGTTTTTTTAAAAAAAATCTAAGTAATACTATGTCAAAGATAAATTCAATAATTACAAATTTGCTACAGAAGTCTGAAGTGAATGCCAAGAAAAAATCATATATAAGAAGGAGTCTCAGTGATGTAAACATGTCAGTTATCCCTAAATCAATCTATGAATTCAATGAAATTTCCAATGATATTACTACTGCTGATTTTGAAACTAAGGAAAATACTAAGAGTCAAATGAGCTAAAACTTTCTCCTCTGGTGTTCAAGATTTATTTTCAGACAATAGCAAATAAATCAGAGTGGAATTTTTTTAGGAATGAAAAATGAGCCAATGGAAAAAAATAGAGACAAAAGAGAAAGATTCATATTACATAAATATTTATTTTGTACAACCATGCTATTGGAGGTGGAGGGGTGG